>NC_141070.1:7500-490000 GCF_041138505.1 Cibotium barometz
TGACGAGGTGGATCGTGACGCTGCGCAGCAGCGTTGCTGCGTTGCAGCAACGCAGCAACGCTACGACGTTGCTACTCCCTAAGTGCCTTCTATTCACGGCGGCGTCTCCCTAAGCGGCTTCTGTTCACGGCGGCGTCTCCCTAAGCGGCTTCTGTTCACGGCGGCGTCTCCCTAAGTGCCTTCTGGATTTTGGGTTCTGGTGTTGGTTCTGGCTCACTAAACAGCAATTCTGCGCGCGTAAAAAACAGCAATTCTGCGCGCGCGAAAAACACGCCCTCCCATCATTTTTTGGCGATTCTGACATGACGAGGTGGATCGTGACGCTGCGTAGCAGCATTGCTGCAACGCAGCAATGCTACGGCGTTGCTACTCCCTAAGTGCCTTCTGTTCACGACGACGTCTCCCTAAGTGGCTTCTGTTCACGGCGGCGTCTCCCTAAGCGCCTTCAGTTCACGGCGGCGTCTCCCTAAGCGGCTTCTGTTCACGGCGGCGTCTCCCTAAGTGCCTTCTGGATTTTGGGTTCTGGTGTTGGTTCTGGCTCACTAAACAGCAATTCTGCGCGCGTAAAAAATAGCAATTCTACGCGCGCGAAAAACACGCCCTCCCATCATTTTTTGGCGATTCTGACGTGACGAGGTGGATCGTAACGCTGCGTAGCAGCGTTGCTACTCCCTAAGTGCCTTCTGTTCACGGCGGCGTCTCCCTAAGCGGCTTCTGTTCACGGCGGCGTCTCCCTAAGTGGCTTCTGTTCACGGCGGCGTCTCCCTAAGCGCCTTCTGTTCACGGCGGTGTCTCCCTAAGCGGCTTCTGTTCACGGCGGCGTCTCCCTAAGTGCCTTCTGGATTTTGGGTTCTGGTGTTGGTTCTGGCTCACTAAACAGCAATTCTACGCGCGTAAAAAACAGCAATTCTGCGCGCGCGAAAAACACGCCCTCCCATCATTTTTTGGCGATTCTGACATGACGAGGTGGATCATGACGCTACGTAGCAGCGTCAGCAACGCTACGGCGTTGCTACTCCCTAAGTGCCTTCTGTTCACGGCGGTGTCTCCCTAAGTGGCTTCTGTTCACGGCGGCGTCTCCCTAAGCGGCTTCTGTTCACGGCGGCGTCTCCCTAAGTGGCTTCTGTTCACGGCGGTGTCTCCCTAAGCGGCTTCTGTTCACGGCGGCGTCTCCCTAAGCGGCTTCTGTTCACGGCGGCGTCTCCCTAAGCGGCTTCTGGATTTTGGGTTCTGGTGTTGGTTCTGGCTCACTAAACAGCAATTCTGCGCGCGTAAAAAACAGCAATTCTGCGCGCGCGAAAAACACGCCCCCCCATCATTTTTTGGCGATTCTGACGTGACGAGGTGGATCGTGACGCTGCGTAGCAGCGTTGCCGTTGCAGCAACGCTACGGCGTTGCTACTCCCTAAGTGCCTTCTGTTCACGGCGGCGTCTCCCTAAGTGGCTTCTGTTCACGGCGGCGTCTCCCTAAGCGGCTTCTGTTCACGGCGGTGTCTCCCTAAGCGGCTTCTGTTCACGGCGGCGTCTCCCTAAGCGGCTTCTGTTCACGGCGGCGTCTCCCTAAGTGCCTTCTGGATTTTGGGTTCTGGTGTTGGTTCTGGCTCACTAAACAGCAATTCTGCGCGCGTAAAAAACAGCAATTCTGCGTGCGCGAAAAACACGCCCTCCCATCATTTTTTGGCGATTCTGACGTGACGAGGTGGATCGTGACGCTGCGTAGCAGCATTGCTGCAACGCAGCAACGCTACGGCGTTGCTACTCCCTAAGTGCCTTCTGTTCACGGCGGCGTCTCCCTAAGTGGCTTCTGTTCACGGCGGCGTCTCCCTAAGCGGCTTCTGTTCACGGCGGCGTCTCCCTAAGTGGCTTCTGTTCGCGGCGGCGTCTCCCTAAGCGCCTTATGTTCACGGCGGTGTCTCCCTAAGCGGCTTCTGTTCACGGCGGCGTCTCCCTAAGTGCCTTCTGGATTTTGGGTTCTGGTGTTGGTTCTGGCTCACTAAACAGCAATTCTGTGCGCGTAAAAAACAGCAATTCTGCGCGCGCGAAAAACACGCCCTCCCATCATTTTTTGGCCATTCTGACGTGACGAGGTGGATCGTGACGCTGCGTATGGCGTTGCTACTCCCTAAGTTCCTTCTGTTCACGGCGGCGTCTCCCTAAGTGGCTTCTGTTCACGGCGGCGTCTCCCTAAGCGGCGTCTGGTCACGGCGGCGTCTCCCTAAGTGGCTTCTGTTCACGGCAGCGTCTCCCTAAGCGCCTTCTGTTCACGGTGGTGTCTCCCTAAGCGGCTTCTGTTCACGGCGGCGTCTCCCTAAGTGCCTTCTGGATTTTGGGTTCTGGTGTTGGTTCTGGCTCACTAAACAGCAATTCTGCGCGCGTAAAAAACAGCAATTCTGCGCGCGCGAAAAACACGCCCTCCCATCATTTTTTGGCGATTCTGACGTGACGAGGTGGATCGTGACGCTGCGTAGCAGCAACGCTACGGCGTTGCTACTCCCTAAGTGCCTTCTGTTCACGGCGGCGTCTCCCTAAGTGGCTTCTGTTCACGGCGGCGTCTCCCTAAGCGGCTTCTGTTCACGGCGGCGTCTCCCTAGGTGGCTTCTGTTCACGGCGGCGTCTCCCTAAGCGCCTTCTGTTCACGGCGGTGTCTCCCTAAGCGCCTTCTGTTCACGGCGGCGTCTCCCATCATTTTTTGGCGATTCTGACGTGACGCGCAGAATTGTGACGCTGCGTAGGGAAGCATGTCCTTCAGCAAACATTTCAGAGAGTAGCAACATACCCGGCCCCCCGAAAAATGTTTTTTTTCAAGCGCAACTACTTTTAGCTGCCGCAGCTGAACCCTAACCCCTAAACCCTAACCCCTAACCCTAACCCCTAAACCCTAATCTCTAAACGCTAAACCCTAAACGCTAAACCCTACACCCTAAACCCTAAACCCTACACCCTAAACCCTTTCGGCTTTGCCAACAAAATCCCGAGCTGAAGCATATACCTAGACCGATGATTTGCTAGAGAAATCCAAAGAATCTGCGCTCCTATCTTGTTAGATCAAGGTTTCGAACCTCTAATTTGTAACTTTCTATTTTTAGTAAGTACTATTTTTAGCGTGGACCCACCTTTGTAAAGCAACCCTTGGGAGCATCGGCTTAACAGCATATGAGACCTCCCATGCTTGGTTCTGCTATCGGGAAAACCCTCCACCTATTTTATGCATCTCTCTAGTCTTCTAGTTACCTTATGTAACTTATTTTTGCATGTAGAGTCAACATGTCCACTCTAGCCTAATGGTTAAGGCTTGTGATTCTAATGAAAGGGGTCATGAGTTCAAAACCCATAGCTTGCATGAGATGCTATTGAGCTTCTTTTACTTGTTTAGAGAGCTCTACTTATCCGATTCGAGCGCCGTTTGTTGCGTTGGGTTCTTCATGTCCTAAGCTTGCTTTTTCACAACAAAAGGCTGAATTATCCCACATGCAAAGAGGCAAAAGCTAGCCCTCCCTTCTCTACATAAGGGAGAGCTCTCATTCTTGTAATCTCAAACTTAGGTGTTCCACTGAAGAGCTCATTCTAGAGCGAAACTAGTTTGGAACTACACCCTCAAGTTAATACAAGAAATCGACTTTTTTAAGTCTTTTTTGTCTCTTAAATCAAATCAAATTTTGTCTTGTGTTTTGTGTATGTTAGGCACTTAGTCCTTTTTTGGGCAAGTAAAGTGTCTTTCTTGTGTGTGTGAGTAAGGCCATTGGTTTGGTGCTTAGCAAGAGGCACTTGGTCATTAATTTGGCTAGTTTAGTGTCTTTCTGCTGAGTATGCTCCTTCGATCTGGCATAATGTCATATTGCGTAGCATGCTAAGTGTCATTTCGATTGATGCACCTTCCCTTCCCCTTACCTTTATTCTTGAGGGCAACTAGTCGTTCTTTGCGGAAAGTTGTTGTCCCCACGTCTTAGCCTTGGTGGACAACTAGTCGTTCTTTTGCGGCAAGTTGTTGTCCCCACATCTTAGCCTTTAGTTTGCGTGGACAACTGGTCGTATTTTTCGGCTAACTGTTGTCCTTGTGAGGTGGGATTTTGGACTTCTTGGTCATAGTGCGTGGCCATCTTAAGTTCATACCATTCACACCTCAACACCACATCTTACATACACTCCACTTGACTATCACGTAACCGGCCCCCCGAAAAAAAAATTTTTTGCTACCGCAGCTACCGGTTATTTATCTTTATCACTCCACAACCGCACACCTAAAAAAAACCCTAAACCCTAAAACCCTAAACCCTAAAACCCTAAACCCTAAACCCTTGCTGCAGGCTACCCTAAACCCTGAACCCTCGACCCTGAACCCTAAACCACCTAAACCCTAAACCCTAAACCCTAAACATGCACTAGAGTGCACTCTTACTCTCTCTCTCTCACAAGACAAAGCAAGAGATCTCATAGCACAGAGGGGGATTGTGTTCTTTCATTAGAGAAATTGCATTTTATACATCTAGCCCTTATTCACACTTGGGTGCCCAAAACTTACTAAACTAAGGCCTTGGGTGGCCATTATCTCAAAATGTACAACTTTTATAGTGCCTTTATATAACACTTATTAATGTCCTCAATTGGAGGAACATCTTTGTTAATCCAAAATGGGATTAACACCCCCCTACCTGATGTAGGTTTTGTTCTTAGAACCTTTACCTAGGTCGAATGACCTAGTAGCCAAACTCGTATCTATAGAAGTTTGGGCAGGATTGAAGCTTTTTAAGGGCTCTTTGGAATGCTGAGTAGGACGTTCAAAACCCGGTGTCAACCATGTCTTCAAACGTGACATGCATGTAACCCAGAAGAGACCTTAGGTGATGATAGTAAAGCATCATGCCTCTTTCAGTTGGGCCTTTGTTCATGTCAAAGCAAAGCTTCTCCACCTCAAATCCATCATGCCTTTCCTTTGGTTGATCAATGAGAACTATGATCAACTTCATAAATTTCACGGTAGTTACTATATCTCGATCTGGAATTTTGTGCCATGCTCGTATCCATGTAGAAAATTACTGTCGTTCGTTGACTTGTTATATCTTGGAATGTGGATTGCAAGAAGTGAGGGAAGTTGTAGCACACATGAGAATCCCATTTCTTCACCTCGTGGAATTGGAGTGCAGTCATGCGCCTTTTAAGTGGCATGAAGAAGTGATCCACTAGTTGTGTTGGAGGGGAGCACTGGTATTGATAACTATATTCTGGGACTGTCAGATACTCCTTGCGCCATTCCGGCTATATGCCAAAATCCACCATGTTGGTGTGACGAGCCACATTCTCTCACAAGGTCCCCTCTCCTGCCATTAATAAAAGCTCTTCTAATTTTGGCATTGGGGCTTGAAGAGGGTATGGAACATAAGGCTGGCTCTGTGACTCCATGTTCGAGTATGCATTCGGCAGGATTCTTTTGGTAGGTATGGTTTGCATTAGTAGCTTGAACATGAGTTTAGGCTTTAAGAGTAGGTTACCTACTTAGATGAAGCCATCGTACTTTGCAGCAGAGCTGACAAAAGACTCAAGAATATTTGCATCAGTAAAAGCTTGGATATCATCTTGAGGGTGATGGTCACAAAAGGGCTCCCCCTCCACTATAACCACCTACTCGTCGGATAACCACTCCTAACCTGACATAAGCAACATTCTAGATGGCATATAACAATGCCCCATATCTCTATGTATAGGCTATATGCAAAGGTCGTATATGCATAAGCCGTATGTAAAGGTTGTATGCATAATACAGCATACGACGTATGCATACGTCCTAAGAACGTATGCATAGGCCATATGCATACAACCTATGCATATGGCATACGGCCTATGCATAAAGCTTATACATATGCCTATGCATAGGTTGAATGCATACGGCCTATGCATAGGCCCTATGCATATGGCCTATGCATAAGGCACATAGGCCGTATGCATAAAAGTTCACATTGTGAACAAAAAAGGGTTCATACCGTGAAGATTTTCTAATTGGCTCACGTCGTGAACAAATTGGTTCACGCCGTGAAGAGTTCTGATGAAAAAGTTCACGGCCTGAACGAATTTTTGAACTTTCACGATTCTAAATCTTGTCATACCTCATGGTGTCAGAGGTGTCAGGATAATGTTACCTATTTTTAGCAAGGCAATCCCATGATTTGCGGCGTTGATGTCGGGAGTGATTCGCAGCGTGAAGTTGCAGAAAAAGTTCACGGTGTGAACGTTTTTCTATAGTTTCACGTGGAAACTTCTTGCATCGAATGTTATTATTTTGGGTGCAAAATACTTATCCAACGGCTCCCAAAATGAATGTGCCACACCTAGGGAGTGGAATACAAGTTTACGGCACAGTCAATGGCTTCTTATGTTTTTTATTTTTGTGAATTTTTAGAAAAGAAGAATGTGCAAACAAGGCCATCATCTCATCTTCGACATCACATCTTTGAGTTCATCTTCAATAGCTTCAACATCATCGTCAACATTATCATTGATTTCTGCATTCTTGCTGCTAAATATCATTTCCACACTCTAAACTCTGTAATTTTTCATACACAAGTTTCCATTGTCATCTACTAGCAACCATCTCGGTTGCATTCAATGGGCATTTATAGGTAGTTTGGATATTAGTTATTTGCAAGCAGCATGGCAGCAAATAACAAGTGCACTGACGTATTTGGTATGCTTTCCACTAAGGATAATCTTGGTAGGACTAGCTACCCGTTGTGGTCCTATAATGCGCCATATATTGGTCACCAACGCCCTATCTCGCTAGCACAACAACATAGTATAGATATTTTGGATGGTAATATGAGTTTTAATGTAATCATGGCATCTGTCTCTACACCTCTCAAAGAAGAAAAAGCCAAGTGGTATGGTCGGGATGCACATGCACTAGTGGCGCTTTTAGTGAAAAAAGAGCACAAGGAGTCAAATTTCGAGCATATGAATGAAGGAGTTCTAATAGATGAGTTCCTCACAAGGATTAAAGATCTCAATGAGCACCTTACATGTATTGATAAGGCCTATCTAGATAGTTCTTTAATGTCTGCTATTCTCATAGCTCTATCATATTTATACTAGGGTTTTGCATCTACACTTTGGCTCATAATGAAGGGTAACCCCAATGCCCTTACTTTTGATAAGGCCTATCTAGATAGTTCTTTAATGTCTGCTATTCTCATAGCTCTATCATATTCATACTAGGGTTTTGCGTCTACACTTTGGCTCATAATGAAGGGTAACCCCAATGCCCTTACTTTTGATAAGTTGGCTGCTGGCTCTCTTGCAAGAAGAGTAATCTCGACAAAATCAATCTAGTATGGTAGATTAGCGAAACTTAAAAAGTATGCATGTGGGAGATCAAGCATTTGTTTTTTCAATCAAAAAGATAAAGGCAAAACCTTTTCTTAGGTTGGCTATAAGCCAAAGGTAGAATCATCCCAGTCTTCTAGAAAGGATACTAAGAAGGGGGTGATAAGCCTAAGAAGAAAGAAAATGCAATTATTGTCGGAAGCCAAGCCAAAAGCAATCTAGTCTGTGTATTGAAAAGGATGCCGAGAACGAGGTCGATAAGCCTAAGAAGAAAGGCAAATGTGACTACTATTGGAAGCTAGGCCATTACATCAATGAATGTAGAAAAAGGCTGGAGAAGGAGAAGAAGAAAGATTCAAGCATAGCTATGGGGGCTGAGAGATTAGTCCCAAGTATTGAAAAGAAGGAGTCAGTAAACTATGCATAAGATGATTGGGCATTTATCATGCACTCTGCAGTTATGTATCCTTCTATCCATGATGTATGTATGTTCATGATTTATCATGTCTCATACTTTGATAGTGTTTCACTTGAGTCTACTCCTTTAAGGAGAAATAGGCACATGTGCAAAAAGCAACTCCTAAGGAGTTGGTAGGGTTGTTCTCACTACTAAAAATTATGGGATAATCACTCTTTCAGAAGTTTTATTTATGATAGGCATCAAAAAGAACTTATTGTCAATCTCTGCCATCGCTAGGGTAGGCCTAGTATAGTTCATGACATAAGTGATGGAGACATCACTGCAATATCCGATACTCTAAGCCATGGGCTTTATAGGTTGGACAGGTATAAGAGATTGGCACATGATGCTTGCCACATGTTTTATAAGTGACACAGAACTATGGTATGCTCTCTTTGGTCACTTAAGTTTTGGCAATTGGTTATGCCTTAAAAGGCAAGAGATAGCATCAAAGTTGCTAAAGCTTGAGGCCCCTGTCAAACATATATGTGAGGGGTGCATTTTGGGCAAGATGTAATAGACATCATTCTAAAAGATGGACTAGTTAAGGGTATGCAGAAATTATAGCTTATACACAGAAATGTATGTGGTCCCATGAGGACACCATCGATCAGGAGATACCTCTACTTTGTGACTTCTATTGATGACTACTCCAAGCACACCTGGGTGTATCCATTAAAATGTTTTTACATGCTTTAGACACTTTGTTTCTATGGTTGAAAATAAAGTTGGCACCCATCGTACAAATTAAAGGGAGGAGTATATATCAAAGGAGTTTCATGTATATATGGCTGAAAAAGGCGTAAAACATCAATGCATAATGCCTTATACACCTCAATAATATGGTCTGGCTGAGAGGAAGAGCATATCTTTTATGGTGATGGCACATTACAAAGCCAAAGATAAGGATTTGCCTCATGTTTTTTGGTTGAAGGTAGTTATGTGTGTAACTTATGTGCTAAACAGATGCCCCTTATGAAGCTTAGAATGATAGGAAGCGCTCTATAGCTTATTTATGGGTGTTTTTAGTTGTTTTACTTATGCACTTATGCCCGAGCAACAATAAAATAAGCTAGATGATAAGGCGATAAAATGTATTTGTGTGGGATGCAACTTAGAAAGCAAAGGGTATAGACTCTACCATCTGGCCACAAAGCAGATTTTAGTGAGTAGAGATGTTCTTTGTTGAGATTTTAGTGAGTAGAGAATATCTTTGTTAAGAACTCAATTCAACCCATGCTTTTATGTAAAAAATAACAAAATGTATATTCATAGGACATCTTCGATACACTCCTACCTTTATATAATGCCAAGTAGCATATGTGGAGCAGAATGCTAAAAAAGGTGCTACAAATCAACCCGTTCTAGCTAAAAATTAGTTTGAATTTCAGCCCACGGATCAGCCTATTAATGAGGCAATTATGGGGATGATGCAGTGGATGAGAAAAGGGCAGCCATGTAGGCACCCAAGAATATGCCAAAATGGAGTGTGTAGACATTACAAGATAGCAAATTAGCCATTCCTTTCTGCAGATTCTCATCATGCATCTTATTCTTTTATGGATCATGCTCTCATTGCCAATATTATATGCAATGAAGAGGAACATGTTTCCTTTGAGGAAGCATAAGAAAATGATCATTAGATGCATGTAGGTTGAGTACAAGTCAATCCTCAAAAATGACACTTGATATTTAACAGATTTGTCTTATGGTAAAAAGGCCATTGGTGCAAAATGGGTTTATGAGCTTAAGCGTAAAGCTGATGGTAATGATTGCCCACAAGGTGCAAGGCTTATTACAAAAGGGTTATGCTCAAGGGAAGGACATAGATTATAATGAGACCTTTGCACCCATATCTCATATGACTATGATAAGGTGTATTATTGCACATTGGCAGTGCATCATGGTTAGAATGTATATCAGTTGGATATCAAGATTGCCTTCTTAAATGGTGACTTTCATGAGAAGATTTATGTATCTCAGCCTTATGGTTTTGTTGATGAGAAGGAGTAGAAATCTAAATAATTCAAGTTAAGAAAAGCTTTATATGGTCTTAAGTAATCTCCCAAAGCATCATATGAAAAGATAAACATATACTTGGTTACAAATAGTTTTTGCAAGAGTCCAACTAAGAGTACCATGAGGAGTAAAGATTGTTTTTTTATCAGCGTTCAAGACATGCTACTCATTGACCCTAATGAGGAAGAGAAGATTTTACCCTTCAAGGCTGAACTACATGTGTCATTTGAGATGACAGATTTGAGCTCGTTACATTATTATTCGAGCATATAGTTTATGTAGTGTGTGATGATGGTATTATGATGTTGCAGTCAAAATACATATAGGGACCACTTGGAGGGTTTAGTCTTGAAGACTGTAAGCCTGTTGCTACACTAGTAGAGAAAGGTGCTAGGCTTAGTCTCCCCAGGATGCATTTGATGCATCACTTTATCAACAAGCTATTAGGTGCCTCATCTATCTAGGTAATACAAGGCCAAACATTTAGTTTGGGGTCTCCTAGTTGACCATGTTTACATCCCTGGAAGTAAGCATTAGCAAGTATTCAGATACTTATAGGGCATCATTCCCTTGGCTTATTATATGCTAAGGGGTGTGATGTTCAATTGTATGCTTTTAGTAATTCTGATTGGGCTAGATGTTATGACATGCAAGTGTCCACTAGTGGCTTTTGCTTTCACCTTGGTGATTCATGTATATAAAATGGCTCATCAAGAAGTAGTCATCATAGTGGCCACTTCGAGCTATGAAGCTGAGTACATGGCAGCATTTACAATGTCTGTGGAGTGTGTATGGCTCAAACGTCTTTTGGCAAATCCTCTTGTTGGACAATAGTCCCCTACCTCCATCTTCACTGATAGCTAGAGTGCATTAGCCATTACAAGGAACCTAGTGTTTCATGCTCACACAAAGAACATTGAGGTGCATTATCTCATCATGTCAGGAGAGGCTCATTGTATAAGAGATCAGCATGGCTTATATCTCTACACATGATAATGTGGCAGATATGTTGATGAAGGCTCTCTCATATGAAAGAAGTTTGAAGCTTTTTGGGCAGATATGTTCACGAAGGCTCTCTCATGTGAAAGAAGTTCGAATCTTTTCTCATAAATATTTTGAATTATTTCCATTTAGGGATCAATCAGCCACATGATGCCTACACATGTTCACGTCATCACTACAAGGGGAATTTGTAGCCATTTATATGGTAGTGATGTGTGGACAAAGACTAATAATGGGTTGAGGTACTTTTCTCTCTCTTATGAGTGTGTGTAAGTGACCTTATCATGTCACTTCACATGTAGTTCACTCATTCTCATCAATCTACTTTGAGTGTTGTGCTTTCATCTATCTCTTCTTGCTTGCTGCATCTATGTGTGTGTTGCTACTTTGGTCTCCACTCCAACATTCTTGATATCCATCTTATCAAGTATCATGAGAACATTGGGGGATGGGGATCTATGATCAAAACAAATTTTTTTATCCAAGTTGATACATCCATTAACAATTGAACTACCCAAGATTTGTACACCTAAAATTTAAACTCATTTGATTAAAAGATCTTGAGAAACTAAGACTTACACACATATTTCATTTAGTTCCTAGTCTTATCCTTGAGTAATGATTTATGCCAAATCTTAATGAATAACAATATTTATTGTTTAAATGAGAGAACCCTTTTTTCTTCACTTCTCATGTGCCACATAAAAGTGAAATTTAAAGTAAACCATTGATGTTATGGTGGAAATTGGAATCCAAAGGTAGGAGGGAGAATGGTGGTGAGGTAAACAACATTTCCAAAGGCCTTTATACCCTAAGATTTTGACCACCACTTTGTGCACACATTGTTCTTTGATTGTTATAAGGCTTTTGTTTTGAGGTTTGATGGTCGGGGGATTCATGATTAGCTTGTGTATGCGTCCATGTGCTTGTCATGGAGAGCATTTTTGGAAGAGACTATAACCACTTCATGTTGTGGTATTAATGATATTTGTACTAAAGATCTTAATAATTATGGCCTTTTTTAAGTGTTGGATGGTTTCTGTACTAAAAAGAGCTTAATCATTCTGGCCTTTTTTATGTACTTGAGAGAAATTCCTAGTAACATGTTGAAGCTTGTGGTGCAAGAGCTAGCTAGAAGAAGAAAATTAGGCTTTCTACCCAAACACTTATGTACAATAATGACAAGTGGGCTATTTTTCATTTTGACCATTTCATTATACAAATTTATTAGACACTAATGACACTTGAGTACACTAATTACAAGTGGATTATTTATCATGCTTAACAATTTCATTATGATACAAATGCATTATGATAAATTGAATCTTTCTAGTGGAGAAATTAAACCCATTTAGAGTGCTATATTTTTCCATTTACTAGCTCCTTTGTGTAGGGGCATGTTCAATGTCAACAAGTAAGTGTTTCAATTTTATTTGTTCTTTTTTATAAGCATTTGAGAGTGAAAATTTAAGAGGTTTAATGTTAAGCCATGGCGATGTAAAGAGGTTTGATTTTAGTGATAGGGGTCATATGTGTGTGTGCGTGTGTGCGTGTGTGCGTGCGCGTGCGTGCACGTGTAAGAACACAGACATGAACATGTGTGTGTGCATGCATGTAATATTTTGGAAGTAAAGACAGTGTAAATTTATTTGTGTTGTGTGACACTATTAACCCCTATACTTAAGCCTCTCTCTTATCCCTCACCTCACATTTAGCTTCTTGTATTTTCCCTTGGATAGCCCACCTTGCACTCATTTGTGTGCACACATCGCACATCATTTGCATTACTTTGTGCACATATTTGGATGGTTTGAGGGGTGATGGGTATGCCCACACCCTATTGCTTGTAATATGTGAGATCACTCTATATGTGGCAAGGAGATGAGCCTCTTTTTCCCATATAAAGAAACATAGGGTGAGAGGCAAGGCATTCCCTCTAGACCAAGTTGGCATCCACCACATTGGTGTCATTTTGAAAAATCTCTCTAGCTGCTACTCTCTAGGTGAGGTCTTTCACTAGAAGCTCTTGCATGTGAGAGATGCTTGCATGGTTGTGTGGTTGACATTCTTGGTGGCTTGGGCTACTCTCGCTTGCTAGGTTGAGTCTTGCATTATTGGAGCTATGGTATGTGTGAGATGCTTTGTGTTCATGTGATTAATGTCCTTAGTTGCATGTGATAAGGAGGTGGGAGTGTGTTTCCTTGTGCATGGAGAGGGTGCCTATCTATGTATGAGTTAAGATTATGTACCTTTTAAACATTACAATAAATTGGGTGAGAGCATTGGAGTTTATCCTTGTTTTATCATAGAATCCTTACATGAGTTATTTCTATTTATCACATTTATGTTATTTCATTCTTCTCTTGTCACCTTATCCCTTTTCAAGTTCATTCTTGTTACCCTTACCCCTCACTTCCATTCACACATGTTACCTTATCTTCTTGTCAGATTCATCTAGTTACCCTTACCCCCTCTCTCCTCTCCTTCTACTTCCCCGTCGAGCACCACAGTGGCACTGGCCGTTGGGTGGTTGCCTTCTATGCATCTTCCATCGATGCACAGACCCTTGAAGTGTTAGTGTGAAGTGTTAGTCGGCTAGACCTTAACATTGGTCCCGTTGTTGGAGGCGACATCACAAAGGCAAAATCAACAGACTTAGCAAAACAACTCAGTAGTGCCCCAAATTCGCCAACCACTTTGCAAGTTACACTTGAAATTGATAATATCACAAGCTATCTTATCTAAGAATGTGAATTTGCAAAAAGTCTGAGATTACAAGTGGGTTGTAAGCCATTGAGTACCAGATAAGTTCAAAAGAGATGGTCTACATGTACTGTGTAAGGGTTTAGCTTGGTGGGCGAGAACTTCTAGCTGGAGCAGGACAGAAGCAGGATGGCAACAAACAAGACCTGCAAAGTATTGAATCTTGAGTGGAACGCGCTTGGAGGTAGGTTCTCTGTGTTGTCTCTTTTCTCTTCTTTTGAGTGAGCATTCTGGACAACTAGAGGGTACTAAGGGACAAGGTAGTCAGAGACCCTCCAAGAGGAGGGTGTGCGAGTCTGAGAAAGTGCAGCTTGATGTGATGGATGTACAAGAGAATAGTGACTAGACTTATGCTGCTAGGGTTTAGAATGGAGGCATTTCTGAGCAAGCAAGGGTCTTTTTGGAGCATGAGATTGTGCAGGAATTGGGCAAGCTTTTTGCCAAGGTGGGTGAGGGTAAGAGGGTTCTCAGAGTTGGTAAGGAGCTTTCGATCAACAAAACTATGGCAAAGCTTCACAGGGCTATGGCTTGTGGTGTCTATTTCTATTTCATGGGTAAGCCACCATCTGATGAGGAATTTCAGAGGTGGTTCCATAAGGTGTATGGGAAAAAAGCCTCTCTGTGTAGGTTCCATTTTGTGGGCAAGGGATTTTATCAGGCTATGGTTAAACATGAGGGCCAAAGGGAGTATATTCTTGCAACAGTTGATGCCTTCAAAGGAAATGTTGTATATTCTATCCCGTGGTCCCCAACATTTAAGTTCGAATAGACTCTCCTATATCAGTGCCCAGTCTAGGTGGACTTCCCAGGGCCAAGATCAAGTTAAGGAGTTGGCTAGTGGTCTAAAGGCAGAGCACCAAGGAGAGCATGCATACTGTGGGATAAAAGGATGGAGGTTCTAGATTTCATCCAATTCGACATGGCAAGTTTCAAAGTTGACATTGAAGTCCATTTCCACCCATTTCCTAATTCTTGTTACAAGTGTAAGGGCCATGGGCATTTTGCAAAAGATTGCCTAGGTGAGAGTGCAGATAGCAAGCAACCCTCTGAAGGAATGCAAGTCAACTCCCCAAAGGATGCTCAGGATAAGAAGGTTAATGAGGGTGCAGCTAAGGCTACCTAGGCCAATCATGGTAAGGAGCAGCAAGGGGACATGCAGGAAAAGAACAAGCATAGTGATAAGGCATATGCCAACAAGATTGAGGGAGGAGGCAATGAAAAGATTCAGAAGAATGAAAATTGGCAAGTTGTTGCCCAAAAGAATGCTGGCAACAACCAGAGCCAAATGGGGTAGAAAACAATTCTTCAAGACATTACGAACAAGAGTGCTGGCAGAAAGAAGCTAGAAATAAAGCAAGGGAATTTGCCACTCTGCTTGAAGGAGAAGATATGTTGAGAACCCTGATGATGGAGGGAATGCATAGAGTCTACGCAGGATAGATGAAGATGCTCTCTTGGAATGTAAGAGGGCTATGCTCAGAAGGGAGACATACTTGTGTAAGAAAGATGGTGGCCAGCTGAAAGACCTGATATTGTTTGCCTGCAAGAGACAAAGTGTGGTCCAATTTTGCTTAGATTCAGAGATATGGAGTGCATTACCAGTGGAACTAGAAGAGGCTCTGGTGGCTATATGCTTTTGGTCAGGAAAAGATGGAAGATTTTGGATGTAATGAAAGATGATGCAGGTAGATTCCTGGCTTGTAAACTTGAGGTATGTGGTGCCCAAATAGGTCTTACATGTATTTATGCCCCCCAAATAATGAAGTAGAGAGAAGGGGTTTATGGGATGCAATCAAGGCAATAGATTGGGATGTCCCAATGATGCTTGCAGGAGACTGGAACTTCTGTGAGGACCAAAGAGACTCTGATCAATGGAAGGCTCTAAAAAACCATTTAGATCTACTAGATCTAGCTTGCATGGATGGTTGCAGGGCTCTAAACAGTACCACGTGGAGCAATAGACAGTTTAATGAGGCTTATGTAGCATGAAGACTGGATAGACTATATGCCTCAGAGATGGCCAGTTGGCTGAGTAGTGATTGCAATGGTAGCCTCTTGCATGAATACCCCATGTCTGATCACATACCCTTAAAATTGCTATTCCGATGTAAGGTGTTGAGAAGGACTAATAGAGGACCCCCCTGCATTCCAAATTTAATGTTTCCTTTCTTTAAGATAAGAGTTTTTGCAACAGAATGAAGGAGGCTTGGGTACAGGCTAGGGACAAAGAGACCAGCCCTTACAAGAGGTGGGAAATGGGTTGTAATGCTATCGCTAATCTAGCAAAAAGTGAGGGGAGAAAGAGAGCTAAAGAGAGGAAGTAAGAGGAAAATCACAGCCACATGGCTTTGGCTGCAGTGAGGACCATATGTGGTAGTGGGGAAGGAGATTCAACTATGCTATAGGTCCTCAAGGAGCTTGAGGATCATGCTAGAAGAATGGAGTAGGCCAGAGCTGAGGCTGCAAGGGTACAAACAGGGCTGTACTGGCTGCATGTTGGGGATGCCCCTACCAAGGTCTTTTTCAAATCCTTGAGATCCAAGAAGGATATGGAGTTTATCTCTTCTATCAGAGATGAACATGGAGTGATAATTTCAGATGAAGACAAGATAAGGAACACTTTTGTGAAAGCTTTATCAGGTGTTGTGGGGTCACCTATGGAGCTAATTGACAATTATAGTGAAAGAGTCAAAGAGTTTTTGAAACCTCTGGAATGTATGGTGGGGGAAGAAACTAGACTTTACTAGGCAAGACTTTTTCCTCACATGAGATAGATTTTGTGGTTGCTTCACTCAAAAAGGAGAAATCTCCTAGTCCAAATGGGCTGCAAGCAGAGGTGCTCCAAGAGTTAGTGGGATATGCAGGTGAAGATCTATGCCAGCTACTTAATGCTGCATGCAGGAGAGATGGCCAATTACCAGAGCAAATGAACATTGGGCTGATCAAGCTAATTCCTAAGGGGGGGGGGGACAAACTAGATGTTAAGAACTACACACCTCTCACAATGTTAAATACAACTTATGAAGTGATGGTGGCCAAGGCTCTTGCCTTGAGAATCAAGTCATTGGTTAGTCAAAGGGTCCATGCTATGCAATATGGATTTGTTCATGGAAGGAGTATCCATGAGGCTCTTTTGAACACAATCACCGGCATGGAGTGGGTTGCAGAGCAAGAGGATCAATTTGTCATAATAAACATGGATTTAGAGAAGGCTTATGACAGGGTCTATCGGGACTTTATCTTAGCCGTCCTAGAAAGGATGGGGTTTGGGACTTTATCTTAGCTGTCATAGAAAGGATTGGGTCTATTGGGACTTGATCTTAGCTGTCATCATAGAAAGGATGGGGTTTTGGACTATGTTCTGCCATATGGTCAAGACCCTCTTTACCAATGCATTCTCAGCTATTCAAGTTAATGGCTATGTCTCAGAGAGGTTTCAGTTGAGAAGGTCAATTAGGCAAGGGTGTCCATTGGCCCCCCTCTTGTTTGCCCTGGTTACATACCCTTTACTAAGGAATGTAGATAGGTTGGTGCAGAGAGGATCCATCAAAGGGCTTCCACTTCCAAATGGAGGTACATTCTTGTCAGCTTTTTGCCAATGACAACAGCAATATAGTCAAGTGTGAGAAAGATTGTATACAGGCATTCGTACAAGTATATGAGGACTTCTGTAAAGTGAGTGGCTCTAAGATAGCTCATCATAAAACTGAATGTCTCCTCTTAAACTACAATTAGCAGAGCAGAGTGTGCTGGATCAGTTGGGTCTTAAAAACATAGGGATTGGCAAAGTGGTCAGATACCTTTAGATGTCCCATTGGGGTTGGTATCACTAGGCATCAGTGCTTTGAGTGGATGTATCAAAAAATCATGCAAAAGGTTCAAAGTAGGTCCCAACTCAAGCTTAGTCTTGTAGGTAGACTTATTGCTTTGAAACATATGATCATGGTGGCTCTACCTATATACATTGCCACATTGTTTAAATTCTCAAGCTCAGAATGGGAAAAGGTGGAAACAATCTACAAGAGGTTTCTCTGGTCATTTGCTGAAGATAGGGCTTGGGCCTGTGTTTCTTGGGACCAAGTATGCTCTCCAATATAGGAAGGAGAGTGGGGCATCCCCAAGCTAATAGACAAAGCAAAGCAGCTGTTAGCAAAGTGGTTAAAATCACTTGAGTTTTCACAACCATGGCCTGAAATTGTGAGGTGGAGGATTTCTTGTGCCAAGGTAGAAGGAAGGCAGTGGCCTGGTGTTAATTAGATTGACAAGTTGCTTGTGCCTGAAAAGATCAAGATTAAAGGTTCTAATTACACACAGCAGTTGGTGAACAGCTGGAAGCAAATGCTAGAACAAGCCAATTGGAAGGGTAATTCAAGAGTAGACTCCTCTCTTGAACAGTGCATTTGGCTCAATAAAGCTGCATATAATGATGGAAAACCTGCAGGACTGCACAACTGGAGGTTGGCTAAACAGTGCCATGACAAGTGATTAAGGTTGTTTAAGGACATGTGGGGCTCAACAATGGATGATCCCTTGGGAAATCTGGCAAAGCTGCAGTAGGAAGGAAAGAGAATTTCTTTCACAACAAGTAATTTCTAGGATCAAGTCCACATGGCCATCAGCACCTTTTTCTCAAAGGGCAGTAAGGTAAGGCTAAAAAGGCACAACTCTAAAGTGGATTCAAAGGATGATAGATAAGTGGGCAATGATGGATTGCAAGCTATCTTTTGGTTATTGCAAAAAGTTGTCCAAGAAAGTCTAGAAATCATCAGGTTCAGGTAGGTTAGACTTGCTACTTTGGAGGATCATGCATTACAAACTGCCTGTGAGAGAGGTAACCTCAAAATGGGGAGATGGTAATCCTTTATGTCCCTGGTGTCAAAGCCAAAAGGAAACTTTGAGGCATTCTCTTTGGGAGTGCAAGGCAGTTTACCCCATTTGGAGGAAGGTTGAGAAGCTTCTTTCAAACTATGGTGTGATAGATAAGTTGTATTGGAAGCAAGCTTTACTTGGCTTTAAAGGTATGATGAATCCAGCCTGCTACAAAATGTGGAACACTTTGAGGGCCTTTGTTTTTAATGAAGTATGGGAGTCCAGGAATGCTCTAGTCCATGAAAAGCTTGGAAAGGATACAACTTTCAGCTTAGAGAGAGTGAGGAATATTTTGGTTCAAGCTTGTAAGCTTGCTAGGGCAAAGGGTGGAAGAATTAGAATCTCTGCCGCCACTAATATGGTGATTAGGTCCTTAACAAGATCTAAGTTGTAACGTGTGGGTGCTGTATCTTCTCTCTGATACTAATAGAAACTCTCTTTTGCATTTAAAAAAAAGTTCAAAAGAGCTTGTATACTACATTACCACATCATTACTTAACTTTCAAAGCCTAATTGCAAACCCAAAGGTATGGATTTCCTTCACAATGGGAGGAGCCTGATTGCAAACCCAAAGGTATGAATTTCCTTCACTATGGGAGGCTGACAATGCATGAAATGCAAACTAACGACGTTAATAAGTTGTCGGAATACTTTTGAGAGGGTTAACATTAAAGTGGGCAACTTACACTCTGATATTATCCCACATAGCAGGACAAGGCGGCTAGCACCTTTGCAGGTGACGGAAACCATCACATCTTGGCCAAGGCGGCCAGCACCTTTGCAAGTGGGTGGACAAATCGATCCGCCATAAACAGCAAAGAGACACAAGGGAGGTGGGATTAAGGGCAGCTTCCCACCGCAGCCATGCATTGCGCAAGCTCGGAGCTTTACATAGGAGTGGTAAGCATTGGCACATTTTTCTTTTTCCTCCACGTGGCTCACTCCATTTCCCACTACCTATGTAAATTAACACATACCATAGACTAATTTTCATCCCTCTCTCTCTCTCTCTCTTTCTCTCTCTCTCTCTCTCTCACACACACACACACCATAACACACAAAATTAACTTCACTTACAATTATTCTTTGGAAAAAAAAAAAGAGTGCAGAGGAGCAACACGCAAAAATAGAAAAGAGAGGAGGGAGAAATATTCCATTGTCCACCATTGAAATTTGTTCAAATTTTTCATGGAACAGCACATGATTCAAATCCTTTTTCATATTCGTTCCCCACATGATGATACATGCATCTCTAGCATCATGTGCATTTTGCGATGGTATAAGGATTGGTGGGGTATTTTTCCATTGCTTTGAGAGCACATGGGATACTCTTGCATCCGTAGTGCTTGACAAGCCGTGTACATCTCATCTCACGAGGTGTTCTATCAGGACTCGATGCACTTCATAGCATTGCATGGCTTCCCCTATGTATTCATTTTACTCGAGAGCATCACATAGAGGTGTTTCAATTCATGTATCATGTTCCACCCTCAAATCTAGTCGCATATGCCCAAACTTTTACATACATCCCATACCCCGACCACCTAGCACAAGTTATGGAGCTCACCCCCTTGGAGATTGTACCTCGTGTGATGAAAGCAGGATTGGGCTCCATTGACACTCCATGGGCTTAAACGATCTTATCCTCGTCATTGACCGATGTACCCACCTTTTTAGATCCTTTTGATAAGGACACCTTTTTCTTGATGGCCACATCTTTTACAAAGGTGTTCCTCTACTCCATAGTCCATTCATTGCCCACATCCTTCTCACTTGGGAGCAGTACATTGGCATTGGCTAGGGCACCCCATTTGTCTTCATTCAGTTGGGACCCTAGCTTACATCAGGCAGAGTACCTAGAGTTTTTCATTTTTGTTTGGGATGTGGGTAGTGTTTCTCTCACCTTCGACATATATTTTACCCTCTTCATTGGCATGGATTCATCAACATTGTACTCTAGAGCTGCTAATAGAGTTTCCCATTTTTATTTAGGATCCAAGTAGACAACTTCCGTGTCATTCCTCCATATCCTTGGGCCCTTTTTTCCCACAGGGTTTTTTCCCCTTGGACAACCATCTCTCCCTTATACGTACCTATATTTTATTCCCCTTTCGCTTATGCTTCATCCAAACACCTCTCCATTTCATCTTCATCGACTACACTTTGGTCCCATCCCCTTTCACACCAAAGGGACCGGATGTGCTTCAGAGGTGGGAGGATGTTAACCCCTATACTTAACCCTCTCTCTTATCCCTCACCTCACATTTAGCTTCTTGTATTCATCCAAGGTCACTTTTTCCCATGAGGTTTTTCCCCTTGGATAGCCCACCTTGCACTCATTTGTGTGCACACATTGCACACAGTTTGTATTACTTTGTGCATATATTTTGGATGGTTTGAGGGGTGATGGGTATGCCCACACCCTATTGGTTGTAATATGTGGGATCACTTTATGCTTGCCATGTGGCAAGGAGATGAGCCTCATTTTCCTATATAAAGAAACATAGGGTGAGAGGCAAGGCATTCCCTTTAGCCGAAGTTAGAATCCACCACATTGGTGTTATTTTGGCAAATCTCTCTAGCTCTTTGCTTTCTAGGTGAGGTTTTTCACTAGAAGCTCTTGCACGTGAGAGATGCTTGCATGGTTGAGTGGTTGACTTTCTTGGTGGCTTGGGCTACTCTCGCTTGCTAGGTTGAGTCTTATATTGGAGCTATGGTATGTGTGAGATGCTTTGTGCTCATGTGATTAATGTCTTTAGTTTGCATGTGATAAGAGAGGTGGGGGTGTGTTTCCTTGTGCATGGAGAGGGCACCTATCTATGTACGAGTTGAGATGTACCTTTTAAACATTACGCCTCGGGCGCCCACCACACATTTGTATAGGGTAGACGTGCGAAACCCCTCTTATGGTGGGGACAAACCCTAAATAGACAGACAATCATTGCACAAAGCCTCCAATTGCGGTTAGAATACCGTGCAAAAAGAAAGGGGTTTTGGGGCGGGCTAGTCGGGCGCCCATCGCCCATTTGTGTCCGGCAGACGTGCGAATGGTGGGGACGGGCTTAGCCGGTAACCGGTGGGCAGGTCGTCGACATAGCAAACGTTGAAGAGGCGAAGAGTCGCGCAGTGGCCGCACCCGGTAAACCAAGTGCTGTGTGAAGGAAAGAGCCCACTACGACGACCGGTAAGTTTATATACTAAAAGTCCCATTGTTTTTTGTCCCTTGTGCTCTTCTTCTTCAGGGCCAGTTCTGTTGAGAGGTAGAACAAGTACACATGTGGGTACTTGGGTGGAAGCTTTTCCAAGCTTTCCCCCTATCAGTTTCTGATGCTACCCTCTTCTCGTGAGCGAGCTCACGAGCTTTCCCCAGCTTGCCCTCCCTGAAAATCTAGGGTTTTTCTTGTTCGTTGTCTGTATCTTTATGTACAACCCTAAAAATCTAGGGTTTCAGCCCGTGTTTTTTTTTTGGCTGCTTTTTAGATCTGCAATTTCTCTGTTTTTATCCGTGTGTTTGATCTTTGCCCAATGACTTCTGCTGAGGTTGGCAGTAGTACCTTCGAGGGCACGGCAGCTCCTTAGTCCATTTTCAATTCAGATGTCCAAAGTACACCTACATTAGCCTCCTTAACACACACACACACACACACACACACACACACATCCTCATTGTGCAGCAAAGTCACTTGTCAGGAGCTTGGCTAGTCCCCTGCTGAAATTTCAATATCCACATACATAGTGGGCAGGGTCCATGACCCTGTAATGAAGGGCAGGATATGGCTGTCTTGCCTTGTATGCGGGGAGAAGGACCCATCATGGCTATGCTGACCATGGACTGAATGGATCGCGACAATGGTTCTTATGTATGGCACCAGCAGGGCTATCATTGGAGGGGTGGAGGCCTGGACACCGGAGTACACCTGTTCATGTACAATGAGTGGCCTTGTTACCAGCGTGGAGCTAATCTTCAAACCCCCTTATTCCATGCAATTTCAACTGTACGAGGTTTAATGCCATCATGAAGTTTGGCCCTCATGGTGGAGCAGTGAAGTAGGAGGGGTGCGACAATCCACATCTACTACATACAATACAGGTAAACAAAAGCAGTAGTAGTGTGAGTACAGTTAAATTGTAGCGCCAAGTGCCCTTGAAACAGAATCATGGTATCAGCTGAGGAAGTTGACTAGGAAGCACTGTAAGGGTAGACAGATTCATGCAGTTGGATGATCAATATTCCCAATGGGGGCAGCAGTTGTTTGACCCTTAGTGTGATGTGCACGGGCAGTCTTGGCAATTGCTGGCTGTCTAGGCAGGTTGGACAGGTGGACAAAGCCACATGGGCAAGCACATCAGTCACGTGGGTAGCCGGGCAGGCCAGTTGAACCAGCCAGCAGATAAGTTGGACCAACCTATGACCAGCATAAGGCTGCCGACCCAACACTCAACAGGCATATTTGAAGGAATCGTTAGCCTAGAAATAGGCTGGCCAGTGGTGATCATAATTACAAGTAGTTATTTCCAGTAATCAGATCGCAGAAGCCCAACAGGTGGTGGCCTTTTTTTTTAACCGTCTTCTTTTCTTATAATTTAGCCGCGGAAGTCCCATGTACAAATTACCTTCAGTCTATCCCCTGTAATCATTCAACAGAAATAAATGGACAGTTTTTATTGCAAAATCTCTTCCCTGTAGTGTGGGGGTATTTTATTATGAGCAGTTTACAACATTGGGCTTACATTTAGTATTCAAGTGGGTTTATTAACCAACCCAGCCTCTTTGCATTTTTTTAAAACCGAGCAGCCACACCTAGATTTTTTTTCTTCTTCTATGCAGAAAGTCTTGGACCAGCAACAGCCTACTGTCTGATGCATTGAGCATGTCTGTCACGGTCTAGGACCAGTTGACTGATTTTTAACCGAACCGTTGGTTCAAAGGCAGATGCAGTAGCAACAATTGCAGATCCAAGCACAGGTAGAGGCCAAGATGAATGAGCTTGCAATCTTGTGCTCCAATTCACCGGCAATAGGCTTACTCCACATCCCTATGAGCAAATTCCATTATAAGCACCCAGTGTTGTCCCCTCATTAATTCTGTAGGTGGCTTCTATGCTAGAAGAGCAGTCAATGGTAACTTTGCAGCTGGTTTGCAGGTGTATTGCCACCAGCTCTCCAGTGCTTTCACTTGGAGGAGTTTCTACTAACTCCCGGACATTGTATCGTAGACAAGAGACAACGTTTCACGGTGGTGCTCATCAACAATGGTCGCTGTGTTGTGGTATCAAGTTATTTGTCCACTCAATTAGATGATGAGCGGATCAGGAATGTGACTCGTATGTTTGATAAGGAGTGGGTTGCTCTAGACTGTCAAGCCTCCCACCTTCTCATGCATAGGTGATGGCAGTGCCATTGTCCAGTGGACATAGGAGATGAACAAGGAGCAGATTGCTCTAGACTTTCAAGCTTTCCTCCTCCTCCTATGACGAGTGGATTACTCAAGATCAATCCTCCCACCTCCTGCATACGTGATGGTGGTGCCATTGTTCAGTGGACATATACCATCATGGAGATGATGGGTGGTTGAGACAAGCACCAGCCAACCAACTTGGCGATGCTGCCCATCAGTTGTACTAGGACTACCGGTCATCACTTGGATGTAGCTGTGCAAGCTATTCTTGTGGTATATGGTTGCATTACAGAACCTCTATGATGCGGGACTTGTCACTATTTGGCTCCCTAAGCATGATTTTGCCCTACATCTCTGGAGGTTTGACAGAAACTCAGTACGAAGGGCTGTGTGTGAATATATGCTCTTATGTGTGTGTGTGCGTGTGTGTGTGTGAGAGAGAGAGAGAGCATATCTTGATACAGAGTTCTACACCCACAATTGGGCATTGATGACGTTAGTGGGGATGTCGTAGTATCTAGTCCATACTATGCATAATGGAGTTGATAGTTATATAGTCTTCTGGGTTGACTACCATGAGTATATAACATGCACGTTCCTAAAAGGTGAGTTTGGGCATGTTCTTGGATTCATCTAGGTATATATGATTTAACTATGATGTAAGAGCATCATTAATTCCAAAAGCTCTTTTCTAGGACATGATGATTACTAGGGTGACTAGCCATTGTCTATATTTTTTTGAAGTATGACTAGAACTACTTTTACCTCTGGTGTGACTAGAGGCGGGTGGCTATGCTTGTGTGAATGGTAACTCTACATCTCTAGTATGACTGGAGAAAGCTAATGTGATTAGCCGTGCTTGCTCTCTACTAGTGTGACTAGATGAGAGGCCAGCGAGATTGGTAGTGATGTGCCACCAATGTGAATGGGAACACATACACACCAGGTCCATTTTGTTAGCACATTCATCCCCAGTTTCTACCCATTTCTGGTGTCCTTTTGGTCCCTTTTGCATGGCCCTTGATTGTGGGTGGCCACCCCTATTTTCCATATTTTTCTAGGATTTTTCCCAGCCCGTTTGGTATTTTCCCAGTTGGTCAGCTACTCTGCTCCAGTCGGCCAACTTATTCAGCTCCAGTCGGCCAGCTCTCCCCACCACTGGTCTCTCACTTTTTCATCTTATCTTGTATATCTTTTGCTCCCTCACTTATGAGACTACTTGTGTCTCTTGCTTGAGACTGTTCGCTCTGTGCCCTTTTGCTTCTACTCTATGCACTCTTTCACATTTTAGCCACGTACGTGTCCAAATCAGTGAGTTGTGGACCCATGACAAATATCAAGTGATCAAGGACGGGTGAGGGATTTCAGCCTTGCGCGATGAGGTAAGGGTTTGGTGGGGCAGGCAAGCACAATATACCCCAAGTAACGTAGGTGCAATGAAGAGAACCCAAACATCCACGTTTCCCAAAACTCGAACTTGTGAACACTCTTAAAATCTAGGTACTCTACCCTATCCAAGCGGTCAATGCCAATGGGTGCTAGAAAAGAAAAGAAATTTGCAGGTTCCCTAGGCTCAAATACCAACTGTAGAGCACTTGCGTCTATGTGTTAGGGTTTTCCAAAGATAGAAAGAAGAGTATGGGAGAATCAAACATACAACGCACACAAGAGTCCTAAATTACTGGATTGTATTATGTACGAGAAAGAAGTAATACAATCGAAACTCAAGTACAAGATGTGGCTGAGAATGAAGATGTCAAATTACAGCCCTGTTACCTACTGCACACTCGTGGCTAGCACTTCGCCTACAGAGAAATGCTCTATGAACTCCAATGCACTCCTAGGCAGCCAGGAGTAATGATGTTGGCCAGTTGTACCCGATTGCTGCATCATCAATGCCACATCACCACCGCCACATCAGCACTACTACGTGGAAGTGCTATGTGTCACTTGCACTATTGGCTGCTATCTAATGTCTGGCTCTGCCTTGTATACTCGTAGGTGTGTCACATTCACAAGTACCTTCTTTGATGACAACTTGGTATTTGTCAAGAATGAGGAAGAGCACAAGAGGCATCTTGCCATTGTGTTTGAAGTGCTAAGAAAGCACAAACTCTTCATTAATGGTAAGAAGAGTGAGTTCTTTCTTTGTGAGATACACTACTTGGGGCACATTGTTTCCGAGGGTGTACGCATGGATCTTGCAAAGGTAGTGAAGGATTGGAGAGAGCCAAGAAATGTTCATGAAGTATGTAATTTCCTTGGGTTATGTGCGTATTACAAGAGGTTTGTATGGCATTTTGCTCACATGGCTTCTCCTTTGCATGCTCTCACAAAGAAGAGGACTGTATTTGTGCATCAATGTATCACTTTTCAAAAGGTGAAGTTCGATAGATTGAAGGCTGTTATGTACTTGGTTATTAATCTTTGAATTAGTGGGCCTAATCCAGGCCCTTGGGATTAGGAGATTGCATGCAGATGTTGGGAGCTAAGACTGAGATCCAATAATACTTGGCTACTTGCTATTTATGGCAGTTGACTATTTATAGCATCCGTGATCCCTATATAAGTGAGGCCTTGGGTTATTATTGAGTAGCCAGTTGTGCGGTTTACTTTGACAGGTCTGTGCTTGGACCAGAGTTTCTACTCCTGCTACGGACATGGCGGAACACAAAGTCTTGCCGAGGGTCCATGTGTCACGTGCTATGCATATATATGTATATATGTAAGTACTTAGTATACATCCATAAATATATATAACATTTAATTATTTATTTTTAGGCTGATTGTATTTACACTCCACGCCCGTGCCATGGCTAATCCAATGCATGAACAACCTTAATGCTTGGTTTAGCTGCTAGCATCAGAAGGATATTATCATTTAGTAGCATCAGAAGCATCATCATCAACAAATAAAAAGAGTTTAGTTTTCTTTCCCTCTTTGGAAAATAGAAAGAGATGCTTATAACTCAAGTTCTAAAACGAATTTGCATGTGCAACTGAAGAGACAGTTGCTGAGATGGCCTGGACGAGTCGCCATGTCACCTCAAAAAAAATAAAAAAAAAATAAATTATTTAAAAAAAAATTAAAAATTACTTAGGGGATTTTCGACTGCTCTGATTCCAATTCCAGCCTCTGTTTTCCCAAAAGATGAAGGGAAAGGCCTCAAAATCGACCTCCAACTTAAAAGGTACATATCTTGTAAAACTATCAAAATTGAAAATAGTTTAAGTAAGAAACATACTTAACCTCCTGCAAAATACAAGTTGTTAGATCAGCAACCAATATTATGCACAAGTTCGATGCTTTAAGATGAATGCCTAAATGTTCAAGCATTCTCAAAATCAGCATCCAATGCAAGATCTTCAAACAGCTTATTGTGCATGTGCCTAAGGTGAGTACCATCCGTTCCATACACTTGTATCCATCTATACGCTCTCCCATACTGGTAAGAGTGCATAGTCCATCATGCTTATGAAGCATGTCCAATCATACTTCCCCACTTCGAGATGGAAGTATGTCCATTCATGCATGCAATATCATGCTCTCCTATTTCGGAATAGAAGCATGTCCAATCATGGTTTCTTGGAAAAGAACACATGTCCAATCATGAAGTCTGCCATGCTAGGTCAGACAACATGTCCAAGTTTTATTAACTTCAAAATTCTTGATACAAAATTCCTTGTAAGCTGATTAGGGTTTTGGATTGGGGATTTCTCACAAATACAGGCAGGTGACATACCTCCCTCTTATATTGCAGTTGTCCTCAACTGAAAGGCATCCAGATAAGGTTTTAATACATATGGATAAGCTTCAAGGTCTTCTTGATCCATCCACTGAGCATCAAGGGGTGGATAGCTCTTGAACTTTACCAGGAATTTCTTGATAATCTTTCCTTTAGGTGCTTTCCTGTCTTTATGATATACAACCTGTTCAGGCTGTAATACCTCTATAGTCTCTTCATGTACGTCAGGTGGATCTTCCATCACTGGAGTAGAAGGCACCTCTCCATGATATGGCTTTAACAAGCTTACATGAAAAGCGTTATGAATTTGCCAATGAGAAGGCAACTCAAGACGAACAGCCACATTATTAATCATTTGTTTGATCTTGAATGGTCCATAATACCTGTTAGAGAGTTTGATGAATTGACTCTCCTTTCTCTTCTTCTTCTTCAAGCGTGCCTTCTCAAACTTTTGAGAAGCACCCACTGGCCCTCCTTATAGTCGGTCTTCCTTCTATGCTTGTTAGCAGCTTTCTTCTGCTTGGCTTGAGATCTCTCTATGGCTTGATGGACTTGAGTGAGCATCTGCTCCAAGTCTTATACAAATTCATCAGCTGCAAATATCTTCTCTTTGGTTTGCATTATGGTTAGCAAGTACGGTCTTCCATAAACTACTTCAAAGGGCGCTTTTCCTGTTGAAGAATGAACAGTGTTGTTGTATGCAAACTCCACAAGAGGCAAATAGTTCTCCCAAGTTGCTTTCTTTTCAGCACAAAAGCACTTTAGTAGATCTAAAATCTGTAAAGTGAAACATGGACAAGAAATTTTCCCATCTCATCTGCATAGGTGACAGCTTCTTCTGGGTAAGAAAGTACTTTAGACTTTGGTGATCAGTCTTGACCACAAAAGTAGTGTCCAAGAGATAATGCTTCCAGATGGTCAAAGCATGAACCACGGCAAGCAATTTCCTTTGATAAGTGGAGTAGTTCTTTTCAGCTTCATGCAACTTCCGGCTTTCATAGGCAACCGGTCTTCCTTCCTGCATTAAGACAACACCAATGCCTACATCGGAAGCATCACAATGTATTACAAAATCTTTATTTAAATCTGGCAGATGCAAAACATTATTTTTGCTGGCCTCTTCTTTCAATCTTTTGAAGGCAGCCTCCTCTCTTTGAGTCCACTTGAAAATAGCCCTCTTTTTGCACAAGTCATGCAATGGTGTAGCAATGTGTACAAAGTAGCGTAGATACTGCCGGTAGTAGGAGCAAAGTCCAAGAAAGCTTCTCACTTCATGGACATCCTTCGGAGTTGGGCGACTCCACAATGGCCTTGACTTTGGCTGGATCCATCATTCGCACACTTGCTCGGAGAATGTGCCCTAAGAACTTGATTTCTTGCAAAAAGAACTCACTCTTCTTTGGATTTATATACAACTTATGTGTTTTGAGTTCTTGAAATACTATAGCTAAATGCTTCTTGTGTTCCTCTTCATTTTGTGAAAAGACAATAATGTCATCAAAGAAACTTCCATAAAATTTTATGTGTTTACTAAAAATCCGACCCATCATTCGGTTGAAGGTCGTCGGAGCATTAGTCAGCAGACCAAAAGGCATGACCAAGAACTCATAGAGACCAAAGGTGGTGCGGAATGCAGTCTTTGAGATGTCCTCAGGTGCAATCCGAACTTGATGATACCCACTTTTCAGATCAATGCGGCTGAAGATTGAAGCTCCGCTGAGTGTATCCAAGATATCATCGATTCTTGGAATAGGGTATCTATTTTTCACAGTGACCTTGTTTAGGGCTCGATAATCCACACACATGCGGAAAGAGCCATTCTTCTTTTGTCATATTGGCCACTGCAAAATGAGGGCACAACTGGTGCTCGGTCTCCCTCCCTCCCCCGTTCAACTCTAGACTAGTGGGAGTGTATGCAGGCGGGTCTGTTATGGATTGAATCATGCTGTGGCAAGAAATTCAGAATCTTCAAGGACCCCTTATTCTCGTTGGGGACTTCAACATGGCAGAATCTCTTGCTGGCAGATTCCTTGCCAAAGGAACAACAGTAAAGGGCGCTGAAGTGGTGGCTTGGGAAGCCCTCAAATCCAAACTTCAGCTTTGGGACATAGGAGTAGAGGGCGACTTCACCTGGCAAAATTATGCTAAAGGAGACATAGCTAGAAAAGCCCGTCTCGATAGGTGTTACATGGACTTTAATTTGATCAACACCTTCACCAAAGTGAAAGCCAAGCCAAGATTCACCTCTTGCCTTTCGGACCACTACCCCTTAGCTATTACTCTAGATGACAAAGACTCCAAGGTTAGAAACCAGTGGTTCCATACTGATCCCATGCTCTTCCAGCTCCCTACAATCAAGCAATCTATCGATGACATTTGGAAGGTAGCCTTCTCCAACTTCAAATCCCCCTCCAAGGCGTGGAGCCAAGCTGTCAAGGACACCCAATGGATGCTCATTCAAGTCAGGAAAGAGGTTACCCTCATCAGGGAAAAAAGAAGAGACAAAATCTATGATGAGCTTGCCACCCTAGAAGCCTCTGAACCCTCTGTTCAAAGTCAATCTACCATCACTGCTCTTCGTCAAAAATTAAAACAGGAAGAGGAGATCATGTTCAAGCACACCTCGGCCTTCTACAAACAGTGGTGGGCTGGAAAGGTAGACCGTCCCACCAAGGAGATGTTCAAAGCCCTACGCAAAAAGAATGATAGGGAAAGGACTCCCTTCTTCAACTCCCCTTCCCCGATCACGTCAGATGACCAAAATCTGGAATTTGTACGGATTCACTTCAGCAACCTCTTCAGCCCCCCAGAAACCCTCTCTCTGGAGATGGTAGATGCCAGAATTGAAGTCCTCTCTAACAGAATCCGAGTCATCCCTGAAGATGAAGCTGAACGAGCGGAGTCTCCTCTAACCCTCTCCGATCTCTATGAATCCATTGAACAGATGAAACCAAATAAGACTCCAGGTCTTGATGGGCTACCCTCTGAATTTTTCTTGTGTTTTAAGGAGCTCGTCTCTCCTTATTTGCTGGCAGTCTGGGAAGAATCTATTAGGCACCATGCCCTGCCTTGTGCTATCAACACAGGGGTTATTAAACTCCTTCACAAGAGAGGGGCTAAGGATGATCTAGCAAACTGAAGGCCGCTCACTATGCTTAACACCGCTTACAAGATCTTCGCCAAGGCTGTGTCCAATAGGATTTGCGTCCTTCTGATGAAATGGATATCCTTTGAACAAAAAGGGTTCATCAAGGGCCGCAAACTTGTTGAAGCAGTGATTTCTCTATGGGAAGGTTTTGAATATGCCACTGAGTCGGGGCAGAATTTTGTCTTCGTCAAGATTGACTTTGTCACGTGCATCCCGCACTTGGATGCCACGTAGACATTTCTGTACAGAAGGTGCAGGAACTGGGATGGTGAACTGGCCCCATGTGAGCCCAGTCCGGGACGAGTCAGCCAGGGATCCATCTCAGATACCCAAGGTCAGGTGTGCATTGTCCTGCACAGGAGTCTAAGGTCAGGTGTGCACTGTCCTGCACATGAAGCAGTGCCAGTCCGCGTTGTGAGTCTCCCTCTAGAATGATGTCAGTGGTTCTGTGTATCTGGTATGGTACCGGATGCCGTAGATTATGTTTAGGACAAGGGGCCAGCCCATAGGGCCACCCCGGAGCTTAGTATGGGCATGGGAATGGTGTGAAACCATCCCCATGAGGGCCAGGAAGGCCCAGGCTGGACCCACCAGCCATGGAAGGGCTGTGGGACAGCCCTAGGGCAAAGATAAGGCTATTTTCAGGAGCATACAGCCTTTAAATGGCTGTAGGGCATGTATGGGGCAGCCCATACAGGCTGCCCAGCCTTGGGATTGTGGACAAAAGTTGTGTCCAGCCAATCAGAAGCAGGCGCATCACTTTCAGCCTGTTAGGAAAAAAAGGCAGTATTTTTTGGGATTTAATTCAGCATTTATTGCTGAATTTTCACCAGTCGTGGGACAAAGCCTGTTTTTCAGCTGGCCGACTGCTCCTGAGGAGGAGTATAAATAGTGGAGGCCACAATCCCATCTTTCATCTCATTTTTCACCAAGTGCTCAAGCAAACCAAGGGGCCAAGATAGCCAAGGGCTAGCTAACGCAAAGGGGTGAAGGATTCAGGTCAAGGGCAGGATTTTCCAGCCAAGAAAAGGTTAAGTTTTCTGTATTTGTTTTCAGATTTACATCATTCTAATAAAGCAAATACACCATCGGTGGTGGGGGCCCTACAGAGGGTAATTGGGACCCAATACTGTGTCCTCTCCATCTCCCCCTTCTCTCTCTATTTTTTGCACATCTCCTTTCAGTTTGTGCGTTAATTTCCGTCGCAAAAAGAGTGCTGATTTCTGAGTTTTGAAGTACCGATCCTTCTCCGAAGCTTCCGCATACTACAGTGGTATCAGAGCCTACTTCAAGGACAAAGATTCAGCAAAGAAAACCAGAAAATTTTTCTCGCTCGTGTGGTTGGTTTTTAGACGCCGGTGGACTACCCCTTTCGGAGTGACTCCTGTTCCTCGAAGGACGGTTGGTTTATAGCCTCCGGAAGCCTCCGGAAGTCTCCCACACAGATAGTGGATGGTTAGATTTGCTTCCGGAAAGGAATTGCATTTTCCCGCTATGGCGAGCTTTGGCGACGAGAGAGAACCAGAACCATGGGACCAGAGTGCACTAGGCAGCCCAGCTAGGGCACCTGGCTTGAGTGTCACAGACATGTTCCAGCAGATGATGCGAGCAATCGCAGACCAGACTGCCAAGCTGGATGAGCAGAAGGCGCGGATCTTGGCTCTGGAGGAGCGTTCTCGCTCTCCAGCGTCGCGTTTTCCATCTCCTCCTTCCTCTCCTTCCGTATCCCAGATACCAGATCCTCGTTCACAGGGACCCTCTCGCGGGGTCACAGCCGCAGCCAAGCTCCTTGCTTGAGTTGCAGATGCGTGCATTGGAGATCCGACAACGAGAAGACGACGCCATGCGACGCGTGGAACACGAGCGTTACCTCAGAGCTTTGGACGCCAGATTGACACCGGCAGCGCCCTCGAATCATTTTCCCGAGAAAATGAATTTCAGTAAGTATAATGGTAAACTTACATCAATTTGAAGCTTACTTTGCCGCAGTTAGGAAAACAGATACTGACAAAGTGATCTTAGCTAGTTGGTACTTGGAAGGTGAGGCCATTCCTTGGTGGACTCAGTGGGCTCATTCCCACACCAGAGTAGGTATGGCAGCTTATGTGTGGGACGAGTTCGTCCGCGACCTTAAGCAGCGGTTTCTACCGCCCCACTACCTTGAGCGACTCGAAGACGAGTTCAGGGGAGCGCGTCAGAACGCGCAACCAGTCCTTCAGTTTGCTAATAAAATTTCGACCTTGTGTCTGCAATTAGGCTTATCTGATACGGACAAGAAAGGGCAGTTTTTGTATGGCCTGGACACGCAGATCCAATGGGAGGTGCGTATGTTTAGGCCCGCCACCTTTGAGGACGCACTCTCGCTTGCGCAGAGTGTAGAAATGAAACACAATGGTGGCAAGTCCAAGACTTCCCAGCCGGCTTCTCCCAGGGCTAACACCTCGGGGGGCAAAAGCCAGAACCAGACGGGGTCTTCCCAAGGACAGAGCCCGGGAGCCTCTGGCTCCAAGAACTCGAACAATGCATCTAAGCTTACTCCAGACCAGAAAGCGGAGGCAGGCAAGACAGGTGGCAAGTTGAGTGCTGAGGAGCTTTCTCAGTACAAGGAGGAGGGTAGATGTTTCTTTTGTCACACAAAAGGACATACTTCTCGGGATTGTCCAAAGAAGCCTCCAAAGGCCGCCACCGCTTCCGTGGTGAGCACAGCTCCCACACAGACCCCAGCGGCTACCCCTAGTTCTTCAACCCCCGGTGCTTCAGTTGGAGCAATTATTAGCCGGGAACTCGAAGATAAGCAGAAGGGCGCCCATGACCAGGAGTATGAGCGCAACGAATTGCTCAAGTCCTTTGGCTACATAGGTGGCCAGAGAGTCGTTGTCTTGTTTGACAGCGGCAGCACGAAGGATGTGGTCACGGAACAGGCCGCTAGGCGTGCCCGTTTCAAGCTGACTCCGGTGGACAAACAGGTTGAGGGTTTTAGCACAGGTATGACAACGAGCGTCAAGTATGAAGCTCTAGGTGCTAAGTTAGTGATTCAGGGCATAGAGTTTGTGCGTGACTTTATGGTTGCCCCTCTTGTAGGAGCAGACATAATTTTGGGTATCCAGTGGTTTCACAAGTTTTTTCCTGATGTCAAGTGGGACAAGCACACGTTCCAGATCGATCGGAATGTGTCAAACACCCCGGTGACCATTAAGTGTGAGGCAGGTATTCCAAACTTTCCGCTCATAAGCCACTTGTAGGCTAAGCGAGCAGTCAGGAAAGGCGCACAGTGTGCGATGATTTACATCCAGACAGCCCAGACGGTGGCCGTTCTCCATGAAAAGTTCCAGAAGATTTTTCTTCGGGACAGCCTCCCTCCCCAGCTCCCCCCGTCCATACCGGAGGATCACAGGATTGACCTCCTCCCAGGCTCGGAACCCCCGAGCAAGTTTCCGTATCGCCTTTCTAAGGCAATGGAATCGGAGTTGGACCGCCAACTCCAAGAATTGTTGCAAGCTAGCTTCATCCGCCCCAGTGTTTCGCCATTTGCAGCACCGATCTTGTTTGTCAAGAAGAAAGATGGGTCTTCTCGGTTGTGTGTCGATTATCGTGCACTCAACAAGCTGACTATCAAGAGCAGATTCCCGATGCCCCGAATTGACTATATTCTCGAGAGGCTGGATGGAGCAAAGGTGTTTTCCAAACTGGATTTAAAGAGTGGGTACCACCAGGTACGGATTGTAGAGGGGGACATCCCCAAGACAGCCTTCCGTACAGAACGGGCCCACTATGAATTTGTGGTCATGCCATTTGGTTTGACGAACGCCCCAGCTACATTTAACCGCATGATGATGCGTATTTTCCGGGAGTTGATTGGAGAGTGTGTGTTCATATTTCTGGACGACATACTCATATTTTCAGCTACAGTTGAGCAGCATGACATTGATGTGGAGAAAGTCCTTAAGTTGCTGGAACGCAACGAGCTCTATGTCAATGAAAAGAAGTCAGAATTTTATCTGTTCCCAGGTACATTACTTGGGATATATAATTAGTGCTGAAGGCATTCGACTTGATCCGGCTAAGGTGGTCGAGATTGTTACTGGGAAGTACCACAGACAGCTTATGACATTAGATCATTTGTGGGTATATGCCAAGCATATTCCACCCACATTGACAAGTTTTCTGATCTCTCAGCAGATTTCACCGATCTGCTAAAGGGAGTGAAAACAAGAAGGCAAAAGATTCGAATGACTCCAGATCGTTGGAGGCATTCTAGAACCTCAAGGTAGCTTTGTCAGAAGCGCCTTGTTTAGCCCTTGCCTCGTGGGACGAACCATTTCAAGTGATCACCGATGCGAGTAACATCGCAATTGGAGGTGTATTGCAACAAAATGGTCATCCAGTAGCTTACATGTCTCGTAAGTTACTGCCCGCCGAGAAGAACTACTCAGTCTATGATCGTGAACTCCTAGCAGTTATACAGGCCTTGAAACATTGGAAACATTTCCTGTATGGCCGTGACTTCGAGGTTCGCACTAACCATCAGGCATTGTGCTGGATTCAGATAATGCCAAGTGCACAGTTTAGTGATCGACAACACCGCTGGAGTCAGATATTCCAGCAGTTCGGTGGTATGATTGAGTACCTTCCAGGAAAGGCCAATCCAGTGGCCGATGCTTTGAGCAGGAAGGGACAAGTATCTACGATTCAGACCACTAGACTTGACCTTGTTGGTACAGGACTAGAGGACATGAAGCACACGTACGCGGATTCCGAGGAATTCGGTACTCAGTGGGAACAGGCATTGGATGCCACAGGACCATGCCATTTTTTGATACGCGATGGTTGGCTTTTCTACAAAGGCCGACTGTGTGTCATGAAGTCATTTAGGGCAGCTCTTCTCCATGATGCCCATGACGCCATTACAGGTGGTCATAGAGGTATGAATTCGACCCTGGAGAAATTAGAACGACAATACTATTGGCCAAAGATGAGGCGTGATGTGTTTACATATGTACAACGCTGTGACATTTGTCAAAAGGTGAAAGCTCCTCGTGGAAAGAAGATAGGGTTGTTATAGCCCTTGCCAATTCCTGAGGGTCCTTTCCAGGACATTTCAATGGACTTTGTCACTAATTTGCCTCCCTGTCCGAGTAAGCGTAATACGCAGTGCTTAACTATTGTTGATAGATTTAGCAAATTTGTTATGCTTATTCCTTGCAGGGCCAATGTGACCGCCGAGGATGTTGCCCAGTTATTCATTCGGCATTGTTACCCGATTGGCGGGATTCCTAGAACCATAGTGTCAGTTTTCGAGATGCCAAGTTTACCAGTCATTTTTGGAGGGCATTGTTTGATAATTTTGGTACTAAGCTGAATTTTTCCAGTGCATTCCACCCACAGACAGATGGCCAGACAGAGATTTACAACCAGTTGGCCTTTGACGTGCTGAAGTGTTATGTCCACGATCAGCAAGGTAAGTGGGAATCGTTTTTGCCTTTAGTTCAAGCTGTTTTGAATGACTCTTTTTCTTCAGCTATCGGCAGGACTCCATATGAGGCAGCGTTTGGAAGACCTTTCCAGTCGTTGTTAACCAGGACTTCGTCTTCAGTACCGGAGGCGAACAGAATGACGGAGTCTTACCAGGAGATCCTAGAGTTAGTCAAAGACAGATTGGCTAAAGCGCAAGAGGCCTGCACTCGACAGGCCAATAAAGACCGAAGGGATATGAAGTTTTCGGAAGGAGATTGGGTTTATCTTCGGATAATGAAGCAAAGATTGAAACAGGTGGGCAAGCGATGCCCAAAGTTGTCTTTCAGGAGCTTCGGACCATTTCTCATCCGGAAAAAGATTAATGAAGTGTCTATGCAGTTAAAGCTGCCTCCGAGTTGGACTATGCACGATGTATTTCATGTCAGTTGGTTAAAGCCATATGCAGGTCCACCCCCTTCAGAGGTCAAAGACAAAGCGGAACCAGACATTGTTGATGAAGCAGAAGTAATGGTTCCAGAACAGATCCTTCTACACCGTTTCAAGCATGGCTCAGGCCGAAGACTACGACAGTTCCTCACGAAGTTTCAGGACCGAGGAACTCATGAAGCGGTATGGCTCGACAAAGAATTTTTCGAAGACTATCCGGCATTATTGACGGATTATTTGGAGGCTATGCAGCTTCCGTCAAGTTAAGCAGAAGGGGATGTCACGTGCATCCCGCACTTGGATGCCACGTAGACATTTCTGTACAGAAGGTGCAGGACCTGGGATGGTGAACTGGTCCCATGTCAGCCCAGTCCGGGACGAGTCAGCCAGGGATCCATCTCAGATGTCCGAGGTCAGGTGTGCATTGTCCTGCTGCACAGGAGTCTAAGGTCAGGTGTGCACTGTCCTGCACATGAAGCAGTGCCAGTCCGCGCTGTGAGTCTCCCTCTAGAATGATGTCAGTGGTTCTGTGTATCTGGTATGGTACCGGATGCCAGATCATTGAGTAGATTATGTTTAGGACAAGGGGCCAGCCCATAGGGCTACCCCGGAGCTTAGTATGGGCATGGGAATGGTGTGAAACCATCCCCATGAGGGCCAGGAAGGCCCAGGTTGGACCCACCAGCCATGGAAGGGCTGTGGGACAGCCCTAGGGCAAAGATAAGGCTATTTTCAGGAGCATACAGCCTTTAAATGGCTGTAGGGCATGTATGGGGCAGCCCATACAGGCTGCCCAGCCTTGGGATTGTGGACAAAAGTTGTGTCCAGCCAATCAGAAGCAGGCGCATCACTTTCAGCCTGTTAGGAAAAAAAGGCAGTATTTTTTGGGATTTAATTCAGCATTTATTGCTGAATTTTCACCAGTCGTGGGACAAAGCCTGTTTTTCAGCTGGCCGACTGCTCTTGAGGAGGAGTATAAATAGTGGAGGCTACAATCCCATCTTTCATCTCATTTTTCACCAAGTGCTCAAGCAAACCAAGGGGCCAAGACAGCCAAGGGCTTGCTAACGCAAAGGGGTGACGATTCAGGTCAAGGGTAGGATTTTCCAGCCAAGAAAAGGTCAAGTTTTTTGTATTTGTTTTCAGATTTACATCATTCTAATAAAGCAAATACACCATCCGTGGTGGGGGCCCTATAGAGGGTAATTGGGACCCAATACTGTGTCCTCTCCATCTCCCCCTTCTCTCTCTATTTTTTGCACATCTCCTTTCAGTTTGTGCGTTAATTTCCGTCGCAAAAAGAGTGCTGATTTCTGAGTTTTGAAGTACCGATCCTTCTCTGAAGCTTCCGCATACTACAGACTTTGACAAGGCCTACGATAGACTCGATGGGTCCTTCATTATTCGATGCCTGGACGCCATGGGTTTTGGCCAACAAATGATTCTTTTTATTAAAACCCTTTTTGGGAATGAAAGAGCAAGAGTTGCTCTTAATGGTAAACTGTCAGGAATTTTCTATGGGCTGGTGACCTATTTGTCCAAAAAGCTGCCAAAGTTTCATGGGAAATATGCACTCTCCCCAAAGACCAAGGAGGATTGGGCATCAAGGACCTGAAAACTATCGCTGACAAGATGGCTGTTAAGCTTCTCCTATCTGTAGTCACAAATCCCCAAGAAGAATGGGCCTCCTTGTTGCTCAAAAACCATCACAAGTTCAAACTTCACGAGTTCTCAGGTTGGGCTAACCTCCCCCTGTCAACTATTCTATTTTGAAAAGGCACTGTTACCTCTCACGGCTCTGATCTTTTGCGCTCCTTGGTTCAAGCCTGGAACAAACACCGAGCTGCCCTAACAATTAACCCTCTTTCCAAACACAGCTTTAGTCTTCCCCCTGGAGACTCCATCTGGTGGCCGGCATTGAATATTCCAAGAATATCTCCTAACTACAGAAGAAGAGCCTTAACCCTTCACAAAAAGGGACTCAGGACCTGGCATCAGCTTTGGGACCCTCACGAGCAAGACTGGTTCAGCAACTTGGATCTCTCTCTGAAGTTCAAAGCTCACCCGTGTGATCTCCCTATTATTAGATCTAGGATAAGAGAGTTCCCTCCGGACCTCATCTGGACTCTACAGAGATACATTGAGCTTGATATTCGCGCCTTCACCTGGAAAGGTGGGTACAAACTCGAGCATCCGACTTGGGACCCTCCTGACCTTTCCTCCCCCCTACATGTCACGCTGAACAGAAGGTGGAAGGTTAATTACTCTGCAAAGCAATGGAACTTCAAGTTTCAGTCCATCTGGGCTCCTTCCTTGGAACCCAAGAAGTCGGTTCTGATGTGGCTTATCCTTCATAAAGCCACCTGGACGGGCAAAAGGATGATTCAGGCCCAGCTAGGTGATGGCAGATGTTGCAGATGCAACGGAGAGATTGAAGACATATTCCGTTTGTTTCTAGCATGTCCTGCTAATAAAAATGTATTTGCACCTTTGATTAAAGTCTTAGGTTTAGGTGATTTTGTAGCTATCTTAGCCTTTTCTGGAATAAAGCCAGGGGGGAACTCCTCTGGATTATTTGGAGACAGAGGAACTTCATGCTGTTCGAGGGGCCTTCCCAGACGCCAAGTCTGAGAATATTCTTTTATGATGTCAACTTGCAGGCACTGAAGGTAGCAGCAGATGAGTTGGCTATCTACCGCACCAAGAAGGCTCTCCTCAGCGACGTTGACTACCACTACTCACGATTTGTGGCCAACCGTCCCCCCAACGAAGACCCTGAGGATCGACAACGCATGAGGGATGAGTGGGAGAAGGATCTGGAAATCAATATCAGCCACCTGGAGTCACAGATTGAGGAAGGCAACCAGTTTTTGGACGATCTCCAGTCGGATCCCTGCTTCTAATGGCTACTGACTGGAAAGATCACCTGGCTTTAACAGTTATAGAAGACGAAGTAACCAGTCCAAGAAGGCTGTCCTGAAGGACACCGAGTTCTATCACACTCATCTGCTTGCAACAAAGCTCAATGAAGCGTTCAGAGATCACTACTTGACCAAAGATGAACGGGAAAAGAGCCTGGACATTGAGATCCACCACCTGGACCCGGATTATGGAAAGACGTTGCTTCTTGGAGAGTGTGCAGGCCGAGTTGGCTGCCCTCCCTACAGCCCCCATGAACTCTCACATGCTATTCACCCTGTTTTGTGGAAGCCCCTTGTATTCCCAGCTCCTGGCCACTTTCTCTTGTCTGCCCCTTGACTGGTTGTATCCTGGTTGGTTGTATCCTGGTCGTATAGATTCACCCCTGTCTGGTACTATGGTTTCTCCCTGGATGCTCTCCATGCTCCAGCTGATGTAATTTTTGTTCTATTCTAATTCAATTCACCGCGCTTATGGAAAAAAAAAAAAAAAAGCTCGTCGACTTTATAAAAAGAGCAAGGAAGGACCTTCGAAAAAGGACATGCGCATTCACCTTCAGGCCAGCAGCAATTTCTGCTCTTTCTATCTCTCCTTCACCCTCCTGCACTGGCCGTACAGGGTATGGAAACTATATAGCTCTCTCATCTCCCCCTTGCGTAGGCCATACAACAGTGCTGCTGAATACTCTCTCTCCTCTTTCTTCACTGGCTGAGCAGAGTTAGAGCTGTATTGCAGCCGCCATTAGAGCCTATCCATACAGCCGTACAAAGACTGTATCAACAGTTCGCACGTGTAAAACCACTAGGGCCAGTTTGTGGGCTATTTTTGGGGGTGTTTCTGGAAATCTGGGACAGTTTTGAGAGCTCTTCTAAGGCTGATTTGAGGCTTTGTTTTTGGGGCCGTTTTGTCGCGGAGTTCGGGGCTGTTTTTGGCTCCGTACTGGGCTGTTTTATGGACTCTTTGTGAGCTGATTCATGGGACTGTTTTGAGACAGTTTTCGGATGGCTTTTGGTGCTATGTTTATACCTTGGCACTAGATAGATATCTGGGCAAGAGTTGTGCTGATGCTTTGTGGAAAATCCGGTGCTGCATGCACCTGCATCTCTCTAAATAAAGAAATTCCTACGGCGGGCTGGCCGTTCGGGCTTAGTGTGGACGTTTAATATTGTATATGGTTCTTCGGTTGTGTCTTCATGCTCTGTCTGGTATATTTGAAGTGTTGATCTATTGTTTCGGGTTCCCTATTTGTGACATCATTTGAGTTTCGGGTTTTGTTATCAATCAAGGAATCCTATAGACGAACACCAATTTCATGATTGTCCCTTCTTACACCATCTCGTGCTCATTCCCTTACCTTCTCATACCCGCCCCCCTTCAATCGGTTGTGCCCCCTTTCGTTTCATACTTGCCCACCCATGGTGGCAAGCCGGCTCGAGCTTTCCCCCTTGCTCTTTCTCATACTCGCTTAGCCCTCCACTTTCCTACTCGCCTCTCCAAGCAAGTCACCATATTTTTTCATACTTGGCCCCTCTGATTCTCCTCCTCGCCTCTCCTACTCGCCTCTGCACACCTACTCGCCCCCATTTCCGTCTCCTTCTCACCTCCTCCATCTCATCTACGCCTCATCACATTCTCCTAGTCAACCGCCCCACCCCGCCCCGCCCCATCCATCTCCTACTCGCCTCCTCCCCACCCGGCCACCTTCCCTACTTGCCCCTTTTGGTCGTCATCTCTTGCTTGCCTCTCCCCTACTTGCCTCTTTCATTGTGCTCGCCCCCTCCCAACCTCCTGTTCACCCCCTTCTTGGTAATTATCTCCTACTCACTTCCCATCATAATCAATCTCCTTCCACTCTCTGCCCTAAATAGTCACCCCTTGTTGGCCCCATTGTCATGTGCATCCTGCACTTGGATGCTACGGAGACATATCTGAACAAGAAGGTGTAGGATCTAGGACATGGGGTGGAAAACTGGTCCCATGTGAGTCCAATTCAGGACGAGTCAGCCAGGGTTCCACTCCATTCGTCCGAGGTTAGGTGTGCATTGTCCTGCACATGCGTCCAAGGTCAGGTGTGCATTGTCTTGCATATGAAATAGTGCCAGTCCACGCTGTGAGTCTCCTTGCAAATTTGTTATGCTTATTCCATGCAGGTCACGGAAGATGTTGCCCATTTATTCATTCGGCATTGGTACCCGATTGGCAAGATCCCTAGGACCATAGTGTCAGAACGAGATGCCAAGTTTACATGTCATTTTTTGAGGGCATTGTTTGATAACTTTTGTACTAAATTGCACCAATAGACAGACAGCCAGACAGAAATCTACAACCAGTTGGCCTTTGATGTGCTGAAGTGTTATGTCCACGATCAGGAAGGTAAGTGGGAATCTTATTTGCCTTTAGTTCAAGCTGTTTTGAATGATTCCTTTTCTTCAGCTATTGGCTGGCCTGTGCCTCACATGTGATGGATCCATCAACTGATCTATTGCATCTGTGTGAAGCAAACTTGGCTAGACATGATAACATTATGATGTGACATCATCATAGAGTGTAATTTCTTTGTTTGGCTCCAATCTAGCTGAAGGGGTTCCACAGTGCACCATACACTGCTGTTGGTCAGAGAAGGGATTAAAAAAAGGGTGCCCTGGTTTGAACTTTCCACAAATGGGCTGAAAACAGTTATGCTCAATGCAGGCTAACAGTGCAAAACTTCTTACCTGTTGTAGATAGGAGAGCTAGTGTAGAAACGCATGTGCCCATACTAGAGAAACCCATATGTGTTATTATTATTATTATTTTTCAGAAAAGAGACTTCTATTAAGTAATATAAAATCATACAGAGGGAGATCTCAACCAATTGGGGGCACTATGCTGCCAGTGGAGGAGAAGAAAATACCACTCTCTCATAAATCTGCTGCGTTTTGTTTGTGCAGCTCTAGAAGATCCATGTATACGGGCCCAGGTGGCCAAAAGAGTATGAACGATGTCACTCCATATACTGCAGATACACTGGGTGTCATAAACATGAATACCCTCGAAGGCGTCTGAGCATCTGGTCTTCCAGATATGCCATGCCTGTGATACTAGCAATAATCTCCTAGGTGGTGTCAATACTCTGCGGAGGTGGTGTGTATCGTAACTGGGGGATATCCCAAAGCAAACATCTCTGAGCTATGCCCCTACAGATAAGAATAACAGGATCTGCACCCCTGCCCTCAAAAGAAGCTGTAGGCCAGACTGAGTCAACCATGCAATAGCACCCCAAGTAATATAGATAAGATCATTCCTCAATCTGCCCAAGAGCTGGACTATAGATACCCCAATCCTTTATGCTCCTGTGCACTCGATACAATGTCTCAGATGTTGAATGCATAGAGCAAGACAAGGTCAGTAATGGGAGCCACTGTTTTTCCTGTCATGTGTCCGAACTGCCATGTGCTCTAGATGTAACCTGCAGAAGTGAGGGCGGGCTGCAGGTTCACTAAGATGATGTGCTGCTGGATGGAGGGTTTTTTGTGTTTGAGTAATGGGAGCATCATAATCTGTAGTCTCTCTATTGAGCTGCTGGTCTGATCGACTAGTAATTCAGAAAAGAGGGACTTAGTTTTGACTTGCTGGCAATATGCTTGAAAGCATTGCCTGTCTAAGTGGGCAAGTGATGCACCTCTGCTGGAGGTTCCACAATGGATTTTATTCCTGTGACACCACTTGAAAGTACATGTATTCTATTAATTTAGAAAGAGTTCAATGCATGTATGTATCCCTCCAAACCCTTCCCCGAAGACTTGTCTAAGCTAGAGTGGAGCCCTTAATACCCAGTCATACGGAACTACATCTGGGAGAGAGGCAACAACCTTCCTCCACCCCAACCTTGCTCTGAAAGCCCTTCTCTTTGGCATCATGGCATGCTGTGGAAGTCATCCGCAGGTGTGCTTCAATCAATCAGACAAGCTGTAGAAGTCCTCCGCATGTGTGCCTCAATCTGAGCTCTGACTGGGTGACCTTGTGGGATGGTATCATCCTCCATCTCCCTCAATCTGTAGAAAGAGGTGAGGAATGTTTGGTTGGTTTCTTCCCGTGCTTTTTGAAGAGTTGCTCTCTAGTATTTTATGTAATTCTTCTGTGTAGTAGGTCGTGGACCAGTCGGCCTGTTCTAGGAGCAGTCGGCCAGGTCACATATGCACTATATAAGGAGGCCTCCCATATTTCACTTTAACAGTTCATTCCCTTACACAAGTTCAACACTATCTTGCTGGTGATCTTGTCCATAAGCTCTCTCTACTCTCTCTTGTTGTTCAGTTTATGCTTCCTCCTGTGCATTCTCCAACATGGTATCATTCGCTTGGGTTCAGGCTGCTCCAGCCTTCTGCAAACTGCTCACCGTCTTCAATTGTGCCTTGCGTTTTCTTCCATAGCTTCTCCCGGCTGCTGATCAGTGAAAATAGTGGCTGCGTTTCACCACTTTGCTGCGTTTTCTGGTCCAGCCAGCCTTTTTTTTGCTGTCGGCCAGCCTTCTTGGCTGTGTTTTCTTCTACAAAGGCAAGCTGTGAAGTTTTTTGGTCCAGCTAGTTCTCTCCTTGCTGTGGGCCAGTCTTACAGAATGCGTTTTGTCCTACACAGGCAGGTTCTTGGAGTTGTGGCTGTGTCTTTTGCTTCTGCATCAGTTGTGGTATGTGGTGTTGCCAAACAAGTGGCACTACATCTCCTTCTTCTTCCACGAGTCCCTGGTAGGGGTTTCTGTTACGACCCTGTGTTTTTCTCTGGACAACAAGCAGGTGGGCACGGGCACGGGCACGGGATGGACAGTGTGAACATGCATCAGTTTGGATATGAAAAGGAAACCCATATGTGTGGCCAGCCCAAGTGTGGAAGGGGACAAAAAGGATTTTAAAGGTTATAAGGTTTTTAAACCTTTGATGATATTAAAAAAATATTTTATTTTTGGAAGTTTGCGTTTTTGCTATTGGCTTTTTGGAAAGCAGGTGGAATCGTGTTTCTGGCTATTAAAGCGAAGGGTGGTGGTCGTGAAGTCGTCGTGTGGTCATCGTCGAGTGGCACGTGGTATATACGGGCGCTTCACCTTGGACCTGGCGGCTGTGCATACGGGCTGCAGCTAGCAAAGGGGCACTAGGTGGCTGTGCGTATGGGCTACAGCCAGCAACCGGCGGGCAGCAACGGGCAGCCAGTTGGGTGTCAGGTGGGAGGCTCTCTACACCAAGTGGCTGCGTGTATGGGCTTCAGGTAGCAACGGGCACTAGGCGGGAGACCCTCTAGTACTACAACCAGTCGGGCAGCCAGGTGGGTGCAGGCAGGCTGCATGTGTGGAAGCAGCCAGCGTAGGTCTCTCTCTCTCTCTTTTGGAAGGGGCGGAGGACTATACTCTTGGAAGGAAGCGAGCTGAAGGAGGCGCCTAGGGGCTAACAGCCAAGAGGTTTTTCTCTCTCTCTCTCTTGGCGAGTAAGAGGGACTACAGGTGGCGCCAAATTCAGAGTGCAGTCTTCTTTTTCATTTTCTCTTCGCGAGTAGAGGAGCGCACGGCCAATGATGGAAGCAGGGGTGGAGACTAGAGATCAGTTTCTCTCTCTCTCTCTCTCTCTCTCTGTGGATTGCAGGCCTTGGTGCATGGATATTCTTCTCTCTCTCATCGTGGATTGCAGGCCTTGTTTACGAGATTGGGATACAGAGGATCAAGCTAAGATGCACAGGATGATGTTCTTGGAAGAGATGTGTTGTTGCTCTTCGTCTTGGACTTATGTGTATTCAGGGATTGCTTGACACGTCCTCTATCTTTCTCTCTCTAGGTTTTGGCAACCGTGATTTGATGGTATATTTGTCATGGAAACAGGACATTGGTTTTTCCGAGAGGAAACAGGACTTTGGTATCGAGGAAATAGGCCTATGGTTTATGGGATACAGGTCTTTCGTTTATCAGATACAGGTCTTTGGTTTCATGTGGAACGCATGTCTTTGGATTCATGTGAACAGGTTATAGTTTTCTCGAGGTTACATGCAAGTTGTGACTATAGGAAAGAACATGTGGTTTGGTACAGCCCTACTGCTATTCGGGAAAGGGTTTGTGGGATCCATGATGGAGAAGACCTTTTCAAGCAGGGAGGTGTTGTACAATTGTACCTTCTCTAAGGAATGCTTTGCTGTAATAACGAGAGTTCTTATTTGGAAGTCCTGGGTGAAAGCTTCGAGGGATCCTATTTTCTACAAGTTGTACTTTGTACTCAAATTTTGATCAAGTAAAGAAATACCGCAAGGGACTCCACTGCGTTTTGGGGCCAATCGGTGTCCTTGTACTATTTGCAGGAGCACTCTAGCTCCCCCTGTTTGTTTCCTTTTCCAGGTCCCCATGGGTAATGAAGTGTTTTGTGTGCGAGTGTTTGTTTCACCGCCCGTCAGATTTCTGAAGGCCGGTTTCAGGTTCCCAGTGGTTTCTTGGATTGTTTTGTTGTTGTCCAGCCTCTCTCTCTCTCAGGTTTGAGAGGGGGTTGATTGGTTCTGGAGCCTCGCTTCGTTCGATGCACTTGAGAGAGTCTTGGAGAGCTGAGATTTGTGTTCTTTGTTTTGCTGTGGATATGGCTCCCCCCTGTATGAACAAGGATGACAAGTTGAAAGGACCCAAGTATGCCCATTGGAAGCTGCAAATGCGGATCTGGTTCATCCACAAGAAATTGTGGAATATTGTTCAGGGCACTGAGAGGAAGCTCGAGCGTCCTCAGAACTCTAGGAGATGGACTCAGGATCAAGAGGATGAATTCGTAATGGAATTACAAGACTCGGAGAATCGGGATTCAAAGACGCATTCAGTGCTTGTGCGGACCATCACAGAGGAGGTCTCACCGGCCGTGCAAACTCTCACCAATGCTCATCGGGTATGGTCTAAAGTGGAGGATCGCTTTGCTCGAGATTTGTCGATGAGGGCAGTTACCTTGCAAGGGTAGCTCTATGGTTTGTTATTCTGTGCAGGCAGTTCCATGCGGTCGTTCCTCATGAAGGCAAAGGTTATCCATGACCAACTGGCTATGGGTGCTGCATTGTCCTCTGTTCAGCTGGCTACACTTATCCTCACCAAGCTTCCCCCAGACTATGATGTGATTTCTTGATCTTTGAGGTTCGAGGTCACATCACTTAGTTGGATTTTGATGATCTTAGCTCCCTACTCTTGGAGGAAGAGTCTGTCCTCGTTTCACAAGGTAAGTTGAGGTGTCTCTCAACGGTTCTGACCAGACACTTTCCATAGTTTAGAAGAAAGGTCGGAGTGGCTGCTTCTCTTGTGGGAAAAAGGGACATCTGTCCAAGGATTGTTTGTACAAGAAGAAGGACAAGACCAAGGACAAGTCTTCATATCAGAGAAAGGGCAGACATGACACATGACAGTGATACAGATTCTTCTAGTACCACTTCTAGGACTCCCAAGGCGCTTCTGGCTCAGGAGGACCCAGATGATGTACTTCTCTAGTATACATGCAGTTCCTCCCCATGTGCTTCCAGCCAGAGAAGGCTTGTGGGTGGGAGAGAGGCGTGATTACAGCTCCACTTACTGGTGCATGGGAACCATGATTCGGAGTTCCAAGCATTAGATATCTGTCATGACATGGTTATCTTTTGTGTAGCAGAGATTATGAACTGGATCTGTTCCGAGTTCATTGTTTGAGGCTTTTGAGACGTGATGTGTTTTTCGTCCACTATTGGGGATTATGGGTGTGGTGTGTCCAACAGCTCATCATCTATTCTTGGAGTTCACTGCACACTTGTGTGGGAATTCATAGCCAAGCAAAGTTCCTTGCTGTTTGTGGTGGCATTTAGTTTTGAGGAAACAGGTTGGCGGGTGCTCTCTCCGAGGTGATGCTGGAGGGTTCATCAGCTTCAGACTCTTGCACACTGAGCTGCAGAGGGGGTGTTAGAATTTGGTGCATCTTAGTGTAATTGGGCATTCTCCAACACACACTTCATCAAAGCATGGGAGGATAGGTTATAAGTGAATTTGGGTACTTATTGGATACTGACCGGCCAAGTTCTCATAATCTTTAACTAAAATAGTGTATGTGGCTACCATTGGTGCCCATAGTGTTACAATGTTACAGTATTGCAGTGCTACAGTGCTACAGTGTTGCAATGTTATAATGTCGCAGTGTTACGGTGTTACACTGGTACAGTGTTGCAATTCAAGATGCTCCAAGTGGACAGTCCATTGGACACTCCAATGTGAAGATTCCGAAGCGCACCACTCCAAGGTATTTAAGGCACCGCACCCCAAGAAAGGAGATGTGTGCCGCTACAACTACGTACTTCGCTGGTACCTTCCAAAGATAGGAGATGCTCACCAACGGTCACCGACAGCATCTTTGTGACTTTGTGGAGTTATAAGGCATTCTAACCCGTTCAAAGGGGATAGAGGCTATCCTATAGTTCCACCTTGGCTACTCTATGCTATTTTGTGCTACACATTGGAATGTTGCTTGATCTTGTGTCCTTTGTGTCATCCCGTCCGAGCAGAGTGTTATCCCTCACTATGACCACTGTTGAGTGTGCACGGTGCAATGAGTTGTTTGTAACTGCTGGTTCGTAGTAATACAAGTGGAGTACAACATTCTGTGCACCGTTTCTTGCTATTTGTTAATTGAAGGAATGCACAACGAAAGATGGGAAAGTGGAAACACAGGAGAGAAAGAAAGAAAGAAAGAAAGATATATTAACGTCTACGAGAGGCCAAAGTCGGCCTATGAGACAAAAAATAATACAACTCTGTTCTTCCGGTCATCAGAAGAAAAGAAACAAAAGAAAAAGTGTGCATGTGTCTGGATACAACTGTGAATCATCATGGATCGGTGGAGCCCATATACAAACAATGTAAGGGGGGGTGGGGATGTGGATAGAGTGCTAAGGCAAGATGCATCTCTATATGCTGAAGGGGTGGTACAAGCATGCTATGCAGATCTATGTCTAACTCCATCCAGTGCCATAAGAGGGATATAAGATATCATACATCGCCGATGCTGAGGCTGTGAATGGCATGAACATGTACCTTGAGTCTGAATGAAAGCGAGCTAGCCTCTCCTGTGTCTCCATCTGGTGTCTCATTCGGATAGCTGCTATCTCTCGGTGACGGAGTCGGGGTGCTCTATGTCCAGTCTGTCTAGGTCTCCTCCTGGCTCTCAATTCCTCTGCTCTCTGTGCGGTCACCCCACGTGGTACATCAGCTGGCACTGGCATAGCTCTCTGGAAGAAATCTGTGAGCTGGGACTGTCTCCCACCCCTAGTGGGAGCGGGTGTCTGGAGGAGTCTCTCTCGAGAACTATGAAGCTCTAGTAGTAGTCTGCCAAGCTGTCACTGGTCCGAGGCCTCCATCAACTGATGTAGTGAAGAGTGCTCCTCAAACAATCCTGCATATCTATCTCTGACCCCCTGGTGGGCTCTACATCTACATACAAAGTGATCCTCAGTCTCCACCTCCTCGCGGCACAATCTGCATATCCGCTCAGCTCTAGGAACCCGTGCCGCTCTCCCAGCCTCTATCTCTAGCTGATGTGATGAGACTCGTAGCTGTCCAATAGCAACGCGAGAGCTGTGTGGCATGTATACATCCATGTACCGCGGTCGATGTATAAACCCATCCCCTGAGATGCTCATAAAGTGGTCTTTGGTAGTGGGCTCTCTGGTGCTGTCCATGTCTCCTGTATGTAGTGCTGCCATATGTCCTGTCTCATCACTCTGTTCCTCTCATTGAGAGAGAGGTAACCCCGTGGAGCAGACTGATCATACTGAAAAGGTGGCAACCGCTCAATGTCTATACCATGATGTGAGAACCACTGTAGCATCTGTGCATACCAAGATCCAGTGTGTCCAGCCTCGGCCAGCTGTCTGGATGCCTCAAAAGCTCGGCGGGATAATCTCTCCATGGGCATCTCCCTCATCCTGTATATAAAGGAGATCGTCTGGAACAATGCCTCCACTGCCATAGGTGGTGCAGCAAACTCAGCTCGAACAATGTCGTGCGGGACGGATGGTTTGCTGCGTATCATCCTTGAGAGCATCAAGATCTGTGGTCTCTCCAGCTGTACCCATGTGGAGGCTGCAAGCCCTGGTGCCCAAACCGCTCCTGCATACATCAAGGCTGGTGTCACTAATGTATCAAAGAGCCACCCCTTCGTGCGGGGTTCCTGAAAATGTGCCTGATAACACTGACGCTCAAGGCCAGCAAGAGCTGCATACCCCCGGGTCACTCTGTCTCGGACTGCCTGAGCCATGGAGAAGCATCCAGCTGAGCTAGTAAATGTGATGCCAAGGTAAACATAAGAGCTCACCACCTCGACCCGCCCTCCTGCTAATGTGAGAGTAGTGTGGCTCCTGACTGCGGGTGAAGTGTGGAAGATCATAACCTTGGTTTTCCCAAGGTTCACTGTGAGCCCCTGCTGTGCGCAGAAGTCATCAAGAGCCACAAGGTGTCTTTGAAGCCCAACCTGCGTGTCAGATACCAAGATGATGTCATCAGCATAAAGAGAAACGCAAGTATATACCTGCTCTCAATATCACCAAACAAGAAACACATGTTGGTACAAGTCCTAAGCAAGAGGAGAAGATGACCTCGTATGTGAGGGACTGCGACAAGCCAATATGCAGAGGCACTAAGGCATGCAAGAGGCACAAAGCAATGAATGTGAGGGAGGGAAGGCCCGGCTATATATATGCCCAAATAGGGGCAGCCGACCACGACTAGGAATAAAACCTAATGACTCCATAAAATAGGGAAAAAGTAGGAATATGATGTGAGGGGTGACCAACCCCTCTATCTAACATGGTCAGCCCTAAAGGCTAAAATAGGACACCACAAAGGAAGCCAGCAGCAAGGGGATGATGATGTCTAACATTAATTAAGTGTTGATTAAGTAAGCTTGTTGTGTGTTGTACTATTGTTCCATCCTACTCTTCATCATGTAACTCCCGTGGATATATATCTTAGTGTACCTGGACAATCCGACCTGCCTACAGGGACACGGAAAATTTGGCACGCCCGGTGGGACACTCTAACCATCAAGAGTTCCTAGCTTTTTGTGATTTTACATAGAGTGTTCTATGTGTGCCCGATACTCATTCTCGTGTCAATCAGCTCAATGCAATCCAAAGTCCTCTCTCCCCCACGTTATTATAGTCGTAGGAGGCTAATTAACTTTGTACACCTTCCCATGGCACATGCAAATCTAGGAAATCCTACTCACAACCACCACCACGGTGGAAATCCACGTGCTCCAGAACCATTGACCACTGTGTTGGGTCGGGTCAATGTCAAGTTCCCACTTCCAGAGGTTCTACCATGGAAGACGTGGATGACCATGTTTGGCGCTTCTTGGCCATGTGTAGGAGCAAGGGATTGGACCGGGAGGATGCTTATATGGTACTCTGCCCTTCCACATTGGAAGACTTTGCTGACAAATGGTTTAGCCAGTTCCCTGTGGATCTCATTGCAGATTGTCCCACCATGAGGGACACCTTTCTTAGGAGTTAGGACATTCCGGCTTGTCAACTATGAAGACCTCATTCTACAAGAACTAGGGAAGCTGAAGCTCTTGCCTGGGGAAAGTGTAGCAGAGCTCATGACACAAACCACCGTGTTGGTGGCCCGCCTGTTAGCATACCCAGGAGACTTCATGGTGCATGAGTGGATGATGCAGGGTTTGCCTAGGACAACCCAACAGAAGATCCGAAAAAGTACACAAGTCACCACCTTGCTGGAATTCTAGGAGCTGGCCTCCCAATTGGAAAATGCACGTATCCTATTCGAACGTGATACGGTTCGCCAATTCTTACCATTCTACCCCCGGATGACCCAATAGCTTAGCTTAAGCTTGAGTTGGAGGCACTGAAGCTGAGCCAGAAGTCTCAGAAGGAAGAAAGCACCTAGGTGCAACTTAAGTAGGAGATTGAGGATTTCAAGTCTCAACAAGAGTCTAGGAAAGGTCTCTGGTGTGCACTGTGTCAGTTTCCTAGGCACACCAACTTAGAATGTTCCAAGTGGAAATATTGCTCCTTCTGTGGGAAGAATGAGTATGAGGATAAGGATTATTCTTATCTCAAGGGATTCCGTCAATTGCACCAACAACAATAGTTGCCTATCCTAAACTCTCCTGCCACCCCCACTAGTCATTATACTACCCCTTATGGTGCAACCCCCTCCACCTACTCTCCCCAAACCCCCCTCATTCCCACTCCTCCAAAAACCCCTGTGAATTTTGGACTTGCAAAAGAACAAAGTGAGCTATAACTCTAGTAAGCTTAAACAAAGTGTTTAGAGTCACACCTACCACTTGTCTACAGCCCACAAGCGAGGTCAAAATAGAGATTCACGTGCACGGTTCACAAGAGGGCATTCCCTACACAAAAACTAGACACACAAAGCTTGCAAGATATAAACCAACAAGTGCAATACACTTACCACCTGTTCACATGCAACAAAACTTGTCAGAAGACACAGCAAACTTCACGACTCACTGGCAGGCGTCCCTGCTCAGTAAGTGACACGTCACGCAAGCAAACACAAGAATACAAGACATGCGAAAACAGTTTCAAACCCATTATGGGCACCCACATATGGGCCAAGGTGGGGAGGGAAACCCCCACACTTAACCCTTTATGTGTGTGGGTGTGGGTGCATGGCCACCTACCCACACCACACCTTGAAGCTGGCCGCCCCCATGCAAGCTTGGGGAGCCGGCCAGCTGTGGTCGTGTAATTCCTCCCCAACCTCTACAAAAGAGAGCGACCACCTCACCCGTAATAGGATAGAGCTGGCAATCCTCCCTTGCACGATTGCTCTCAGGCGGCTGCACTACAGGCTGCTGCGCTTCTGCTCTTCTCAGGCGGCTGCAGCCAGGCGGTGACTATTCTTCTCAGGCTGCGCCTCCTCCACAGCAAACGGCTGCACAACAAGCGGCTGTTTTCCCACCTCCAGCAGGCGGCTGTCCTCTCCAGCAGACGGCTGCGTTTGTCCTCCCCATAGCGGTTGCTCCCTCTGTCCAGGAGGCTGCGCCACCTCCATCTCCTTTACAGGCGGTTGTGCTCTGCAGCCAGGCGGCTCCTCTTCAGTTGGCGGCTGCGCCTACTCCACCTCCTCCCTTGCAGACGGCTGCCCCTTCTCCACTGCACCCAGGCGGCTTCTACAGGCGGCTGTGTTCTACCAGCAGGCTGCGCTCCACTTTGCAGACGATTGCATCTCTTCGCCTTCCTCAGGTGGCTACACGCTGGTGGGCTGCTCCCTCTACCTTGCAGGTGGCTTGTCTTCCATTTGCGAGCTACAAGTAAGTGAAATCAGATTTAAGTAAAGAACTTTGTTGTAAATCTGATAAAAGATTCTCTCTACCGCTAACACCCGTTCGATGCCGGGTAGTCCAAGCTTTTGGAGAACCACGGTCCAAAGGTGCCGAGATTGGGAGAGCCAGGCGTTAGTACAGGAGCGTTTGTTTGTGCATGGTCCTGGAACACCAGTGGGGCGCTCTCCGTGGATTCCAGTCAAGGCATAGGACCGTAGAGACTGGACCACTCAAGTGGTCGCTTTTCTTCGAACATCTACTTCGAGCCTCTTGTTTGGTACTGTATTCATCTCAGTTGTACATGGACATCATCTGGTTCATTGAACCCATGGAGCATTGTATTTGTTAAATACTCCCAATAATATATTATATAGACCAAAAGCTGATTTCTACGTACAAATTTCAACAAATTCATGGATAAGAGCTTTTCCAAGTTCTTTTAACCTACTCAACATCTGCATGCTTGACCACTAAGGTCTTCTCTGTCTCGGCTTGGTACTCACATGCTTGTGTATGGATGCCAGTGGAGCATAGTTACTTGTGGCAAGTCATTGGGGTTTGGGGACTGAGGTTCTTCACAACAACTCTACATCCGCATGCTAGCACAACATACGACAGGCTGGTTTAATCAACACTTAATTAACTGTACAGCAAGAAACAGTGCACCAGCAGAATGCTGTACTTCATTGTATTACTACAAACCAGCAGTCTCAAACATCACTCATTGCACCTTGCACACTTAGCAGTGGTCACAGTGGGGGATAACACACTCTGCTTGGACACATGATGGAAACTACACAAATGTTAGCCTGGAAACACACACCAAGATTCGAACAGATAACTTGGAGGAGATGGAATAGATTGTTAATGAAAAGGTTAGTCATGTCTCCTACAGCAGCCATGATTTGAAGTAATTGCTCGGTCATCATACTGAACCATGAAGTGCACCACACGGAATAGATAATGGCTGGTGTCTTGGCCCTGTCCCCTTTGATGCCCACAATCCCGCATTGTACCATACCTTGTCTGTTCTCTGGAGAGTCAGCAACACCTTTCTGTTGCATGTTCACTGTTTAAGTCCACCCTCTGCATCATCACTCATCTGCGACCTGATTGCAAGGGGACACAAAGAGGGGAGGATGGCGGATACAACAAGGTTGAGCAAGTAAATTATAAGCGGGAGCAGGCTAAATGCAGGGTGGGAAGGACGGTAAATGTTGCTGCAGGGAGTGAGCAAGGCAGGTGGATGGGATGTATAGGTGAAGTCAAGCAATAGGTGGGAGGCAAGGTAGGGGAGTGAGCAAGGCAAAGGGGTAGGGTGTGTAGGTAGAGTCAAACAAGAGGTAGGAGGTAAGGTAGGGGGCCGAGCAGGTGGGAGGGAGGCGAGGCACACAGAAAAGAGGTGATAAGTGATGCAGAAGTGATAAGCATAGAACGGCATTGGCTACGGGCAAAACAGCCAATAGTCGACATGCAACTTGCCGAAAGGGGCGCTAGATGGGAAAAGGGAGGTGATGGGTGAGGGGGGTGGTTTGAAACTCGCGGCAAGTGCCCAGGGGACTAGGGCCTTTGACACACTTGTTGATACCATCAATGCATATTAAAACATTTAAACATGGCCACAGCCTTAACACATATTGCATAAAACATAAAAGCTGGACAAAACATCCACAAATGCTGAAAATGGAGCTTGCACATGTGACACCGCATAGAGGCCGGAATGGGCCAACCCCCCCCCTTGGAGTATTTTATTAATATCATGTACAAGCTTTGAGGGCCTTACTCTCCCCACGGGAGATGCCGGATTATCCATATACAAATGCCATAACACAGCCCACACGAGGCTACCAAGCCGGAACACAGGTTGTAGAAATGCCGAACCAACAATATAATCCATATACCTCCGTGTGGGTACTGATTCTTTCCCAAAAACCACGGGTCTTCATGCAATAGAGTTGGTACAGCAAGTACAACTCTCCATTCAGCTGATACAACAAGTACAGTGGTTGGTACAGTCAGTACAGTGGTTGGTACAGCCGACACAGTGGCTGATACAGCAAGTATGGTGGTTGGTATAGTAGGTACAACAAGTATAAATACTGGTACAGTCGACACAGTGGCTGGTACAATAAGTACGGTGGCTGGTACTAGCAAGTACAAGGATTGGTACAGCCAGTACAGTGGTTGGTACAGTAGGTACAACAAGTACAATGGCTAGAAAATAATAAATGATTACCTTCAATATTTCTTCGCGATGGAAGCCTCCAAAACAGTCTCCAACAGCCGGTATTCTTCATGGGCAGCCTTCAAGAAAGAGAGAGAGAAAGAGACTAGCCATCATTAGGGCAGCTTGTAACGGTGGTAGAGGCTAGTGTGCAGCAAGAGAGTCTCTCTTAATGAAGAGAGAGGGCTCCAATTTATAGATTTGGGCCTCCCATGAGCTAAAATGGCAAGAGAAGGCTACAATGACAAGTGGAGAGCCACACAATAGCTGGAGTGACAAGTGTGAGGCCACTTGTCTCACTTTGATTCACATTCTGACAAGTGTGAGGCCACTTGTCTCACTTTGATCCACTTTCTTGCCATGTGTCCCTGTCATGTGCACAGTGTGTATCTACCGTGTGCTACACGCACACAAGACTAGCTTCGAGGTTTGGGGAAGCTTGGAGCTAGGCAGGCTGTTTGGCGAGCTGAGTTAGGGATAGACTAACGGGCGAGCATCCAAGTGTGGACGCCCGATGACCGGCCAAGAGCCTATAAAAGGGTGGCCAAGGTTAGTCATTATATATAGAGTCTCGCGAGTTTGTGAGAGCTCTATGGTCTTGGAGCTTGGATCTAGTGCATACGTGCACTTGCTTTACGCAGCCGAGGCCGGCAGCAATCTCGAGGCCCGCGAGGGTAGCTTCGTGGCGGTATGGGGGACGTAGCGAGGAGGGTACGTCAACCTAGTTAGCTCAGCTCGTGGCTCGGTGGGGACAGCCAAGATTGTGGAATTGCCCACGACTGTCATGGTTGGGAGGTGAGTCAGGCCTGCATCCCCTTCTTGTTTGTTTGTTTGTTTGTTTGAAGGTTTCGAGTCTCGTACCAGGAATGATCACGAGGAGATCCGGTGGGGAGTTGACAGTGGTATCAGAGCATGCCTCGTGAACGAGCAAGTCGGTAGGTAGAGAAGATGAGGTCGAAGAAAGGTATGTGTTCAAAAAGCTTGCTGTTTTTCTGTGCATACTGCTGTTTTCAGATTCAGTATGTTGTTTTTTCATCATAAGAACCCGTCATGATAGCGATTGTGGTCTAGAAAGGGTTGTTTGCTTTGCAAAGAAGAGGAAAGATGGGTTTGAACTGTATAAACAGTTTCAGCAGAGAGAAAACAGAAAAAAGAAAGCATGGTTGCTTTTGGGTTGAACGAGAACGAGAAAGAAAGAAAGAAAGAAAGAAAGATTTTATCAACGTCTTCCAAAAGACTGAACTCGGCCTATGAGACAAATCGGCGTACCTGTATTGTCATCCCAACAAAATGAAAAAGTACTGAACTATGAAGCTAAATATGTGGGTGTTCAATAAGTACAATGAGTGGGGGAGGGGATGGAGCTCTCCTACTAGGAGAATGCAAAGCTATATGCATGGAGTATACAATCATGATATGCAACCTAGCTAGCTCCATCCTGTACCATACTGGGGGTATAAAATGGTATACATCAATGACGGGGGTGTCCACAGCTCCTTGAAGAACATGCCTGGGTCTGCTCTGAAGCGAGCCAGTCGCTCCGCACCCTCGCTGTGAAACTGAGCTTTGATCTCTGTCATCTCTCTCTGTCACTATTTGGGCATTCTCTGCGCTTCAGGCCTATGGACGAGTTCTGTAGGATGGACTGGCATCTTATGGTTGGGGACTTATGTCTACACCGAGAGCCAGTAGGCTGGATATATGGGTTGGGATTTTGTATCTGCGCCCAAATCCAGAGTGTGGTACCACGGACTACAAGCTAAATGAATAGGGAGACTGTTCAATGCATCCTTGCATAACATGTTTGCAAGTTAAAAATCCTGTCTTTGCATGAACTATTTGATTGCATGCAAGATTTGTTTGTGTAGTTCACATGTAGGGGACGCCCTCTTGTGAACCGTGCGAGTGAAACTGTATTCTGACCTCGTTTGTGGGCTGTAGACAGGTGGTAAGTACACCACTTTACTTTTTTTATGAGTTAAAGCAATGTATTCTTTGTTTTGCAGGTCCACACTTTAATAAGTGTGTCCGCCCAAGTTATAAGTGAGATTGGGCGTCCACACTTCATTAAAGCTCGGGCGGACAAACTATAAGTAAGAATAGACTAGAATTTCCTTCCGGTCGGCTAGGCGAGTGTCCAGGCACCCTTCCCACTAAATTTGTGTGGAAAAGGGATGGTTATGGACTGGGTGGCAGTATGAGGACCTGCCACCATGCTATTACTCATTTTGAAAATTACCTCTCTCTACACTCTCTCTCTAGAAATAGGCGCCCCCCTTCAAGAGAGCCTATTTTTGTTATTCTCTCTAACTTTTTGCTTGGTGAGAGTGCTGATTTTCATTCCCTCTTGCTCCCAACTCCAATGGAAAGCTTGAAGATTCTTCCTTTCACAGTTAAGCCTCCAGTTGCTCACCTTTTCACTCTATCTCTCTCTTCTAAATGAATATGGAGTCTCCTAACCATTCTACCGCCCTCAAATTCTGCTGAAACCCTAATTTTCAGAAACCCTAATTCTGCAGAAACCCTAATTTCAGAAACCCTAATTTTGGAGGAAACCATACCAAGCTGTGCCCCTTACTCATAGGCATCTAAAGAGCCCAAAATGCCCAATTTTGGACTCATATAACCTGCTTAAAACCCTAAAAATCAGAAACCCTAATTTCAGCCGGAAGTGGAAAACGGTCTCATTCAAGCTGTAGTTCGTCCGCACGGAGGTGGAGCTCGACATTGATCGTCCAATACTTGGTAAGAGCATTTTGCAAGCAATTTTCAATTTGAGATTCGAATGCTTTGTCAATATGGTCTCCTATGTCTTGGTCCTGGCACACACATGTGTATGTGTATGGATGCCAGTGGAGCATAGCTGCGTTTGACAAGCTTCAAGGAATCAAGGAACGAAGCTACTCTCAAGTGAAGCTATGGATTCCATCGTCTACGACAAATTTGTTTGCAATGCTGTTTTCATGATCATGGATGCACTTGAACAGTTTGGCATGTGAATGCCCGTGAGGCTTGTAACAGTTTTCCTTGATAATAAAACCTATTACAAGGGGGGTCGGCCCTTTCCGGCCCTAGTGCAGTGTGCAAAATAAAATTCAGCTTCTTACTCTATTGTGTTGCGCCATTTAAAATTGTTTAATTATGTTAATAGCTTAAGTGTTTGCCAAGATTGTGCTCAACCCCGACCGGGGGAATCTCATTGGTATCAGAGCCTAGGATCTTCCTCCTTTCTGTGTGGAAGGCGGTCCTAATCTAGCTTACACTAGCTGTTAGCATTCTTAAGCATTATGGCGAGCCAAACAGGTACTTCACGGGATGTAAATCCAAGGAAGAGTACATATGTGAAGCCAAGAGGAGACAATGTGCATGATGATACTCAAATGCATGAACAATACACTGCTGAAAATGTTTTTCTTGGGTCACATGATGGTATTGCACATGCCGGACAGCCATCTTATGTTAGAAGGGAAGGAAATGCAACTCATGTATATATGGGACAGCCATCCCGAGGTAAGGAGAAGGCTATACAGAGTGATGCACATGATGCTATGCAGGCTGAAATTGCAGACCTCAAAAGGCAATTATGTATGATGCAAAAACAACTCAAGGATATGCATGAAGACTCACAGTCAAGGCATGTATCTCGTGTGTCAAAGCATTCTCCTTTTGTGAATGATGCATTGGAAAATGTTGCCATGGAATTGGGGGTTCAACCAAGAGATATGGCTGTCTCTTACCTCATGGGACAAGGTGATGTAGTTACTCGAAAGGAAGGAGGGCTTAGGTTTAAAAAGCCTCCTCTTATGAATCAACATGCAGCTGAAACATCAAAGCTTAAATCTATTGTGCGACAGGAAAGAGAAGAGGCGTCTGCTACCTCTCATCATGCCTCTACCGCACATGTTTCTCCTCCCCACAGGTCATCTATTAAAGCTCATGAAAGTCTTCTCAAGGAACCGACTCATAAATCAGCCCCTCCTCATGATGGAATTGAGCGATATGTTCCTACTAATGAAGCAAATAAGCAACCAATCGAGAGAGATGAAGAGGAAACGCATCAACATAAGAAGAAGAAGACTAAAGAGTTTACTGCAGGTGACAAAACAGTTAAGTTTGAGTATTTTCATGGAGAATATGATTCTACCAAAGCTCTATCTTTTATCTCCCAATTTGAAATTGCTTTTCATGAGGGAGAATTTTCAGAATCATCAAAACTCAGACATGTGGGCATGTACATGAAAGGCACTGCTGCTCATTGGTGGTTGGCCGAGAAGCTTTCCGGCAACACCATTTCTACATGGGCTGAATTCAAACAAAAGTTTTATGATCAATTTTTGCCTCCAAATTTTACTCAAGATATATGCAGGAAGTGGGACAGGTTGGAGCAAAAAGAAGGGCAATCCATTACCTCTTACGTCTCCAAATTTTGGGAGGTATTAATGGAAGTGTTACCCTTCATGACCGTTACTGAAGAAGAAAAGAAGAGGAAATTTGAGTCAGGATTGCAACCCATCTTCCAAAGAGGACTACAAATCTATCCAAACCAAACTCTTCGTCAACTCATAAACTCGGTCTTGGCTTCCGAAGAGCTTAATGTCAAATGGGTGCAATCTAGAATTGACCAAAGCTTGGGCAAGGGTAAGGAGAAAGCTGGTTTTAATGTACAAAAGGGTGGACAGCCCTTTAGAAGAGATTTCAAAGCCATGCACAAAGCTGAAAATTCAGATTTGAAGGATGTAAAGCCCCCTCAAAGAGCTGAAAATGCAAAAGAAAAGAAACCGTGGCAGAAAAAGGGTGTTTATGGCTTGACTCCTCAACAAAGGGTACAATACATTCGTGAAGGCAAATGCTTTAAATGTGGTAGTAAAGATCACATCTCTCCACAATGCCCTAACAAGAATAAGAAGCCAGAAGAGCCTAAAGTGCATGTCAATATGGTATATGATGTACAGGGCAACACGGGACATGCAAACATGCATAGAATGGTATGCAAAGCATGGGGACAACTAAAAGACCAGCCAGCTTTATTCATGTTTGATGACTGCTCCACTGACAACTTCATCTCCACTGATATGGCTGCTGCCTTGGGGATTGAAGTAGGTGACATGGGACCCGAAATTCATGCATGTTTAGCTTTTCTGGAAAAAGATGTGAAGGTTACACCCCTTATTGGAAAGCTGCGAATGCATATCCAAGGATACCTCGACCACGAGAACTTTCTCGTTGCCCCTCTTAGTGGATGTGATGTATTACTGGGAAAACCTTGGCATGCACGCCTTGAGCCTACCAAGAATTACAAGACCAACAAAATCACTTTTATGTATAAAGGTAGAGAGCATCATTTAGATGCAGGTGTGTCGGGTGATACTATCCCCGTTGTATCTCATATACAAATCAATAAAGCAATGAAAAAGAGTGTTTCTTCGTACTTGGTTTTTGTACGTGATAATGTGGAACACAGTAATGTACATGTGGACACTCTTACTAAAGAGAGGCTGAAATTTTTAAGCGAATTCGGGGATTGTTTTGCTGACTCTTTACCTAATGTAATGCCTCCTTCACGGCCAGAAGATCACCGCATTGAATTAGTTCCAGGGAATTCACCTCCAAATAGGCCAGCATATCGTGTTAGTGCTTGCCAACAAGAAGAGATTATGAAACAAGTGGGTGAACTACTTGAGAAAGGCTTGGTGTGGCCTAGTTCTTCGCCATTTTGTTCACCCGTTCTTCTTGTACAAAAGAAAGACGGTTCATTCCGTATGTGTGTGGATTACAGGGCATTAAATAAGATTACCATCAAGAATCGCTTTCCCATACCGAGGATTGATGATATCTTGGACAAGCTGGATGGATCATCTTGTTTTAGTCGCATTGATCTTAAAAGCGGCTATCATCAAGTGCGAGTGATGCCACAGGATGTACATAAGACAGCATTTCGCACTTCTTTTGGTCTCTATGAGTATTTGGTTATGCCATTCGGTCTTACAAATGCCCCGGCTACTTTCAATCGCATGATGGACCGAATTTTCAGAAACCATAGAACTTTTACAGGTGTGTTCTTTGATGACATTCTTGTATTCTCCAAGAATGAGGAGGATCACAAAAAGCACTTAAGAGTGGTCTTTGAAGAACTAAGGCAGCATAAGCTTATGATCAACGCCAAAAAGAGTGAATTTTTCCTTTCAGAGATTCACTACTTGGGACACATAGTATCAAAGGATGGTGTACGAATGGATCCTGCAAAGATCCAAACCATCAAAGATTGGCCAGAACTTAAATCTATTCATGAAGTCCGAAGCTTTCTTGGTCTATGTTCATATTACAGGAGATTTATCTTTCACTTTGCAATGATTGCTTCGCCATTGCATGAACTCACCAAGAAACGTCCTATGTTTAAATGGACAGAGGTTGAGATTAATGCTTTCAATAAGCTCAAAAATGCCATTATCACAGGGCCAGTCTTAATCATTCCAGACTTGCAAAAGCCATTTGTGGTAGAATGTGATGCTTGTGGCAATTGCATTGGAGCCGTTTTAAATCAAGAAGGACATGCCATTGCATTTGAAAGCAGGAGATTGCAAAATGCTGAACTTACTCTTGATGTTTATCAGAAGGAATTATTGGCCGTCATTCATGCTCTCACAGTATGGAAACATTACTTATTGGGAGCTGAATTTGTTGTCAAAACTGATCACCAAAGTTTGCGGTACTTTCTTACGCAAACTAAACTCTCTGAGAAACAAATGAGAATGGCTAATTTTCTCTCAATGTTTCATTTTCAGATTTTGCATACTCCTGGCAAGAAAAATGTGGTAGCAGATGCATTGTCCAGAAAACCATATGTGGCTGCAATTTCGGTTGCTTCTCATCAAGACTTGTCTACTATGCGAGAAATGTACCATTTGGATGCTGATTTTTCAGATTTATGGGCTGATTTAATGACTGGTCATACACATGCTTCTTATGTGGTCAAAGATGGTTATATCATGAAGGATAACTGCTTATGTGTGGTTTCAAACATGAGACAAAAAGTTTTGGATGAATGTCATGCACCACCTTATGCAGGGCACAGAGGGATACTCCCTACTACTCAAATGATTGAGAGATACTTCTTTTGGCCAGGTATGAGGAAAGATATAGAAGCCTATGTACGTGCATGTGTCACCTGCCAAAAGGTAAAATTTGATAGGCAAAAGACTCCTGGTTTGCTTCAGCCTTTGCCTATTCCGGACCAGCCATGGGAAAGCATTGCAATGGATTTTATTATGGATTTGCCCCGCACCCCAAATGGCAATGATGCAATATGGACAATTGTGGACAGGTTTAGTAAACAAGCACATTTTCTACCTGTCAAAAAGACCATAAAACCAGAACATATGGTCAAAATTTTTGTGTCACAGGTATTTAAACACCATGGTATGCCCAAATCAATTGTGGGAGACAGGGATCCCCGAACAACAAGCCTCTTTTGGAGAGCTCTTTTTGATAACATGGGCACAAAGCTGAATTTTTCTTCAGCTTATCATCCTCAAACGGATGGACAAAGTGAAGCTGCAAATTCAGCTGTGTTGGATTTGCTTAAATGCTATGTGACAGATCAGAAATCTTCTTGGGAAAAGTATCTACCGCTTGTAGAATTTGCATACAATAATACGGTACATGCTTCTACAGGCAAGGCCCCATTTGAGATCATTTATGGCAAAGTGGTATTACCACCTATCTTACGCACAAAAGATGAGATATTTGCTGCTGATGACTTTGTCAGGGACCTTGATATTGCCTTTTCACAAGTTCGGACAGCCATTGCACGCTCTCAAGCAAAGCATAAGAAAGCTGCCGACAAGCATAGAAGGCAATTGGACATTAAAGAGAATGACTTGGTATTGCTAAAATTTGAGAAAGCTAGACTCAGGAAGAGGTCTGGCAAGGAGAGAGCATGCCCAAAACTCTCTACCAGGTATTATGGACCCTTCAAGGTGATCAAGAAGATCAATGATGTGGCTTTTCGACTTGCTTTACCGGATCATTGGAAGATTCATAATGCATTCCATGTGAGCCTCTTGCGCAAATATGTGGGACCGGAACCTTTGGAACCGGTTATGGAAGATCCACCAGAGGTGGAAGAGCTGGAAGAGGTATTGCAGCCAGAGCAAATTGTGTTTCATAAGGAGGGAAAGTTTGCAGGTGGCAAACTCCAGAGGCGCTACCTTGTGAAATTCAAGAACTATTCTCCTATGGATGCAAAATGGATGGATGAAACATACTTCCAGGAGTATCCGCAGCTCCTCCAAGCATATTTGGAAGCATTTCAGTTGCGGTCAACTGTTTAGAAGCAGGGGAGGATGTCACTATTTGGGCATTCTCTGCGCTTCAGGCCTATGGACGAGTTCTGTAGGATGGACTGGCATCTTATGGTTGGGGACTTATGTCTACACCGAGAGCCAGTAGGCTGGATATATGGGTTGGGATTTTGTATCTGCGCCCAAATCCAGAGTGTGGTACCACGGACTACAAGCTAAATGAATAGGGAGACTGTTCAATGCATCCTTGCATAACATGTTTGCAAGTTAAAAATCCTGTCTTTGCATGAACTATTTGATTGCATGCAAGATTTGTTTGTGTAGTTCACATGTAGGGGACGCCCTCTTGTGAACCGTGCGAGTGAAACTGTATTCTGACCTCGTTTGTGGGCTGTAGACAGGTGGTAAGTACACCACTTTACTTTTTTTATGAGTTAAAGCAATGTATTCTTTGTTTTGCAGGTCCACACTTTAATAAGTGTGTCCGCCCAAGTTATAAGTGAGATTGGGCGTCCACACTTCATTAAAGCTCGGGCGGACAAACTATAAGTAAGAATAGACTAGAATTTCCTTCCGGTCGGCTAGGCGAGTGTCCAGGCACCCTTCCCACTAAATTTGTGTGGAAAAGGGATGGTTATGGACTGGGTGGCAGTATGAGGACCTGCCACCATGCTATTACTCATTTTGAAAATTACCTCTCTCTACACTCTCTCTCTAGAAATAGGCGCCCCCCTTCAAGAGAGCCTATTTTTGTTATTCTCTCTAACTTTTTGCTTGGTGAGAGTGCTGATTTTCATTCCCTCTTGCTCCCAACTCCAATGGAAAGCTTGAAGATTCTTCCTTTCACAGTTAAGCCTCCAGTTGCTCACCTTTTCACTCTATCTCTCTCTTCTAAATGAATATGGAGTCTCCTAACCATTCTACCGCCCTCAAATTCTGCTGAAACCCTAATTTTCAGAAACCCTAATTCTGCAGAAACCCTAATTTCAGAAACCCTAATTTTGGAGGAAACCATACCAAGCTGTGCCCCTTACTCATAGGCATCTAAAGAGCCCAAAATGCCCAATTTTGGACTCATATAACCTGCTTAAAACCCTAAAAATCAGAAACCCTAATTTCAGCCGGAAGTGGAAAACGGTCTCATTCAAGCTGTAGTTCGTCCGCACGGAGGTGGAGCTCGACATTGATCGTCCAATACTTGGTAAGAGCATTTTGCAAGCAATTTTCAATTTGAGATTCGAATGCTTTGTCAATATGGTCTCCTATGTCTTGGTCCTGGCACACACATGTGTATGTGTATGGATGCCAGTGGAGCATAGCTGCGTTTGACAAGCTTCAAGGAATCAAGGAACGAAGCTACTCTCAAGTGAAGCTATGGATTCCATCGTCTACGACAAATTTGTTTGCAATGCTGTTTTCATGATCATGGATGCACTTGAACAGTTTGGCATGTGAATGCCCGTGAGGCTTGTAACAGTTTTCCTTGATAATAAAACCTATTACAAGGGGGGTCGGCCCTTTCCGGCCCTAGTGCAGTGTGCAAAATAAAATTCAGCTTCTTACTCTATTGTGTTGCGCCATTTAAAATTGTTTAATTATGTTAATAGCTTAAGTGTTTGCCAAGATTGTGCTCAACCCCGACCGGGGGAATCTCACTCTCTGGTATAGGCGTGGTGTCCGAAAGCCAGGTGTCCTCTGTCTCCTGCGGGCTCTGGGTGTCTCTGCTCTCTGGAGAGTAATTCCCTGCCGTGTAGGGACTGGGAGTGGGATGGATCTCTGAAAAAATGTAGTAATCTGTGTCTGTCGTCCCCCCTCTGGAGCTGTCTGAGCCTGTAATGATGTCTCTCTGTGACGCTGTATGTCTAGAATGAATCTCCCTAGTATGCGCTGGTCTGCTTCCTCAAAGATCTGGCGTAGGGAATGTGGCTCTCTGAATAAAATGGGATATCTCTCTCTGACGGCTGTATATGCTCTGCATCTGCATACATAATGCTCCTCACTCTCTACTCTCTCTCTCTATGCCGCCCTCCCTGCTCGCCGCCCCCTCTGTTAGCTTCCGCTGCCCTCCCTCCCGCCTTCGAACCTGTCGCCTCCCTCCCACTATCCCCCCTCTCTCGCTTCCGCTGACCTCCCTCCCGCCGCCCTCCCTCTCTGCTCGCCGCCCGCCGCCCTCTGTTCGCCCTGCTCGCCGCCCGCCGCCCTCCCTTCCGCCTGCTGCCTTGTTCGTTGCTCCGAACCTGTCGCCTCCCTCCCACCGCCCCCCCGCTCTCCTTTCGCTGCCCTCCCTCCCGCCGCCCTCCCTCTCTGTTCGCTTCCGCCGCCCTCTGTGCGCCCTGCTACCATGTTCGCTGCTTTCTCTCTCGTAGCCGCCCTTTGTTCGCTGTTCCTTGTTCGCTCGTGGCAATATGCTGGCCCGCCTCTCTCCCTGCTAGGGTGTGCGGCCCCCTTTCCCCACCCACCCTTGCTCAGGCCCCCAAGGCAGCAACATAACTCTCTCTCTCTCTCGCTTCTTCCATGGCTTCCCCCTTGCGCAACCTGACGAAGGCGACCTTTATGGTCTTAAACAAGAGGATAACAAATGTGCAAAAGGAGATGAAGGAATGGAAGGCGGAGATGGAGGGATGGTGGAAGGAGAAAGCCAACTTTCTCCAAATGATATTCAATGAGGGTAAGCGGTGGAAAGAGGAGGAGGACCTCATAGCAGAAGTCAAAGACCTTCATGGGGAAGTCAACACGCTCAAAGGTGTAATTTCAGCTCTTCAGAGGGAGCTTGCAGAGGCTAAGGCAAATGGTGGACTTGAAGAAGGTGAAATTCAGCCATCCATGATAGAAGAGCTCAAAGTTATCAAGGAACAAGTACGGGCAATTAAGGAAGAAGAGAAGCAACACGAAGCAAAGACTTCCTCATGGGTGGAAGTCATCACCAAGACTCAAAGGAAGATGGATGAAGCAGAGAAGTGGATAGAGGTCGCCAAGAAGGGTAAAGGTAAGGAGATAACGACCCCTACACCTACAATCATTAACATGACTTTGGAAAACGAAGACGTACACGTGCTTTGCGTGTGAGGATTACCGGCCTTAAAGACGGGGATAAAGTTGAAGAGGAGGTGAAAGAGCTTATGGTGTTGATGGGGATTGACAGTCCGACACACGCAAAAGCCTGGAGAGTGGGCAAAAAAAGCGGAGGCAACGGGGAAACATCAAAGGAAAGAGCTCTGATACTTCGCTTCCCCTCTATTGAGGCGAAGGAGTTCTTGAAGAGGTGACCCACTTTAAAGAATACATGCATTTTCCTTGGTGACGATCTTACTCTTTCACAGCTTGCACATATGAAGGAAGTCATGCCAGAGATTAGGGCGGCAAGAGAAAAGGGAAAGATAGCATTTTATAGAGAAGGGAGGGTGGTCATCGTGGAGCGACGCTCTACATACGGTGCGAGACCTATGGGACCAAATTAAAGCTGGCAGCCAGGAACTGCAAAGGATCCCTTAGACTTGATGTAGGTGCCTTTGAGGACAGCTTTAGAGATAGAGATATAGTCTTCTACTCGGAGACTCACCAGGCCCCTGGTCAGATGATGCCACAGGTGACAGGATACAGATGGGAGATAGCTTGCAGAGTAGGGACGGGATCGGTACACAGTAGTAGAGGATCAGGGGGGGTGGCAGTTCTTTTCAGGGAGGAGCTGCAACCGCTTCTACACATCGTTCGGAGAGATGATCAGGCCAGATATATGTGGGTGAGACTGAGGGCCGACACAGGCAGATTCCTGTATATTGCCATATGCTATTTTGCTCCTAGTACATCGACATATGTAGCACCTAGAGGGCAGTCTCCTTTCTCTGTGCTAGATGATGACATATGGGAGTTCTCTAGGGATGGAGACATCATCCTGTTAGGGGACTTTAATGCCCGGACGGGCAACCGACAGACAACCTTTTATGATACCTCAGAGGAGATGCTGAGAGAGCTGGACACTCTGGATATGGGATTAGACAGACGCTGACAGGATGTGGAGTGCACAGAGTATGGGAGATATTTGGTAGATATGGGGACTGCACATGGGTTGGCCATACTTAATGGCTTGCAGAGGTTTACTTGCTTTCCACATAGACATGGTGCTAGCACAGTGGATTATGTTATGGCTATGCCGAGCTTTGTTTCATGCATTGAGGACTTCACAGTTGGATCTCGGCCCATTGGGGTAGTAATGGATCATGCATTGTTGACATTGACCATCTCTTTTCACTTTACCACAGCTGAGAGGACACGAGGGGCAGATCACACTCGATATACTTTTACTTCAGAGACTGATGCTGTCTACAGAGATGGGATTTATGGACGTCTGTACACAGAGGAGCCAGGGAGACCTTTGGAGGAGCTGACCCATATACTGACAGAGACTTTACAGGATGCAGCGAGAAAGAAAGAAAGAAAGAAAGTTATATTAACGTCCACGGGAGGCCGAATCCGACCTATGGGACAGATCAGGTACATCCATTTACATTCCACTCTGGGTATCCATGCCAAAGAGGCATAAAACTGAAAAAAAATAACTCAAAATGAACTCTTAAGACTCTTAAGAGTTTAAATTACAATAGGTTCTATTGCATCTAGTTCGAAATTGAGGTTCAAAATAAAAATAGCTATATTTCATCCATGGATGGATTTGCTCTTGAGGGGGGTGGGGTACGGAATTCTTTAATGATTGCTTGTCCTCCTCTGTATATTGCCCATTTGCCATTCTTTCTTGCTTCTTTAACTTTATTCAGCTTTGCCGATCTGTTCTTGAGTTGTAGCGGGGTGAGTTCATCAGCTATCCATACCTTTGTCCCTTGGAGAGACCTTGTTTGCTTCATCACTGCTATTTTCTCATTGTTGTCCATATAGGAGACAATGGTCTGGGTGTATGCCCCAGAACAGCTGGTATGATGAGGAGTGCAAAGAGACAAGAGCCCGACTGCAGCGGGAGGTTGCTTTGGGAGTCACTACTCACTGACAGGCACGTATTGCCTTCCGGCGCCTTGTGCGAAGGAAGAAGCGGGCCTTCCTTGCTCAGCTAGAGCAGGAATTATACCAGCTGTTCTTGAGCCAGGATTCGAGGGAGGCTTGGCGTTTGTTTCATGAGTCCTCCCCTGCTTCGGCCATCACTTCTACAGAGGTCTGGGGTAGTTATGCAGCATCTCTATATACAGTTCCTGGACAGACACCTTTTCCTGACCCGCCAACACCATGCCCACAGACATGTACTTTCTTTACCGCAGAGATGGTAAGGAAGGCCATTGATAGGATGAAGACTGGGAGAGCATATGATCATGATGGATTGGTCGCTGAGCACTTTATTCATGCGAGAGACATGCTGGCAGAGCTTCTAGCAGTGATGTTCAATCGTGCTATGTGTGAAGGCTTACCCGAGACTTGGAGTATGTCCACCATCGTGCCTATCTTCAAGTCAGGGGACCCTATGGAGCCAGGGAATTATCGCACTATTATGATTGGTCACACACTAGCACGATTGTATGCATCCATTCTTGAGCAGCAATTGAGTAGATGGGCAGAGAGAGAGGGCATTCGAGCAGAGGGACAGGTAGGGTTCAGGAGAGGCTTCTCTACTCTTGACCACATCTTGACTCTGCGGGCCATTATTGAGGAGGGCAGGTCGCATGGGCGACGGATTTATTGTAGCTTTGTGGACTTCCGCAAAGCATTTGATACAGTGCCTAGAGCCAGATTGATGAGGCGATTACAGGAGATGGGGGTACCCACAGAGCTCATATGGGGGATTATGGCTTTGTATAGATCAGTTGTGCAGGACAGGTACGCACCCCAAAGGGGGTCTCTACTTTGGTTCACTCCACTATAGGAGTGAAGCAAGGTTGCTCGTTATCTCCTTCATTGTTTGGTATGTATGTGGATGAGGCTTCTGACTACATTGAGAGATTGGGGGACAGAGGAGCCCAGCTAGCAGGTACATGGATCCCACTATTGTTATATGCTGATGATATTGTGTTGATCTCTGACTCCCCTGAGGGTATGCAGCGTCATCTGGATGCTTTACATGAGTTTGCACATGATAGTGGATTGTCTGTCAACCTTGGCAAAACCAAGGTTATGGTGTTTAACACCACGCCACAGTGGGTTAGGCGATCAGCTCCCACATTTACATATGGGCAGGAGATTGTGGAGTATACCGATGCATATACATATCTTGGGGCAGTATTCAGTGGGCCAGTGTTTTCGATGAGGAGAGCAGCAGAGACTAGATTGACTAGAGCACATGCAGCCCTGGGTGGTTTGGAGAGGATGTGTTCGCAGGTTCAGCTTCAGGAACCTCGAACGAAACTTTGGCTTTTTGACACTCTAGTGACATCAGCTATGCTTTAGCAGATATGGGGACCTTCAGTGGGCCATCACAGTGCAGGCGGGTGGAGAGGTATGGAGAGGCCTTTGGTATCTATGATTGCTAGGATTATTAGAGCCAAGGCCGTGGTACCTCATGAGATTATTCGAGCAGAGCTGGCGGCTGCCCCTCTGGTGATTGAGGCTCTTACGAGATCAGTCTCCTACATACATGGCCTGTGGGATCTCCCCCGAGACAGATATGCACGCCTCGCCCTTGAGTCCTCCCGACAGTTAGCTTTACAGGGAGACACGGCTTGTTGGTATGGACAGATGACATCTTGGTTCCAGGCACATGGTTTTAGCATGGACAGATTGCCTCCCTTCCAGTATTCTCTGGAGGCACCCTCTCTCACCCTCACACGGTCAGAGATTACCAAACTCATCCGTCAGGATTTAGTTCAGCTCGACATTAGGAGGACATGGATACAGCCGACTGAGGAGCTAGGCACGAAGATGGCTTTCTATAGAGAGCATTTTCTTCAGCTCACAGCAGATGCTTTTGTGATCAGACCCAGTTACATGGATGTACACTTGTCTCATGCAGTACGATGTGCTATTGGTCAGATTCGCACATCCTCACACCAGCTTGAGATTGAGATTGGCCGATATAGAGGTATACCAACTGAGGCCAGGATATGCCGAGTATGCCATGGGGAGCCAGAGACAGAGCTGCATTATATATGCCATTGTACAGCATACTATGAGATACGTGGTCGTTTCCACTGTTTATTCAGGAAGGGTTTTGGACCACTTTCCAGAGTCATGGGGTACCAGGACCAGAGGTGTTTGGGATTGTTCTTGCTTGAGCTGCGGAGATATAGAGATAGCCTGCTTAGGCGCACAGAGAGCCAGACTCAGAGGCACATTACAGACTTCTTTAGTCCAGCCATCATTGCGCCAGATGGACCACAGCAGCAGCAGGACATGGATACCGCCCACACCAGCGGTACACTGATTGATCGTGCGATTGAGCTTGGGTGGTCCAGACGCCTACGACTACGGAGGAGGGCATCCCAGCATAGACGGAGGTTGCAGCGGCGGATTCGGATTATTCTCGCGAGACATGCGGGACACCCAGTCAGGGTGCTGACCACAGAGGATATTGAGGAGATTTGCCAACGTCCGATGCGGCACATATTATGAGATGGAGGCACCTCCATAGTGTACCCCCCCGTCCCACATGATATTGTATCCCCTCACTGTACTCCACTCACCTCCATAGCGTACTCCCCCCCCCCCCCCTCACTATATTCACACCCTATAAGGGTTTCTGTTTACCTTCCAGTTCCAGTTTCATTTTCTAGGTGCCAGTAGTATCATCTTTATTTTTCATTTTCTGGTTTTTTATCCAGACATTGTATCAGATCCACCATGATGTAACTTTTTGGTCTCATAGGTCATTATGGCCTTTTGAAGACGTTAATATAACATTTCATTTCATTTCATTTCTACATCCTCTTTGCACAATCTGCATACCCTCTCCTCTCGGGGGATCCGTGTTGCTCTGCCAGTCTCAATCTCCAATCGATGTGATGAAACTCTAAGCTGACCACCAATAGCCACTCGGGAGCCATGTGGTAAAAAGCCCTCCATGTATCTAGGCCTCTCTATAAATCCATCATCAGTGATACTCATGAAGTGATCTCTGTAGTATAGCATCTTCGGTGGAAGAGGCTGTGTAGGCGATATCCATGTCTCTCGTGTATAGAGCTGCCATAGGTCCTGTCTCAATACTCTGTTCCTCTCACTATGAGAGACGGATATGTGGTGCATCCCTGTTATACTGGAATGGTGGTAGATGATCCATGTCTAAGCCATGCTGAAAACCAATGTGTGACCTGTGCATACCATGATTTTCTGTCTCCTGCCTCAGCCAGCTGTCTAGATGCCTCAAAAGCTCTGTATGACAATCTGTCCTGTGGCACTTCTCTGAATCTGTCTAGCAGGCATATAGTCTGAAATATGGCCTCTACCATCATAGGAGGCGCAGCAAACTCTGCTCGGATAATGTCATGAGGTACTGACGGTTTGCTGCGTATCATGCGTGCCATCATGAGGGCATGTGGTCTCTCTATCTGTGTCCACCAATGGGTAGCAAGGCCTGGCGCCCATACCGCTGCTCCATACATCAATGCCGGTGTGACTAATGTGTCAAATAGCCACCCCTTTGTCCGGGGCTCCTGAAAATGCGCCTGGTGGCTCTGTCTCTCTAGCATAGCCAATGCTGCATATCCCCGTGTCAATCTAGCTCTGGCTGCTGAACCCATGGTGAAGCGTGTGGCTGCTGCCGAGAAGGTAACCCCTAGGTACACGTATGATGTCACCACCTCCACCTGGCGTCCTGCGAGAGTGAATGTCAGCTGACTCCTGCCTTGTCTTGATGTATGAAAGACCATAACCTTGGTTTTCCCAAGGTTCACAGTAAGACCCCTCTATGTGCAGAAATCATGGAGTGCATGTAGATGCTGTTGTAGACCTCCTGGAGACTCAGACACTAATACAATATCATCAGCATAAAGCATAATATGTACTGAGGTACCTGCTCCGCCACCCCGTGTAATGAAGTCAGCCACCTCATCAATGTATAACCCAAATAGCGTGGGGGAAAGTGGGCATCCTTGCTTCACACCAATGGTGCTAGCAATAGTCTCGGACATACCTCCTGGGCATCTGACTCGCCCAAAAACCTGCTCATATAATGCATAGATCCCCCATGTCATATCTGCTGGTATGCCAAGAGACTGCAGGCGCTGAAAGAGCCTCTCTCGTTACTGTGTCAAATGCCTTGCGGAAATCCACAAAGCAGCAATAGAGCTTTCTCTTCCTCACTCTGGCTTGATCAATCATACATCTCAAAGTGAATACATGGTCAGTGGTAGAGAAAGCTCTCCTGAAGCCTGCCTGCCTTGATGAGCGTAAACCTGCTCGCTCAGCATATAAGCTAAGCTCTTGCTCAAATGCATTGGACTCTAATAAACAATACACCTTTAGATAGCCCGATGTGCTATCCTGCTCGCTGAAGCTCCCGCCTCCACCCTGCTCTGCGCGCCATCGCTCCCCCCCCTTCCTCGCGTCCTTTCCTTCCGCCCCCCGCTTGCTCCCCTCTGCTCGCCGTTGCGCCCCCCCCTCCTTCCTCGCTGCTGCGCCGCCCCCCCCCTCCTTCCTCGCTGCTGCGCCTCCCCCCCTCTTCGCCAATTCGCCCCCCTCCCCTCTTCGCCTGTTCGCCCCCCCTCCCCACTGCCGCCAGTTCGCCCCCCCGCCTCTTCGCCTCTTCGCGCCCGCCTCCCTTCAGCAGCGCCCCGCCCCCCTCCCTCTCGCGTTGTTGCCGTCCCCCCCCTCAGGGCCTCTCCTCCGTTTTTCGCCCCCTCCCTCCTCTTTCGTGCTGCTTTTCACCCCTTGGGGGTTTTTGTTTTTTCCTCATCTTCATCCGTCCTTCCGCCTCTTGGTGTGCAACCCGCTTCTTGCAGGTTTTCCGCTTTCGCCTCGCCTTCGCTTGAGCTTCAGACTCTGATGGAGACTCCTCCCGCCTCGCCTCAGAGGGACTCTTCCGCAGCCCCCTCGCCCGCCCCTGAGGACATCCCCATCAGGCTTTCTCTTTCGCCGGAAGAGGAAGCGAGCCTCACCGCAGAGGTGGAACGCCTTCAGGCTCACTCCACCATCTGCCGAATAGTCGGCACTCGCCCCAGCAGAGGGGAGATCAGGGATCTACTTCAGGCTCGCCTTCTTGCAGATGTGGGCAAGATCCTGGATGTACAGCTCCTGGGCCGGGGCCATTATCAGATCGAGTTCGAGGCCGCCCAGAGCGTTGCCAAGGTCCTTGCCATGAGTCCTCTGGACATCAGGGGTGCTCGGGCTTTCTTCAGACCTTGGTAGCATGGATTTGACCCAGCAGCGGCGGAGCAGGGAGAGCGCCTCTTCCATATTACAGTTTGTTTCCCTGGTCTCCGCCGGGAGTATCTTCCGCTCCTCTCCAGGCTCGGAGCACTGGTGGGCTCGGTACTAGAGACGGGCCCCTTAGCAGCTTCAGTGGTGGCCAGAGCAGCAGGGCTACCTTCGGTCAGAGTGTTGGTGTCTGACATCTCCTCCCTTCCTAAGGTCATTCAGTTACCTAGGATAGGGGGGGGGTGGATAGATCAGAGAGTGGAGTTTTCGGGGCTCCCGAACCAGTGCTTCATATGCAGGCAGGTCGGTCATCTGGCCAAGGCCTGCCCTCGCAGGAGACCTCGGCCCTCACCACAGCAGCAGGCCACTGATGGCCCGCCCACAGATTCGGCTCGGCAGGCTGCCTCAGGGACACTTGCTCAGGCCACAGAGACCTCGGAGTGGCAGCCTGGACAGGGGCGCCGTCGAGGGAGACAGCCACAGCAGCACGCCCAGAGACCGCTGCAGCAGCAGCCACAGTCTCAGCCTCACTGGGTTCCCGTGAGGAACAGATTTGCTCCCCTTCAGGAGGAGACCCCTGCAGCGACCGAGGACCAGGAGATGCCAGCTCCCCCTCCTTCACCCCCCCCACCCCCACCCCCGTCCCCACCCACCGCCTCGCTTCCACCATCGCCTCCTCCCGCCCCCGCTCCGGTCTCGGCAGCGGCTCCCTCTCCTCCTCCCTCGCCTCCCCCTCCTCCCCCTCCGCCCGCCTCACCTTCCCGGGAGACCCTGGCAGTTCCCTGGCGCTCACCTGCAGTCCGGAGAGCGCTGAGTACTGACCTCGCTCGAGCATCACAGAGGAGACCTATGCCGATTAGGGCCTCACGGATTTCTTCTATCCGCAGTCGGCTGAGTCGCCTCGGCATTAGACAGTGCTCGGAGGCCTTTGATCACACCTTCACACGGCTTTTTGGAGCAGAGGGCCCCCATGAGCCAGCACCCATTCGAGTTCATGTAGTGATACCTCCGGCCCGCGGGGAGGAGGCACTAGACTCAGCGGTGGCCTTCTCGTTCCCTCTATGTGGACCTTGTGATCAGGAGTGGACTCTTGAGCTCGCTCTCAGCACTTTGAAGACTCAGGCAGTTGAGTTTTCCCACCACATGAGCGACTTGGAGGTGACAGATGTGATAGGCCGACTTTGGGAGTTGGCTCATTTTTTCTTGGATCCCGGGAGTGTGGATACCTCAGGGATTCGGCATTTGGTCGTGCGCATAGTGGCAGACTTGGCACGCGACCCTGGATATGTGAGTGTACACGAGGTTTCTATGTCAGAGCAGGAGGCAGTCGCCATGGGTCACAGCCACTGGCGCCTGATCCGGGATTCTTGCAGTACACCGGGTGGGCAGATTCACAGCCGTTCGGATGGGGACTACTCTCCATCCAAGCCACTGGCGAAGGCCCGCCGTACGGCTGAGACAGCATCCTCCTCAGCAGGGCACCCATGAGGATCATCTCATGGAATGTACAGGGCCTTGGCGGAGCACACTTTATATGCTATCGAGGCTGCTTGAGGCAGGAGCTTCAGAGATGCCTGGTTGGTGGCAGCATTGACATTTTGATGATGCAGGAGCACCACTTGGGTGAGAGCAGGATCCAGAGATATGGTTCGGTGATGCCTGGTAGATGGGACACTTTCTGGTCTGCAGGGTTTGGTCCTTTGGGTGGACAGGGAGGAGTATGCATGGTTATTGCAGATGCATGGCGGCCGGCCATTGTGGATCGAGGGATCATTGTGCCTGGTAGAGCACAGTATGTCATTCTGAGGATGCATGACGAGCTATTGGGTGTGCTCAACATCTATGCGCCCAATCATGCTAGTGTTAGAGCAGAGTTCTGGACTCAGGTTACAGATGCATTGCCAGAGGCCGCACATTGGTGTGTTGGGGGAGACTTCAACATGCTTGAGGACCCGGCAGATAGGGTGGGAGGCAGTCATGTTACAGTGCATGGCACGGAGCTTGCAGCTTGGGACCGGTTTTGCATGTCACTGAGGATCACTGATGCATGGCAGCATGGGGCTTTCTCCCGGTCTCAGGACAGTCTTAGTTTCTCTCGGTCGGATCGCCGGCAGGGAGGGACTAATCTTTCACGGATTGATCGATTTTATGTGGGCGACTGGTTAGGGGAGCGAGGGGGCTCCGTCGGCATTCTCGCTGGCACTTCATTTTCAGATCATGCGCCAGTTATATTGACATTGGAGGAGGGGACACGGGAGCCCAGCTTACAGCTGAGGATCCCAGAGAGGGTGCTTGCAGATCCCAGTTTCGCTGAGGACATTGAGAGGATCTGGCATGATAGTCAGTGCTCTGACCAGGATGCAGCGGGCCAGTGTGCCCAGGGACTCTTTGATCTTAGCTCTTTTCTGCATGCTGCAGCTTTGACACGACTGGGAGAGATTCGCGAGCGGGAGCAACGGCTGAGACGCAGCCTTGCTTCGCTACAGCGCCTTCAGGAGCAGCAGCCTGCATGTGAGTGGGTGGCATCCCAGCTGAGCCAGGCACGCCAGGAGGTTAGAGAGGTAGAGGAGCAGAGACACGAGTTTTACTATCGTCGTCAGGCCTCTCAGTGGACGCAGCTTGGTGATAGAGTGACTGGGGAGTTTTTTGAGATCACTGGACCCCGTCATGCGCGAGCAGGAGTCCACCAGCTTGGTAGACCGGATGGATCGGTAGCTACTGAGCTCGGGGAGATCAGAGCCATTGCCACTGCATTTTATAGTGACCTGCTTTCAGCGGAGCCTGCCACTGAGGATCGAGATGTTTGCAGACAGACTGTGTGGGCCCATGTTCAGAGGAGGGTCACAGACCATATGTGTACAGTTCTAGGTGCGCCTTTGTCAGAGATTGAGCTTGCCGAGGCCTTGAGGGTCCTGCCGCGACATAGTTGCCCAGGGGAGGACGGACTGACGCCGGCCTTTTTTATGCGCTATTGGGATCTCTTGGGGCCTGGCCTCCGCAGGGGCTTTCAGCATGTTTTGGACACTGGGGTGATGCCGCAGAGCTTTTCAGAGGGCTTGATTTATCTTATCCCCAAGGGGGAGGGAGTATCTGATGACATTCGGCATTGGAGGCCTATTACGATCCTCAATACAGTCTACAAGGTCTTGGCAAAGGCCTTGAGTTTGAGGATCCAGCCCTTCCTGGGGGAGTTGATTCATGCTACTTAGACAGGATTTGTCAAGGAGCGCAGTATCCTTGACAACATCTTTACTTTCTGGGAGGCGACGGCCCGAGCTAGATTTCTTGGAGAGGACTTGGTCGTGATGCTTCTCGATTTTGAGAAGGCATACGATAGAGTTGATTGGGGATTCTTAGAGGGCACTATGCTTCGCCTGGGCTTTGAGCCAGGATGGATCAGAGGGGTGGCAGCTCTGTATTCCACAGCTCGCAGCCAGGTGCTGATTGCAGGAGGACGGGGGCCGAGTTTTGAGCTGACCAGATCAGTCCGTCAGGGTTGTCCTCTCGCCCCTTTCCTTTTTCTCTTCTTTGCGGAGGCTATGAGTATGTATTTGACGGCAGAGGAGGTTGGCTTGAGAGGACTTCAGCTCCCAGTCCGGGGGGAGGATTTGCTGGATGCTGAGTTTGCAGACGACACGGGCTTATTTTTGCATGGCCAAGAGGCCAATCTTATTCGGGCTGAGCAGTCGCTCCAGGTTTTTAGTGCAGCTTCGGGAGCATTGATCAATTGGCGCAAGACAGTGGCCTTTTGGATCAGTAGTGCTCCCACTCCGGCATGGAGCCCGGACCCCGGTTTTAGATGGATTCCTCCAGGCACAGCAGTGTGGTATTTGGGATGCCAGATTGGCCTTGATTTGTCACCTGAGCAGCAGATTGCCCCGCTTCTTCTGAGCATTCGGAAGAAGCTATTGTATTGGAGTACAGCTCGACTATCCTTGGCTGGGAGGGTGGTGGTGGCAAATCAGGTGCTGTTAGCGACCATGTGGTACATTACGTCTTGCTGGATTTTCTCGAGCTCTTGCATCAGCCAGGTACAGAGGCTGATCAGGAACTTTCTGTGGTCTGGGCGGGACGGTCAGCCAGCTCAGGCAAAGGTTGCATGGGCAGTTATTACACTTCCGCTGGCTCAGGGCGGTTTGGGCATTATAGATCCAGTCGATCAGAGTAGAGCCTTATTGGGGAAGCTTATTGTTCGGGGGTTGCTTCCAGGCGCTGAGCCCTGGAAAGAGCTCCTCTTGCAGCGACTGCAGGCTCGGGCGCCCCCTGCAGGGGGTAATTGGGCACCAGAGATTCACTGGATCTTCATAGAGATGAGGAGGACAGGCCTCAGTAGAGGATGGGAGGACAGATTTGCTTTGAGCATCCTGAGAGCTTGGGAGCTGCTGAGACCGGGGCTCTCTCAGCGGCCTCCTTCTTGTGTTGAGGAGCGGGCCAGACAGCCGCTCATCTGGAGCCTAGCGGTTCGTACGGAGCAGGGTCATATGCTGGGTTCTCGGCCTCGTCTAGCCTGGGGACCTTTAGCGGCAGGCCCAGCTCGTAGTTTTGGAGACTGGCAGGCTTTCTGCAGTCTACCAGAGGAGATCCAGGTGGAGAGGCTGAGTCACTTCAGAGGGGGGTTGATTATGAGGGATGATATTCAGGAGGCACTCACAGAGGAGTGGTTCACACCTCTCGAGACAGTGGCCCCACGGTGGATGGGAGCCTTTACACAGTTGGAGATCCTGATTGCTGTCAGAGCTAGCACTGAGGATGGCAGATGCCTCTACTATGAGATTCAGGATGAGGGCAGACTCCAGAGAGTGGAGGAGGAGTCGCCTTTGGTTGCAGAGTGCACCTTTCAGAGGATTCGGGTAGTGGCTGCCGCTTCTCGGAGGTGGCATATTGACCCCGACCCTGCTGATGTGCTCCCGGATTGGCGCATATGGGCATATGCAGCGCGCCCCTTGGCCCGGCTACAGTGGGACCCCGGGGAGTACGAGTGGCATGATCCTTATGCATCCCTTGAGGCCACAGAGATCACCTTTTTCCAGTATACTGTTCGGCTGGGACGGCATATTTTGACGGCGAGGACGACGGTTTCTCCAGCGGCAGCGGGGCATTGGCGATTGCAGGGACTCTCACAGGAGTTCCTGGAGGATTTCTGGGCCCGGCTTTGGGCTAGCCGGCAGGCCCGCAGGATCTCGGCTTTTCAGTGGCTGGTCGCCCACAGGGGCTCAGCAGTTGGCACTTGGCTTGTTTACAGTGGTCTTCCGGCGGCCTGCGTCCGATGCGGCCACCCTATGGGGACACAAAGACATTGCCTTTGGGACTGCCCTCAGGCACAGCAGATTTGGCTGCGGATGCTGCGTATTCTGGCCCCCCTCTCTCCAGAGGGTATGTTTACGTGGGGTGCCGCTGCTTGGTCGACTTCGTCAGGGCCTGCTATGGGCTATGAGATGGAGCAGGGCAGTCAGGCCATCAGATTTATTAGGGGCCAGCCTCGCCTGGTTCCGGCACCGGATTTCTCGTCCGCCAGCTGGACACAGGAGAGGGATTTACGATGGGAGCTCCTCAGCAGCCTCACCATCTGGTTCACCTGGAGGGCCCGGTGCTTTACGGCCTTTGAGGGGAGATTGGAGCCACCAGCAGAGACTGTTCGGGGGATTTGGCAGGAGTTGATCCACACCCTGCGAGGACAGTACGACCGCATCCGGGGAGACTCGGATGAGGCGATCTTACGGCGCCAGGCCTTTCACACCACTTGGCGCTGTGGCCCGTTCTACACCTTACACACGGGATCCCCCCGTTGGCACTACAGGCCACCTGTTTGGCTCTTCCCCCCCCCTATTGTATGATTTAGCCGCTCAGTTCTTTATACTGATGCTTGTATTTTGCAGCACCTAGGGAGAGTCTCCCAGGCTGCCATGATGTATTCGCTGCTCTTCTCTCTCTTAGGAGCAGGAGAGATCTTTTGTAGCCCTTCGGGCGTTTTTATATAACTAATGAAAGGATCTTTTCTCGGAAAAAAAAAGCTAAGCTCTTGCTCCAACACTACACCATAGAGTTTGGCCAGCACGTGGCCAACCATAACCGTCCTGTAGTTGCTCGGATCGAGCATATCCCCTATTTTGTGGATCGGCACAATGGTGTGCATCGTCCACTCCGCAGGCAAACCCTCTGCTAGTGCCCTGTTAAACAGGTGTGCAAGAAAAGGAGCCAAAGAATCTACTACATATATGAGATGCTCACCCTGTAGGCCCATGTGGTCGCCATGCTGTAGGCGGCGGATAGCTTTCTGTACCATCGAGTGGGTAAAGAAGCTAGCTGTGGTAGGTCGAGGCTCCTGGGGCTGAGGTATAGGTGGCTGCTGTGGGGCGTGGTATAGGCCCTCTGCATATGTGTGCCATGTCTGTGGGTCTGCAATGGGTGTCGGTGTCCGGGGCTCCATGAGTAGGAGCCCATCCTCTACTCTGCCAGTGTATATGTCTGCCATGTCATGTGTGAAGTAGATGGTAGTGTGTGGCATCGGTATGTGGGGGGCTGGTGATACTGGTGATCCGGCTAGTGAGAATGCCAAGTATGTATGATCTGCCCCAATAGGACGAGGTGGGATGGAGAATGAGGTGACAAGCTGTAATGCCTGCAAAGATCCCATAATGTAGTCCACCACCGTGCCTCCGGTCCGTGTATGACCCCCATGTGGGAAGCATGTCAGCCCTCCTGATCCCGGCCACTGTAGCATCCCGTTATAAATAACGAGACGATGCCTGCCTCCCAACTCTAGTAAGTGGTCCCCATAATGTCCTCTGTCTGGTCCAGTGTCCTCTGATGCCCGACTAGCCCCTATCTCCTCTGGATCCACAGGGTGGAGGATCTCAATGTCATCATAGTCATACACCTCACACTGTCTGCTCTGTGTGTGGGCATTGAAGTCACCCGTAAGAAATACTTCCCCTAGTGTAGAATAATGCATAATCTCCTCTGACAGACAAGTGTATGGCGAGGCTCCTGTCTCCTCCTCCTGTGGCATGTCCTCTGTAATGACATAGGAGGATCCTGATGGAGGAAAGTAACATAGGGCTATGTATATAACCCTGTCCTGTGAGAGCTGTAAGCTGATCCACATGTATCTGGCCTCTGGATCCTGTGCTACCACTCTTAGTCTCCCCTGTAGCTCCCGTCTGAATAGAACTGCTACTCCCCCCGACCCTCTCGAAGTACCCTGGCGTGTGGTCCTCCTGTATGCTAACTCCCACTGTAGCATCCTGTTATAAATAACGAGACGATGCCTGCCTCCCAACTCTAGTAAGTGGTCCACATAATGTCCTCTGTCTGGTCCAGTGTCCTCTGATGCCCGACTAGCCCCTATCTCCTCTGGATCCATAGGGTGGAGGATCTCCATGTCATCATAGTCATACACCTCACACTGTCTGCTCTGTGTGTGGGCATTGAAGTCACCCGTAAGAAATACTTCCCCTAGTGTAGAATAATGCATAATCTCCTCTGACAGACAAGTGTATGGCGAGGCTCCTGTCTCCTCCTCCTGTGGCATGTCCTCTGTAATGACATAGGAGGATCTTGATGGAGGAAAGTAACATAGGGCTATGTATATAACCCTGTCCTGTGAGAGCTGTAAGCTGATCCATATGTATCTGGCCTCTGGATCCTGTGCTACCACTCTTAGTCTCCCCTGTAGCTCCCGTCTGAATAGAACTGCTACTCCCCCCGACCCTCTCGAAGTACCCTGGTGTGTGGTCCTCCTGTATGCTGACTCCCACTGTAGCATCCCGTTATAAATAACGAGACGATGCCTGCCTCCCAACTCTAGTAAGTGGTCCACATAATGTCCTCTGTCTGGTCCAGTGTCCTCTGATGCCCGACTAGCCCCTATCTCCTCTGGATCCATAGGGTGGAGGATCTCCATGTCATCGTAGTCATACACCTCACACTGTCTGCTCTGTGTGTGGGCATTGAAGTCACCCGTAAGAAATACTTCCCCTAGTGTAGAATAAAGCATAATCTCCTCTGACAGACAAGTGTATGGCGAGGCTCCTGTCTCCTCCTCCTGTGGCATGTCCTCTGTAATGACATAGGAGGATCTTGATGGAGGAAAGTAACATAGGGCTATGTATATAACCCTGTCCTGTGAGAGCTGTAAGCTGATCCACATGTATCTGGCCTCTGGATCCTGTGCTACCACTCTCAGTCTCCCTTGTAGCTCCCGTCTGAATAGAACTGCTACTCCCCTCGACCCTCTCGAAGTACCCTGGCGTGTGGTCCTCCTGTATGCTGACTCCCACTCGAATCCCTCTACTTCGAGGTAGCCCTCTCTCTGGGCTCTGATGTGTCTCTGTCAGAAGTATGATGTCTCTCCCCACCATAACATGCTCCAGTCGTCCAGGCTGCACCCATAGTGAACCATTAGTTCTATACTGCCATGTGTCTCTGTCAGTGGCCTGGTCTGTGTCCCATAGGCCCCAAACTGCTAATCCATGGGCCGGCCATCAATGATGACCCGACCATCTCGATAGCAGGCCTTCTTGCCTTCTTTCCTCGCGTGTAAGACTCGTGGCATGCAAGCTCTCCTATGCTCTAGCTGCATCCTCGTGAGATCATCATCCAAGAAAATAGGAGCTCCCTCTAAACCTCGTAGTATGACCCTCTTCCTCATGAAGGTGACCCTCTTCGTCTCTCCTGCAAACTGTAGGATGAGGGCTCGCTTGCGTGTTGAGTCTTTCCCGGCTCTCCATGCTTTGGTGAAGGGGAGAGGGTTCTCTTCCTTGTAGCCGAGCTTCATGCATAGAAGCTCTCCATCTTTCTCGGGAGTGGAGTCGGGTGTCTTGGCTATACCTGTGACTCGGAGGTTGAGGCGGCGGGCATGTCTCATCTTCTCCTCCTCAATGGTAGTGTGAATGATTTGGTGTTCTTCCCGTTGAGTCTCCTCCCTCACTTCTTTACGGATGTTCTTCTTCACCACCTCAACCCATCCTGACTGCATGGCTTCGAGTTTTCCCTCCATGTCCTTTGTGATCTCCTTGGAGATCTCTTCTTTGATGTCCGTGAGAGTGTTGTCATTGATTTCCCCTTCTTCCTTCTCAGTATTCTTGATGGCTACCGTTTCCACTTTCAATGCACTCACCTCCTCCTTGAGTGCCGTGTTCTCTTGTTCGAGGTTCGTGACCCGTGCTTCGAGAGCCATGATGTGCCGGTGTAGTTCTCCACCTCATTGAGGTTGGAATCGGATGTCTTCTTGTTCTCCTTGATTAGTGCCTTCATTGCCGTCTCGAGGGCCTCGAGTTTCTCTTGGAGACTCGGGGCCATTCCTCCATATCACTCTGCAGTCCTTCCCACAGGCAGGGAGGAGAGAGAGAGAGAGTTATGCTGCTGCCTTGGGGGCCTGAGCAATGGTGGGTTGGGAAAGGGGGCCAGCCAGCGCAGCGCAGCAAACGGAGGGCGAAGAGAGTGAAGCGACGGGCGCAGCGAACAGAGGGCGTACACAGTGAAGCGACGGGCACAGCGAACAGTGAAGCGACTGGCCAGCCAGCGCAGCGAACAGAGGGCGAAGAGAAACGGGGGGGGGAGGGCAGGCAACGTGGGGGGGGAGGGGGGGGGGCGTAGGCAGGCAGCAAGAGGGAGGGGCGAAGGGCAGGCAGCGGGAGGGAGGGTGAAGGGGGGGGGGAGAAAGAGAGAGAGAGAGAGAGAGAGAGAGAGAGAGAGAGAGAGAGAGAGAGAGAGAGAGAGAGAGAGAGAGAGAGAGAGAGAGAGGGAGGGAGGGAGGGAGGGAGGGAGATGTATTCGGTTGATTTTGCGGGGTCGCATACTCGTGCTGGTCGTGAGCTATTGATGCGAGTTGGCAAAGGTGGGCAGGCGCCCAGCCAAGGCCTACGCAGGCACCTAGGCCAGGCGGGCAGGCGCCTAGGCCAGGCCTACGCAAGCGCCCAGGCCAGGCCAGGCCAGGCGCCCAGGCCAGGCCAGGCCAGGCGCCCAGGCCAGGCCAGGCCAGGCCAGGCAGGCGCCTAGGCCTACACCGCCTTGTGGCTAAGCCTAGGCGAGGCTGGCGCAGGCTCCTGCGTACAGCCAGGTACGCCCGCACGCAGCAAGGCTGGCGACACGATCAGACGACAGCGATGCTATTTTCGAGGGGCCAGAGAAAAAAAAAAACAAACGGCGAAAGCATCCGCCGATTCGGCGCTTTTTTTTTTGGGGTTTTTATTAAACTTTTTTTTACAAAAAGTTTAAGGGTCCCTAAGGTTCAACGTGTTTTTTTTCTTAAAAAAAAAAAAGAAAACAGAACTATATATATATATATATATATATATATATATATATATATATATAAAGCAAAAGCTCAAGAAGCTTTTGGGACAGGCTATATAAACCCCTTGAGTGGGCTTCTTGCCACACATCTCTCAAGTGCTCAAGCTCTCAAGCTCTCAAGTTCCCTTGCACTTTTATTGTGCGAAGATCGAATTTTCTCTCCACTTGTCCTCTTCACGATGTCGACCCAAGAATCAGAGTTGGAGCCCCTTGTGGAACGCGAAGGCTTGCCGGCTACGGAAGATACCGATGCCGATCTTTTTGACGATTATGTGTCAAAATCAGATTTCCAAGAGTTCAAAGTAACTCTCAAAGCTTCTTCGTCGGAACGTCAGGCACAAATCGCAGCCCAGATGCAAGCTTTGCAAAACTCCATCGCTCCATTGACCACTACCCTATCTACTCTATCGGGTATGGATACCTTGGCCTCTGCTTTAGGCCCCAACATTACTCCGGAACAGTTCGGGGGCGAGCATAAGCAGCGTACCAAGGAGATCGTGGACACTTGGCTACATAAGTGGCAAGTTCACCTTCAGTTTCATCCATATGATGATGAAAAAAAGATCCAGTTAGCAGTAGCTTTCCTCTCCGGCAAAGCTTTGCTTTGGTGGAAGAAACTCAACTCTAAGCCAACAACTTGGGCACAATTTGAAGACGTCTTCAAGAAGGAATTCCTCAAGAAAGAGGATGATTATGATGTTGTTGCCCGGTTTTCAGCTTTGACCATGACCTCGCAGCACCTCACTTATGAGGTCTACCTCCAGAAGTTTAGGGACTTGCAGATGAAAGCAACAAAGATGGATCCCACTACTCTTTTGGGGTTCTTCGTAGCTAGTTTACCAGACTCATACCGTTTACAAGTTAAAAATAACAAATGCAAAACATTGGACGAGGCCATTCATTCAGCTCGTATCTATGATGATACAATGGTCTCTTCCAAGTCGAAACCCGTTACCGAGCACGAGAACAAGCATAAACGAAAGTTCTCTGCACCTATGGCTAACACGACTGAAGGAAAGTCTTCGGACCAACCTTCGAAGAATTCAAGTTCGACACCAGCAAAGAAGAAACGACTCCTTAGGGCTTTAAAGCTCAAGAAGGAAGGACGTTGTTTTATCTGCGAAGAAAAAGGACACATGCGTAATGAGTGTCCAAAGCAAAAGGGTGCAAAGACCAACGCAGGATCCAAGCCAAAGGCAGCTAACCAGTTGTCTTTGACAGGTACGTCAATTACTGTACTTTCTCGCCCTAGTACATGTTTAGATTGTCTGTTCAACTCTAAAGTATTTGGCTTGCATGATCTTCTTGGAGTTTATGGAGAAGTGTTTGGCCATAAAATTCACATTTTTCTAGACCCTGGCAGCTCACACAACTTTGTTAACTACAAACTTGTGCAGAAATTGAGTCTTGATACGACACCCAGCGATCATACCTATGAGGTACGCCTACCTGCGGCGGGCGGGAAGGCAAGTATGGGATCGAAAGGTGGAGATGCTTCCGATCCAGATTCAGGACTACAAAGATACTCTGGAATGCTATGTTATGCACCTAGAAAATGTAGACTTGTTATTAGGGATTGAGTGGTTTAAGACTCCTCAAGTCCAGATAGATTGGTCTAGTCATATTTTTTATTTTCAGCATAGGGACACCCAGTATAGTATTTTAGGTGATTGTATTCATCTCTCTCAGGGACCTCTTGTAAATACAGTTGATTTTGGAAATATAATGGATTCTTCTTTGTATACCGCTTTCCATTGTGTATTGATTCCACTTTCTTCCTTTCTCATCCCTTCCATGGATGTAAATGAATTAAGCGTGTTTGAAAGCAAAGAATTACAGAAGATACTTGATTCCTTTCAAGATGTATTTCTTAAGGAACTGCCATCGGGTTTACCACCTGAACGGACCGTAGATCATCGTATTGACTTGATCCCTGGTGCCCATCCTATCAGTATTCCACCTTACAGGATGAGCCAAGCTAAGGAAGATGAGTTGGCTAAACAACTCGAAGATTATTTGAGGATGGGCCAGATCCATCCAAGTAAATCACCTTGGGGTGCACTTGTATTACTTAAGAGAAAGAAGGAAAACACCTGGCGAATGTGTATAGATTACAAGAGATTGAACAAGTTGACAATTAAGAACCGTTATCCTCTCCCTAGATCAGATAACCTGATTGACCGGTTAGCAAGAGCGAAATATTTCACGAAGATAGATTTACGTACTGGCTATCACCAGATACGTATTCATGAAAGGCATGTCGAAAGAACCGCCTTTCGGACTAGGTATGGCCATTACGAGTTTCTCGTATTACCTTTTGGGTTATCCAATGCTCCAGCCACTTTCCAGCAAATGATGAACGATCTTTTTCGTGAACATTAAGGAAAATTTGTGGTGGTGTTCTTGGATGATATTTTGATATATAGTCGTACTCTTGAGGATTCAGACTTTTGAAAGATAAAGTCAAGGAAGCACCTATCTTAGCATTACCCGATCCTAGTCGGCCTTATGTTCTTGAAACTGATGCCAGTGACTATGCTATCGAGGCTGCTTTATTTCAAGATGGTAGACCGGTTGCTTTTGAAAGTAAAAAGCTAGACGACACTCAATCTCGTTGGCCAACCCTTGAGAAGGAGCTTTATGCTGTCAAGGTTTGGAGACATTATTTATATGGCTCCAAGTTTGTGGTATTGACTGATCATCAGTCAATCAAGTATGTGTGTGATGCGGATGATTTGAGAGGAAGGAAAGCTCGTTGGGCTGAATTAATGCAAGATTTTGATTTTGAGATCCGTTATCGGAAAGGGTCCATGAATAGTGTTGCAGATGCGCTTAGTCGAATTCGAGAGGTGAATACTTTGTCGTTCACCGAGATTTCTACTGACTTATTTCAGTCATTGAGAGGGCTTTGCAGGACTGATAGTTATTTTGGTCCATTTTGGCAGAAGATCTAGTACGCGAGCTCATTGATTGACCAAGACTCAATGACTGAGCAGTCTACCATTCAGGCTGCAGGAGGCCAGTGGATGATTCGGAATGGTTTACTATTCCGTAATGACAAAATTTGTGTATCACAGATCCCCGACATTCGATCCAAGATTCTTAAGGAGTGTCACGACGCCCCTCGTTCACCCAGAGAGTTCTCTGAAGGAACGATTGTGCATTTGCGAGTTCCGAAAGATTCCGAGACTTTACGGACAGGTTGATCTCCGAAATTATCCCCTAGATACTGTGGACCATTTCATATTACACGAAGGATTGGTTCAGTTGCATATGAATTGGATTTGCCTTCTCATGTGAAAGTTCATCCTGTATTTCATGTCAGTAGACTTAAGGAAGTACTGGGTGGAACAGACCAGTTAGTTACTCCTCAAGAAATCATAGATGTCGAAAACATGATATTTGTTCCGCACGAACCTAAAAAGATTCTTGGATTTCGTGAAAGAAGATTGCGTAATACGCTTATCACGGAATACAAGATCAAGTGGAAGGATCGTGTTGAGGAGGACGCTACTTGGGAGACATTGACTACTCTTCAGAGAGATTACCCTGGCTTTTTAGTAAGCTCTTAGAGAAAGGGGAGTATGTCATGTGCACAGTGTGTATCTACCGTGTGCTACACGCACACAAGACTAGCTTTGAGGTTTGGGGAAGCTTGGAGCTAGGCAGGCTGTTTGGCGAGCTGAGTTAGGGATAGAGTAACGGGCGGGCACCCAAGTATGGACGGGCGGGCGCCCAAGTGTGGACGCCCGATGACCGGCCAAGAGCCTATAAAAGGGTGGCCAAGGTTAGTCATTATATATAGAGAGTCTCGCAAGTTTGTGAGAGCTCTATGGTCTTGGAGCCTCGATCTAGTGCAGACGTGCATCTGCTTTACGCAGTCAAGGCCAGCAGCAATCTCGAGGCCCGCGAGGGTAGCTTCGTGGCGGTATGGGACGTTCTCGAGGAGGAGATTGGTCGGTACGTCAACCTAGTTAGCTCAGCTCGTGGCTCGGTGGGGACAGCCAAGACTGTGGGCTTGCCCACCACGGCTGTCATGGTTGGGAGGTGAGTCAGGTCTGCACCCCCTTCTTGTTTGTTTGTTTGTTTGCAGGTTTCGAGTCTCGTACCAGGAACGATCACGAGGAGATCCGGTGGGGATTTGACAGTCCCAATCTAAGAGATGGATTCTCCCATAATCTTTACCTCTAAAAATATCCCAAGTAGTAGACATTTTGTCATAGGCACTTTGCTAACTCATGGTATCTGCTCAATTCCAGATGTAATGACGCGAACAGAATTTCCATCGGAGTCGGACCAAAAATAGCAACTCTCCTAAATTTTAGGAGTGTGGTCCTTTGTATTCTAAGATAATCCCCCATTCCCAAAGCTTGTACTTTCCAAATATTTAGACATCCTAGAGTCCACCAGACCCCTTTCATATTGAAAAATGTCCAGGCTGGTGACATGGTTAGTGGGTAAACATGAAGAGGCAAGTAGACATGGCGAAGGAGAGTGAGTAGATGCGGGAGCAGGGCAAATACAAGGGATGGGTGTAACATGCGGAAGCTTCGGGGGAGATCGGTAACTTCAATGCTCAGAAATCAGCACACGTTTCATAACGAAAATAATGCACAAATTGAATATAGATGTGTAGAAAAATAGAGAGAGAGAGAGAGAGAGAGGATTCGATTCGTCTGAGGTCAGGTGTGCATTGTCCAGCACATGCGTCCAAGGTCAGGTGTGCATTGTCCAGCACATGAAACAGTGCCTGTCCGCGTTGTGAGTCTCTCTCTGGAATGATGTCAGTTGGTGCTTTTGCTATTTACTATGAAGTGTTTTTGATGTTCACTAACCCTTGTATAGCTATGCAAGGAGAAAGGTGTTGTTGTTTGTCTTGAGATGGTTTCAGGGAAACATTGTTTATGGCTCCCTTTAATGGGATGAATTCTTTTCATGGCTCTCTTTATTGGGATGGAATATATCTATGGAGATTTCTTTCTTGTCGAGATTTATATAGATATTAGGCTTAACAGGCAATTTCTATGGACGAATCTGTCCGAGTTTATAGAGAAGAAATCTTTGGTTATCTCATGGATATGATGTTTTTATGGATAAAGTCCACCTCTACTCCAAGGTGTGTGGTTAGCACGGAGTATGTGGTAAGAGTTATGGTATACAAGGATTATGGTATACAGGTGTATGGATTCCTGGACTTCTTTTCTAGGAATTTGGATCCATCCTCAGGTTTATGGATTATGTTTATGGCTCCCTTTTACTGGGATGGATTATTCTTTTTGGCTCCCTTTATTTGGGATGCATTGGACTTATGGAACTCATGATTCACATACCCTGTGTAGTGTTCTCTTGTCCTACGTGCTCTCTTGAAGATTGTTTCTACCATGTGAGGGTGGAACAATAGAGAGCAGATGGAAGGGAACATGGGCACTTCAAAGGATAGTGACAAGCACAACATACCCTGTGTAGTGTTCTCTTGTCCTACGTGCTCTCTTGAAGATTGTTTCTACCATGTGTGGGTGGAACAATAGAGAGTAGATGGAAGGGAACATGGGCACTTGAGAGGGTAGTGTGAGTTGGTGGCCGAAATGCCTATAAACTATGTGTAGCAGAAATGCATATGGAACACCAGGTTATCTATGCCTGCGACGAGTGATTGTTTCCAGGACTCCTTGTTTAGCCGCCCTGTGTAGTATTTCTCTTGTCCTAAGTGCTCTTCAAGATGTTGCTACCTTGCTTGGTAGAACATAGAGCCAATGGTAGAGAATATGGGCACTGAAGTCGGGCCGGGCGTCAAGGCAGATCCTTGGTGATCTACATGGATTATGATATCTGGACTTATGGGACTGTTTTGTCTCGCCCATTTACTTGGGACATGGATTATGATATCTGGACTTATGGGACTGTTTTGTCTCGCCCATTTACTTGGGACATGGATTATGATATCTAGATTTATGGGACTGATTTGTCTCGCCCATTTATCTTGGGACATGATTATGATATCTGCACTTATGGGACTGTTTTTGTCTCGCCCATTTATCTTGGGACATGATTTTGATATTGGTATTTTGGAGACTTATTTAGTCTCACCCATTTCTTTGGGACATGGATTCTTCAGTTATATTGGATTTTTGAGACTGTCTCGTCTCGCCCAATCGATGGGACATGATTATATCTTGAATATATGGCTTGAAGCTGAAAGTTGCGGACAACTTTTAAGAAGTTGGGGAGGATGTCACCAGCCTGGACATTTCCCAGTCTGAAAGGGGTCTGGTGGACTCCAGGATGTTTAAATATTTGGAAAGTACAAGCTTTGGGAATGGGGGATTATCCTAGAATACAAAGGACCACACTCCTAAAATTTAGGAGAGTTGTTATTTTTGGCCTGACTCCGATGGAAATTCTGTTCGCGTCATTACATCTGGAATTGAGTAGATACCAAGACTTGGCAAAGTGCCTATGACAGAATGTCTACCAGTTGGGATATTTTTAGAGGTAAAGATTATGGAAGGACCCATCTCTTAGATTGGGACATGTGGCAAGAAAGTGGACCAAAGTGAGACAAGTGGCCTGACACTTGTTATAAAGTGGATCAAAGTGAGACAAGTGGCCTCACACTTGTCACTTCAGCTATTGTGTGGCTCTCCACTTGTCATTGTAGCCTTCTCTTGCCATTTTAGCTCATGGGAGGCCCAAATCTATAAATTGGAGCCCTCTCTCTTCATTAAAGGAGGCTCTCTTGCTGCACACTAGCCTCTACCACCGTTGAAGGCTGCCCTAATGATGGCTACTCTCTTTCTCTCTCTCTTGAAGGCTGCCCATGAAGAATACCGGCTGTTGGGGACTGTTTTGGAGGCTTCCATCGCGAAGAAATCCTGAAGGCAAGGGTATTCAATCATTTATTATGATTTCTAGCCATTGTATGTGTTGTACCAGCATTTGTACTTGCTGTACCTGTTGTACCAGCCACCGTACTAGCTGTACCAGCCATTGTACTTGCTGTACCAGCTTCTGTACTTGCTGTATCTGCTGTACCGCCCACCATACCGACTGTACCAGCCACTGTACCTACTGTACCAGCCACTGTACTTGCTGTACCAGCTTTTGTACTTGCTGTATCTGCTGTACCAGCCACCGTACCGGCTGTAGCAGCCACTGTACCTGTTGTACCAGCCATTGTACTTGCTGTACCAGCCATTGTACCTGCTGTACCGGCTGAATGGAGAGTTGTACTTGCTGTACTAGCTCTATTGCATGAAGACCCGTGGTTTTTGGGGAAGAATCAGTACCCACACGGAGGTATATGGATTACATTGATGGCCCGGCATTTCTACAGCCTATGTTCCGGCTTGGTTGCCTCGTGTTGGGCTGTGTTATGGCATTTGTATTTGGATAATCCGGCATCTCCCGTGGGGAGAGTAAGGCCCTCAAAGCTTGTACATGATATTATTCTCCTTGGGTAATAAAATACTCCAAGGGGGGGGTCGGCCCATTCCGGCCTCTATGCGGTGTCACACGTGCAAGCTCCATTTTCAGCATTTGTGGATGTTTTGTCCAGCTTATGTTTTATGCAAAGTGATGATGAATATGTGTTAAGGCTGTGGCCATGTTTAAATGTTTTAATATGCATTGATGGTATCAACAAGTGTGTCAAAGGCCCTAGTCCCCCGGGCACCGCCGCTGCGAGTTACACATATTGATGCCTCACTTCAGCAGGTTACATACAGAGCACATGGCAGTTAGGATACATGACTGGAAAAACAGTGGCTGGCCTTGTCTTGCCCGCAGTCAACATCAGAACATCAGCTTCCATGCATTTAACATGGCTCGTTAAATGCATTTAACATGATTCTTTGCCTTGGCTTGTTTGACGCATTTAACATGGCTTGTTGGCCTTGTCTTATTCCATGCATTTAACATGCCTGAGGCATATGCCAGAACAACAAGATGGACAAGCATGGACTCTCTCTAGATGCATTGCCACCATTCAGGAGCTCTGGCAGATAAACATCCGTAGGCATGCAAATACCTAGGCACTCATATGTAGTTTCAGCACAGAGGATTCATCCTCACGACAGGATTCACACATGATGATGAAGAGCTGCTGGTATGGAGAGAGTGCGATATGAATGAGGTCGACACTGAGCAGCATACTGTCAATACTATGAGATCAAAAGTCACAACGTATCGCTCTTGTATGCACCCCAACCCCCCTCCCCCCGTCCAAACACACACACACACACACACACACACGCACACACACACACACACACACACAAACACACACACATGAGATCAAAGGTCATCTCCGGTGCCTATTCCCCACAAGAAACTCGGCTAGTGGACACTCCTCACATCATTCATTTAGAGGGTTGACAGCATAGAGGGCTAGAAAGCTAGGTGATGACCAGGAGAGACGGGCACCAGTGACCAGACCAAAGCACCCTTGAGAGACTCTAGGCACCATTCTTCATTTAATCTTTTTGCACATGTATTTTGCTTTACCATGCCTAATACAATTTACAAATAATCTTTACAACTGTTGAATTACCATGCACCCGTCGCGCTTGCATGTGTTCACGCGGGCGCATAACAACTGTTGAATTTTTGGTATGCACGCATGTGTGTGTTAGCATGTCTGTGTGCGCGTGCGTGTGTGTGTGAGAGAGAGAGATTGAGATTTTGAGATATTAAAGTCTTCAAACGACCCCAAGGGTCTATGAGAGAGAAGGAGAGAGAGAAGGGGGGACTAAACCCTTTTGACCTTTTGTGGAATCTCGAGGACAATTGGTCAAAATCTACCTGCTAATGAATCAACTCCAATAAAGCATGAGCCTGGTGGAGCTCATGATGACCACACACAAATGTTTAGCTCATTGTAAGTAAACGAAATTTATCTTACAGCGTTGTATTGACACTTTATTCATTGGAAGTAAAATAATTTCACCTTGTGTGTGTGTGTGTGTGTGTGAGAGAGAGAGAGAGAGAGAGAGAGAGAGAGAGAGAGAGAGAGAGAGAGAGAGAGAGAGAGAGACTATCTATGTTCTCTTAACATTTCAGAGAAGGGTGGGAAATGGCCTTTACTTCAGATATGGGAGTGCTGGATGATGGAGCAAGTATTCAATCCAATTACCAAATCAACTCATCATCGCTACTAGGAGAAATTTCTGATGATATTGATGCTCACACTTTTCTTCAAGAGAATTTAGAACTCAAGGAATTTCATGAGAAATGATTACACATCATTATTATTTGACGTTCTTAACTCTCAATCATGTCATCAATGACTCTAATATACATTTACAAGATGCTTTAGTTTTTTGAATCTTAATTTTTTGGGTTAAAAAGATGCCTTTTTTAACCATCCATGTGTTTGTTTGATGGGCTTAGCATAGGGTTCCCTACCTACCTTCGAATACTTCTGGAATGTTTGTATGCAATGCTAGCTTTTATACTTATTCTCAAGTTTTACAAACATCCCTTTCTTAAGAGAGTAACATATTTTGTGGTGACGCACAACAATGCATCTAGTTTGTGTTGCTAGCAAGCTTCCACAATTATGCAAACAACTTTGTTAAACTCCTTTTAAAACATTTCTATGAAGTGATTTTCTTTTACAACCCTAGTTGATCAAAAAAACCCTCTTGAAGGTTATGTAATTAAGAATACATGATGGAGTGGATGCCCACTTAGTATCATCTTTCTTATACGTTAACCACTTCGCAAGTTAACATGGTTTTACCCGCCTACTTGAACGGGCCTTATCTTTTGTAAGATGGCGCTAGACTTCATAAAGTGGCTTTTACCCAAAGCTTAATTCGCTAAATAGAGAAGTCACTAACTTTGTGTATTTGCTTTTGACTAGAACTAGTGGCTCGGGATTGTTTTTAAGCCTAGTGTGAAAGCTAGTCACTTGCATATATCATTTTTGACAATAAGCGAGACACATTCATTCCCTTGCAATAGAATACTGGTGAGCTCTCCTTCTACCTACCTCTTGCTTGTGGTCTATTAAATCTTGCATGCTTCATGATAGGTTTGTTTGTAGGATTCTTCCTCTCATTAGCTGCTTCTCCACCCACCCTTTATGAGAGAGGACCACTGCAAAGGATATCTCCTTCATCTAGGCAAAGGAGCATTCCGGGGTGATAAGGGACTTGAGGATGTAAATGGAGGAGCTAGAGCATCCATACGGAAAGTTGCATTGTGGCTCTACGGCAAAGTACCAAACGACAAGGCTTACCTGAGTCGGCAAGGCTAAGGTAAGCCATTAAACATATTTGGCGCCGTCGGGGAAAGACTAGGGCTTAGCTTTGTTTGTCTCATGTCCATCCCAAGCTATTGGGATCACCCAATATTGCTCGGTGTTGATTAGGAGGTCACTGTTGGAAAAGCATTTGCTCAATGTTTCACTCGTGTTATTACTGTGGGTGATGGATGTGCTCTATTTTGTAAGGCTCAAGCACCCGTGAACTCCCAGTTTAGATACTGAATGGTAGCCAAATGTGGTTAGGAGATGGCTTATGTAGACTTGGCACTCTTCTAAGTAGGATGCATGCTTGTGCAGGCTCTCTTCTAAGTAGGATGCATGCTTGTGCAGGCTATGTGACCACATTAGCAAGCTTACGTCATACAACAATCGAGGACACATTATTCTCATACTATGAGGCTCGTTTGAGGGTCCAGACAGTCTCTGATGGGTGTGGGATGATATGGTCAATTGGTCATTTTGGATAATATTGTCCTTGACGAATGATATGGTCAGTTACTCAATTAGGACCAAGTCGTGAGTATCGACCCACATCCATACCGACCCTGGGTACTACACATAGACTAGTTTTGGCACTGTAATTCTATCATCGAGTTCATTGTGTTAAAGCACTCTTATAAGCAAGACATCCTCCATCCAGAGTCTCTCTAGATCACCATCAAGGTCATTACCCAGAGTACATCGGTGGATAGACATCCATCCATTTATAATCACGTTTGCAAGCAGTAATATTATTTACTCTCCACTTCTTTCTGTAATTCAATGCTTTGTATTAAGTTGATCCTGATTCTTCTATTATGTTTTCTTACATGGTATAAGAGCATGGACTCTAGGCAAAGCTTGTTTTGGTAGTTTGATATTTGAAGCCACGTTGCAGAGATGCCAACCTGCAAATAACGCAACCGCTTGTGTCCATCCTCCACCTTTTGGTGATGGAAAGTTGGATAAGACAAATTACACTCTCTGGGAGTTCAAGATTAGGTCTATTCTTGATTCATATGATTTGTGGCAAACCACAACAAGGGTTGATGCAAAGTGGGGTCCTACTCCCAACAGATCCAATACAGACCATACTGCCAGATCCTGCTCTCATGTTGGCATGGAGGCGAAGGAATGCATATACGTTATGTGCCATCGTCACCAACATCATTGATTCGGTGAGATGACCTTGATTCAACATACTACCATGGCTTCTGAAGCATGGAAAGTTCTAAAGAGCCAATATGAGACGAGGAATCAAATAAGGATTCAAACCTTGAGAATAGCTTGCAATAGAAAGGTGACAGAGAAATTTATATCATGGATAAAGAATCTACAAGATCAGATGATGGCGACAATGGGATCACTAAGATTATTCTAGTAGTGCATTGTGTATGGAATGAATGGATAAGGTTTGAGTGCAAGTGAAAGTTTGGGAGAAATTGGTCGTTTTTGTTGTGTGGGCGTGTATTGGAGTGACCTTAGAGGGAAGATCCACTGTTTTTTCCTTTCAATTTTGATGTTTGTATCACCAAATTCGTGATCGTGAACGAGCATTACATTCCTTATGTCCTAGCACAATCATTTTGGAACATCTGGATAAGTAATTTGCACCCCAACTCCTCTCTATCGACGCGGGAACCTTACACGTGAAACTACAGAAAAATAGTTCACGACGTAAACTACTTCCTACTATTTCATGGCGTGAAGTGCTCCCGCAATCAGTGCCACAATTCACGGGATTACCTTGCTAAAAATAGGTTATCTTATCCTTACATCTTTGACACCACGGATCCAACAAAATTATAATCCGTAAATTAGCAAAAATTGCTTCATGACGTGAAACACTAAAGTTCACGACATGAACGGTTTTTTGACATCTCACAGCGTGAACCAATTACTTCTCAACGACATGAACTATATGGGAACTCATGACTGGAATGGTTTACCATTCACGTCATGGGGACTCATGACGTGAATGGTTTACCATTTCACGACGTGAATGATTCTCTGACTTCTCACGTCGAGAACTATTATTTGTAGTCTCACGGCTTGAGAAAACAAATCGACAGTACCTTACTAAAATTCAATTAGGGTAGCAAATTAGCTTATCAAATCACATTCACATGCACTTGAGGTCTGGAAAGCTCATTGGAGACAACCTCACTCCCGACGCAACGAACAGTGCATCAAATCACACAGGATCTTCCTATCAAAAGAGTGTTGGTTCATGCCACTCACAGTGAGCACTGAATTGAGTGTCTTAAGGAATCTAACCACCATTGAGACAAGTAGTGAAGAATCCATGGAAGAAAGGCTACAATTCTCTAGGTTTGGGGAAGAGGAGAAACCACCCTCCCCTACCAGATCTAGTGGTATCATTGATATAGCCCATTGATTTTTTGGTCTCCAAACCAATAATATTGAGAAAGGGCAATGTACGGGCATGGGTCCGTCAACCACAATTGGACTAGGTCCAAGGCAAGAATTACCAACCCAACCTTCAAGTTCTAGGCTATCTAACACTGGCACCCCTAGAACAAGAAGAGACTTGGAAAGCATAGCTAGGACAAGTCAAGTATTTTTCCCAACCTCAAAGGAAGTAGAATTAGATTTGAAAAGGATTGAAGTAGAACGGCAGCTGCAAGAATTAAGCTTAAGGAAACAAGAGCTCGATACTCGAAGGGCTAGCGCGTCGAACAAAAGGAGATGAGAAATGTGAACCTATTTCAATCACGTGGCAAAGAGCTAGAAATGGTTATGGGCAGGAGTGGGAGAAATTCCAAACTTAGAGCCCATTAATGAAGAGCCAAGAGAAGAAGGGTTCGCAACCCAAGATGAAGGGGATAATCTACCGAGGGAAACTGGTGACGTAGAGGACCCCACTTGTACAACCAAGGAGGACATCACGAGCAAATGATCAATCATCCCACGTTCTTACACACAGGACATGGAGCTCTTGATTCTACAAAGGTGTGCAAAGGCTACTAATGCTGAGCCAGTCCAGAATGAAGTGGCTGGACCAACCTATAGACCAGAAATGCCTAGAAGTGCCAATATTGGAAGAGGACAAGGTCTAGGTAGGGGGGAGTAGCTCCTCAAAGACCAAGGGTGGATCCAAATGTAGATCTTAATGCGGCCACAAGGAGAGATTTGTTGAATATGACTGTGGAAATGGGCCGAGGAATGGTCAAGGAACTAGGCACTGCTTTAGAATCCAGACCATCCCAAATGAAGCCACATATCATTTCAAAGCTCATACAAAAGTTCTCTAGAGATGGGGATCCGATCCAGCATGTGGAGATCTTTGAGTCCTCATATGAAACCTGCGGAGCTAGTAATTGATGTGACCATGATTCACGCCTTCTCACTGACCTGAGAAGGAAAAGCTTATCAATGGTTTCGAACCCTCAAGCCAGAAGATAAGATCAATTTCACTCGGCTCAAGAATGTGTTTGTGTCAAGCTTTGCTCGACGTGGCGACAGATGGAGTCCTGTGGCAGAGCTGCATCACATCAAACACAAAGAAATTGAGTCTATGCGGCGAGAATATGTGTCCCGGGGCTAAAGCACTTGAATGCAAGATGAAAACTGTGAGAGAGGCTAACTGATATTGCCATGCTTTCGGAGAGGACTCCCGAGGCCACAAAATTAATGATTATCTAGTATTAGAGCCCGACCAGATACTCTGGATGCATGTTGTAAGCTGGAAATTGAATATGAAGATAATATGCTGGAATTGCCACAACCAGAAGATGTTAAAATATCTTCGACAGCGACTTCGCGAGTTTCGAGTCATTAGGAAATAGGAACTCATAGCAAGCAAGTTGGGAACATGACTGTGGAGGACGACGAACTCAGTAATGCCATACTGGACAAATTGAAGGTGAAGGATGGAAGAGAGACATTTGGGCATACCAACCTTTACCCTCGTAGAGATTTGGTGTGGTGTTCTATGTGTAGACTGAATCACACTACCATTGAATGCCAACAGTTAAGAGCAAGGCCATTACTCTATTGTGCGCATTGTGTAAAATTAGGGAATATCTACACCTCCATGTGTAGATATCCAAGGTTCCAAACCGTAACAGTTGTGCCAGCACACCTAGAGCACCACTGGCTTTACCAGCACCACCCGTGCAAATCACTACAGCTGCAAGACAGCCAAACCATTCCTTATTTACCTAGGGAGATGTTTCGAATATAAGACACTTCACCTCTGCCGCCTGCCACCTGTTCTACCACCACAACCACCACAGACTAAAATCAACCAAGTACTGATTGAAGATCCATCAGAGGATATGGAGATGGTGTGTGAGGTAGAAATCAGTAGTGATTACTATGAGGAAGCTACAGAGATTGCACCATAATTTTATGTTTTACAGAATAACACACCCGTACCTGTGTTTCAAACCACGGTACAATGGAAAGGTAAGGACATAAACGCAAATATGAGGAGAGGGACACTATAATTTTTTGGTTGCGGTAGACCACATCGAATCACTGAATGTCCTAACAAGAATGTGGTTCATATGTGTCAAACTCAACAACTGACTGCACACCCTAAGGACATGCCAATTCTTACTTGTGCTAAATGTGGGATCGATCATTTGATCAAAGATTGCCCATACCGCGCAAGTGGTTTTGCTTCCACTTCTAACTAGGCCACCATCATCCGGACCCTAGTGTGCAACTTGGAAACATCACGCCAGTGAATGTCCTGACACGAGTCCAAGCCCAACTAGGGGACAAAGGGAAGAACCCAGCAGATGCCACCACTTCTAGAACTAGCAAGAGAAGAAGGGTGAAAAAAGTGGGTAAAGGTGACACCACGGTGGATTTGAAGAAGATACTATCGACATCGGATCCACTCAATCAAGAGAAGAGAGGGATCAAGCGCTAAAACCAAATGAGCTTGACCAAGAGGCGCAAGGGGAAAGACCATCAACCCCTAAAGGAGTTGGTGAATACCCAAATGCTGAAGAAGAGATAAGAAAACTTGAAGAAGCCAGGGCCCAGAGGAGCATCAATGACTTTACGAAGCCAATATTACGGGCTAACCGGGCCAAGGATACAATGTATCCAAGAAACGAATCGACAAGGGAAAGAGAATTGGACGTACCTACTCCGATTCCAGAAGAGTCAGAAGAGGGATCTCAAGGAAACTTGATGTCAAGAATGTTTGAGGAGGTTGCGCAAGATGGATATAAGATGCACACATGGAAGGAAGCCTCATTTGCCAGAGAGCCCAGGGACATAGGCAGTCTCATAACTGTACTGTCCGTGCTAGACATAAAAGAATGGGTAGAGGGCAGACTAAAGCCAGTAGACACTGTAGAGGAGATTCAGTTACCTCTAGCAGAAAGGAACTTAAAACACGCAAGGGAAAGAATACCCAAATTTGTCAAAATATCGATTAATCAATTGGGGCATTATTATTATGAAAGTGACAACACTAATGCTACAATCCCAATTCATCATAACGGATACCAAGCGCTGGCTATCCTAGATGGTGGGGTGGGAGTCAGCATCATCATAAAACGATGTTGGTAAAATTGGGGAAAACCCGATCTGAAAAGAGCAGATCTTATCATTAAAATGGCAGACGGAACATCTTCAAGACCCAGTGGGCTTTTAGAGAATGTATGACTTAAACTCTTTACGTTTCACTACCATAATACATTTGCAATAATGGACTTTCTACGCCAACCAGACTCATCTGACATAATCTTGGGGAGACCCTTCATGAGGGAATCCAAATTGGTGCATGATTGGGCATTAGACTATGTGTATGTTCGAAGGGACTCACAAATTCTAAAGATAGATTTGCGAACATGGAAAGCACACCCCATGGAAGGGCAACTATTTAGTAATAATTCGGTCGAACAAACCACATCCGTACAAATATACCAGCCCACGGTGGAAGCTTCAAAAGAGGAAGCAGAAGCAAAAACGTATGCATCACTTTCTCCTCCAGATTTCAGGAAAACTAGATGCATGTGCTAGCCACCACCATAGATGTGATGCAACCCCGAGGAACCCAATACATTGAATATGGGATTGTTCCCACTACCTCTGCCGTATGGTCAATTGGCAACCCATTGTGAGGAGGAATCGGAGGAGGAAGTTTCAAGCATAGAAGGGACTGGATCACAAGGCTGTACCAGTGCCCAACGCCTTAGAAGATAGCGAAGTAGAAACGGTATATCACTCGACAAAATGCCTTGCGCCGCCGTCGAAGAAAACCCACAAATGCCCAGTGTGGCTGAGATACCTCCAGGTTACTAAGGTACACGATGAGTTTTCTACTAATTGGGGTGAAGAATTGAGCAAGATATCCCGTGAAGGGAAACATAGGGGGGAAGTCACCCTTCGAGAATCGGAAATGCCTAAGCATACGAAAGCTGGGCGGTGTCGAAAACGAAACAAAGCTTTGGCAGAAGCCAAATGAGAGGCTAAGAAGGTGATGGCTAAAACAAAATGTGAGAATGAGGATAAACCAAACCTGCTTTTAGTACCAAACCATTTCAAAGCATACACAATTGACAAACGAAAAGTGGTCTTATTGACGGAAAAAAGAGTTAAGGAAGATGGGTTATCCACATCATACAATGGCCCACTGAAGTCAAGGAAATTGATATTGCATAACTAGGGGAGGAAACTAAACCTATTTATATTGCTAAGGACTTGACTTTGGCTGAAGAATATGAGCTTTTTGCTCTCCTTAAGGAGTAAGGATTGTTTTGCCTGGAACTACAAAAAGAGATGAAGGGTGTATCACCTGAAGTGGTGCAACACAGGATCCCAATCATGGATGGATCAAGACCAACCAGGCAAAAACCATACCAGATGAATCCTAAATATGGAGTAATTATGTAAAGGAAGAAATTGATAAAGTCATTGTTGCTCGCAGACTTTATCTACAAGATAGAATATATGGATTGGTTGTCACCAATTGTAATAGTGCCAAAGAAGAATGGGAAACTTAGGGTCTGTGTCGATCTCAAAAAGGTCAATGCAGCTACTAGGAAGGACCATTACCCATTGCCTTATACGGAACACGTTTTGGAGAGAGTAGCTGGTGAAGAAGCTTACAGCTTCTTAGACGGATTTTCAAGTTACAATTAGGTGTCTATAGCACCAAAAGACCAGCATATAAGACATCTTTCAATACAATGTGGGGATGTTTGCTTATAAAGTCATGCCTTTCGGTCTCACCAATGCCCCAGCAACATTCCAACGATTAATGTGCACAGCCTTGAAAGACTATTGGTTGCAAACATGGTTGGAGGTATTCATTAATGATATGTGTGCACACTCCCGATGGATATACCATTTGGCTTGTTTGAGAAAAGTGTTTGAGCGATGTCGATTATACCGTATATCCTTAAACCCTTTAAAGTGCCAATTCTTGGTCAAACACGGTGTGATATTGGGACACATTGTCTCTAAGAACGATATATCCATTGACAAAAGCAAAATCAGGTTGATCTTGGAATTGCCCCCACCCCCTAATTTACAAAGGTGTGTAGAGATTTATGGGCCACGTTGGGTATTATCACCGCTTCATAATATTTTATACTGAAATTGCTAGACCATTATATAAGCTACTCATTGTCTTTGAATGGACTAAAGAATGCCAGGAAGCATATGACAGATTGAAGCAAGCACTGGCCATTGTGCCAATTCTTCTGAGGCCACCTAACTGGGACCTTATATTTCATGTGCACATCGATGCCTTGAACTTTGCTATTGGATGCGTATTGGCACAGCCTCGTGAGTTCAAACTGGACTACCTAGTCTGCTTTCGCTAGTCGCCAATTGAATGATGCAGAGGTGAATTATACCACCACAGAACGAGAAGGGTTGGCCATGGTTTATGCTATCAAGAAGTATCGACATTACCTATTGGCCAACAAATTTACGTTCTTTGTGGACCATCAGGCTTTATTATACTTGGTGAACATGCCTTGCACCACGGGAAGAATCACACGCTGGTTGTTATTACTATTGGAACTTGACTTCACGGTCACAACGGCGGTAAGAAAGGGAACACAACATGTGTTGGCCGATCATATGTTGAGAATGGGAAACTGGCAATTGGTGGTGTTGATGATGACCTCCCAGATGCTTGTTTGTTCAAACTAGACATGGTGCCTGAATGGAGTGAACAAACATCAGATTATCTAGCTTATGGTTTTCCATAAGAACAACCCTTGAACAAAGATAAAATGCATTGACTTATTAAGCTGGATGCACCTTATCAATTAATTACTGGAGAACTATACAAGATAGGTAAGGGCAATATCTTAAGGAGATGTGTGCGGGAAGGAGGAAATTTTACTGGGGAAATTACAGCTCGCAAGGTGCTTCAAGCAGGACTATGGTGGCCTACGTTATTTGGGGATGCCATGGAGTTTGTTAAAAGGTGCGAAGAGTGTCAGCGTCTGCAGCAGCAAAGGGATAGGATGCCACTTACCCTTATTATTGTACGACAACCTTTTGAGAAATGGGAAATTGATTTTGTTGGACCTATTAGTCCAGTTGCGCATCCATCACAAGCCTGATATGTGATCGTGGCCACAGACTATTTCACAAAATGTGCAGAGGCCAAAGCCTCTAAGCGAGCTAAAGCATGAACAATGGCTAAGTTCTTATATGAACAAATCATTTTGAGATTCAGATGTCCATTAGAATTAGTCAGTGATCATGGTTCACATTCATTAATGAGGTGATTGATCACTTACTTTGCTAGATTCCTTGTAGTCCACCGAAAGTCATCCCCTTATTACCCATAGGCTGATGGTCAAGCGAAGAGTACAAATAAGATTTTGTGTATTATCTTGACAAAAACATTAGAAGCAAGTCGAACAGATTGGGAACATAAGCTAACAGCAGCTTTATGGGCATATCAAACATCGTATAAGGTAGCGACAAGATATACTCCCTTCCGTCTAGCTTATGGTGTTGAAGTGGTAATGCCTATGGAGTACCTAGTTCCAAGCCTGGGAATTGTGGTGCGAGAATGACTGACTAAGAATGCATTAGCCGAAAGGTTAATTGACTTAGAGAAACTTGATGAAACCCGACTAATTGCATTACATGGTCTTATGGTCGAAAAGTTACGAAAAAAATGTTGGTTTGACAATAACTTGAAACAAAAGAAACTAGAAACGAGGGACCTTGTGCTCATGTATAGTGTAGGAAGCACCAGAAAAAAGAAACTCAAGTACAGAGGATTAGGACCTTTCCGAGTGTCGAAAATTACACCTCAAGGGTTGGTTAGAATTGAAACAATTGAGGGTTACGTCAATGGAAGCAAGTTTTAAAAATATTTTGGACAACTGACACAAGAGATGCTCGTGCAAGAAGAGAGTTTTTTAAAACAACAAAAGGAACTCACAAAAGAAAAAATTAAGCAAGCTTAGGAAGAAGCTAAGCCAAGAGAGGCCAGGGCCAAACATATACTCTAGAAGAGAATATTACATGTGAACATGGCTTCACTAACCCTCCTTGATGAGGATGAACTAGACATTGAGCCAACATGGCTTAGGGTGAAAGTATCTATGACTAAAAGTGATATGACGAGCATTACATTAATAGATACGGGATGATCAAGTCATAATATGATCTCATATGAGACATGGGTAGCTCTAGACAAACCACACCTTGAGGCCACCAATGTATAAGTACGAAGTGCATACTTGTCAACGCTACGAAAGTTAAGGGATTTCTAAGTATTAATGTTTCCATTAGAAATAATCCCTTGGTTGGAAAGGTGTTTGTTATGCCTGTAGGATCTATGGAGGAAGAAATGATCCTGGGTCAATCTTGGATTTGCGCTAGTAATTATAATATCCAATGGAAAAAGAGAATGTCACAACTAAACAAGGGAAGCAATGTCATTTTGGTGCCCTTATGGAGCCCAATAAACAAAGGGAAGCAAGCTATGATTGATGGTATGGAAACACCAAGCATGGTAACAGCAGCTCATATACTAGAGAAGACAATCGATACGCAAAAAAACAGCAAAAGTCACGAGGTACTTAGTAGTGGGTGCCTAAGAATCAACTCAAAAACCAGCTATACAATGTTGCGAAGGAAGTGATTAAGGAATCAGGGAAAAAAATTTAAATTACCGAGACAAGGGATAGAGGTGGCCTTCAAATGTTAACTGGCAGTATTCCAAACGAAGCTGCACTCCACAAGGCACTCGTAAGCAATGGATTCGAATGGAATTGCTAGTGGTACAAGGCTATTACTAGGGCAAATACAACAATATGGGTACCCAAATCCCACCCAAAGCCAATCGTTTGCAAATACCTTCAGAAACAAAGAAAGGGACAGTAAGAGCAACTAAAGCCAAATCTCGACTAAAACAAATGCTAGGATACACAAACATTGGTGTGGAGAAAGAAGACAATTCAATAGGATGAACTAAAGATAGCAAACCCACCACTTGTACCCACCACAATACAGAAGCTGGGCAATGTTATTGAGAAGAAAAAAGAAAAGGTGTAACAAATGGACAAAGATACAAATCCCAATCAACAAGATTCAGTAAAGACTCTTCTGTTGGATGGAGGGAAAGATCAAGCACTCTCACACACGGAGTTCAAATGTTTGCAACAACAAATGCCCAAAAATGCCAAAGTACCACCTTGGTTCCAATGGCAATAACAAGAAAAAGTACAAAGGTATCCATTACTCATAAGTGGATACAAGGTAAAGACGGGTTAAAATGAAAAATGATCATTTACTTCATTCAACCAACTTTTGATTGCATAATTGAGTGTTTGAGCATGAAAGGAATGTAGGGTATCAACCTTGCATGCACTCTATACAAAATGATTCATGTCGTGAAGTGGTTCCAAATAGTTCACGACGTGAAACAGTCCAAACAGTTCATGTCGTAAAATGGTCACTTTTTCTTCGACCAATCATGGGAGACCACGTGGCATACTTCATTAAGGCAACCACCCAGTCCGACAGCCGCGCCATAAAATAAAAAATTCTTTAATTTTTTGTACATTCTATGTTCATCATTCTCCATCGCTTTGCGATCCCTGAGCTTGCATCTCCACGCCTTCGATTTTCGTCTGATCATCTGCCACGCAATTGACATATCCGAGTTAAGGTGGGAGCTTGTGCCTTACCTTCGCGTTTCGATTCTTTTCTTCTTGAACATAATTGAAATTGCATGATAGGAAATTCATACAAGAACAAGAGTTTATTTAATTACAGAAGTGTGTTTGATTGCTTTCCTTATTTGTGTAAACCCACATTCTCATTGTTTCACAAAACCCCACAATCACGTTTGAAACTCACACCCTGCACTCTCAAGGGAGGACTACATTTTCACAAAATCTGATTCTGCATACGAGTGTTTTGTTCCTTTGACCTAAACACGACATAAAACTACACTCACCAATCAAATCTCAAACAGCGTATATGCACAAATTGTTTCACGGGTTTACACCTTGCACTTTCACGGCGGCGGAAAACTGTTTCATGGGTTTACACCCTGCACTTTCACCACGGAAAACTGTTTCACGGGTTTACACCCTGCACTTTCACAGAAAATAGTTTCACGGGTTTACACCCTGCACATTCACATAAAGCAGATTCATGGGTTTACACCATGCACTTTCACAAAAAACAATTTCACGGGTTTCACACCCTGCACTTTCATGGTTGTAACCTATTTCACAGAAAAAAGTCTCACGGTTTTAGCCTGTCTCACTAGAAAGACTATTTCATGGCTTTAACCTATTTCATGGAAAACAGTTTTATGGGTTTAACACCCTACACTTTCACGACTGTAACCTATTTCACGAAAAACAGTCTCACAGGTTTAACCATCTCACGGTTTTAGCCCATCTCACGGGGTTCATAACCTGTCATCTCACGGTACATAAACCTGCACTCTCACGATGTGCACCTTCTCGCCTATAAATTCATACCCCCTTATTTGCTCACACCACTAACACACTTCTCATCAAATATAACCTTACATGCACTTCAAAAAGAAGAAAGAAGAGAAAACAACGAGGCATGTCACCACTCATCAGACTGACCTTCTTCTTATTCTTATACAGATGTCGACCTCAGCTACCTTTGACCCGGAAGCTGAGAGAACTCTGGCAGTAACACAAGAAGCCAGTGCAACAGGATCACTAGTTAGTAGAAAGAAAAGACCCACAAGGGGCCCAAAGTTGAGCTATTTGGGTCAATATATGCACAGGCGTTCCATGGCTCCATCATAAGCAAGGAAGTCCAGACTGCTTATGGAAAGATAGCTCTACAGTACCACAACCCAGAGTGCTTGCAAATCTTGGAGGATGCAGAGGTCAAAGACAAACTAGAGAAAGTTGGCCTAGGGCGAATGGCAGAATGCCTCCCCCAAACCATCGATACAGAATTATGTGCGGAGTACCTGAAGTCATATGACAAGGCCACTAAGAGGGGAAAGGTGGCTAAAGCAGATGGAACCACAGAACATGTATTACTCTTGAAAGATTTGATACGGGAATCTCTCCAGTTACCTCTTAAAATACATTCTCACAATTTCAAGAAGATGCCACTAGACACCATGCTAAAGAAAACTTCTTACAACTCCAACAGGGCTAAGTAGTATGACAACATCAAAGATGAGGTGATAGAAAAATCCTGTAGAGCTATGTCCCTCATAATGTGAGTAAAGCCAGCAGGGTTTCCCTTAACAAAATAACCAAGGTACATGAAGAAAAAGAGGATGACTGGGTATGGTATATCCATCAAGAAATGGAGAATTATCTGAAGGCACACCACTCAAAGGTATGCAATCCGTACTTGATGACAAAGGTGATGAAACATATATAGCATCTTACCAGGAAGTACTGGGGTAGCGAAAGCAACAAGTCTCAGCTTATCATCAGCACCTCCAAAGGGGACGGTAGCAGAGACACATTAACAAACCCCACCTCCAAGCCCGGCACAATTAATTTTCAAAAACCTTTCTCCTCTTCGAAATTCAACCATGTCAGATACACCTGCTTCTATTGAGTTGCATCAGAGAGAGCCACTCAACAGGAAAAATTGCCAAAAGAAGAGCACCAAAGCCAAGAAGAAGCCACATCATTACAAGAAGGACTCCCCGAAGAACGACTGGATAAAGGAAAGCAAAAAAGAATTGAGGAGACATCAAACCCCAACAAGAGGCAACGTTTGGATGATGCAAAGAGGATTCCAGAGACATCTTCACAAATGATTCAATGGGTTATGCTAAAATTGAATCGCAAAATTGATTATTGGCAGCTTTCTATACTTTATCTCAAAATCATATCCATACAGAATTTGGATCCATCATCTTAGTCTCATGTTTAATTGTGGTTTAGTAAAGATCCATTTTTAAACTTTTGTGGTCAGGCATTAATTGAAATTTACTTTCTAAAAGATAAAGTCTCTAAATCTTGACAGCATGAATCATAGCTAGTCATTCTAAATCATGTGTAGGATGGGATAATTTTTTTGTGTGGTAAGAGCTTCTTGGAATCATAAGCCATGGGATGGCTTTCTTGGATTAAAAATCCACCATTGGCTATATTTTCTGAATCTCAATCACTCTCCTTCTCCCTCTCTCTCTCTCTCTCTCATAACCCTTCAAGGGTTCTTGGCATAGTTGCTACAACATTAATTAACCAAGTCGTCGTCTTGAGTCGTGTCTCGGGCCGGTGCCCCGTTGCCGGTGAGTTCCCGTTCGGGACGCGACGCGGAAAGGTGTTCGGGCACGGCACCGCGGGGTGGCGGGCCGAGGGTTGCTCGAGCACGCACCGCGGGGGGCCGGCGGAGCGTGACGCCACGGCACGCGGCGGCAGGTCGAGGGGGGCATGAAGGGCACGGCACGCGGGGGGACGGGGGGGCGTGACAGCACGGCTTCGGGGGGCACAGCGATGCTCCGGCCCAAAAAAGGGTGCAGCACCAGGACTTCCCGGGAGGTCACCCATCCCAGTACTGTTCTGGCCCAAGCGCGCTTAACTGCGGAGTTCTGATGGGATCGGGTGTATTAGCGCTGGTATGACCGCACCACATCAAAGCCACGAATCCAAGAGACTACAACAAAGAGAGAGGAGCAAGTTTCCCGTATCATGAACATTCCACGTTTCCAAGACTCCGAAAGGGGCGTTTGCAAGAGAGAGTGCACAATGTGGGGGGGGCATCCAAACAACACCCTCGGCAGAAAACAGTCCTCCTCGCACATCCTTCCAAGTCCACCCACGCAGACACTCGGGCAAATACGCCTCCCCACATCCAGCCGAGTTCACCGTATTTATTATGCTTATTTTCTATAGGTTTATTCAAGTGAGTAAGGGTTTGGGCATAGCCTCTCATACGGTAAGCCCTCTTTCTTGATTTCTACTTATGCTTCTTGTCTTTGTATTTTTGCACCCTTGGGTTTCGGGGATTAGGGTTAGATTACTACAAGACAATGCTTCCATACACGCGTTCGATACACGCGATAAGTTACGGGCGTGTGTATGGTCGCGCATGTATATGAGTAATATCGAGCATGTGTATATGGGCATCTAAATTTGCGTGTATACTGAGTTCATAAACGCATGTAACAGAGCGTTTATATACGTGTAAACACTGTGTTTTAGACGCATATATACATGCTTTATAACATGCAATAGCAGAGAGGAAATATTATTTAAGAAAAACTCCATACCTTTTAAAAAATAAAAACCATCTTCTTTAAACCATCTCATAGTACATTACAATATATATCATTATACAATCCCACTACATTCATTTACAACAATATATATTCAAAAATAAATCATGAGATGATAATTAAAAGATAACATATATAATAGAATTATCATCAATTTAGAACGATACAATGATGGATTGGTTAGGATTCGATCTCATCTTCAATAAGATCCATCCTTGCCAATGATCAACATCAATATCCATTTGATCAATTTGTAAGTCTATGATTAAATTTATTCCACTATCAATATTCTGTCCCCACCATTGATAATGGTACCGATGCCCTGATCATCCTCATCAACATCACCATCATCATCAATGGTAGGGTCATCCTCATGATCATGAGAAATGGCACCAGAGGACTTGAGGATGACCTCTATTGTGTCTCAAGGAAAAGGACAGAGTAAAGTAATTGACAGAGCATTGATTGATGATCTCAATTTCACTTGCATTCTTAATAGTGATGTGATGAGAGCAGATGGGTTACAAGATATGAGGATGCAAAGACAATAAGGCAAGCAGAAAGAGCTCTCTTTTTGGAGGCAACATGGCTCTTGTAAGGCATACCCTAAGCATCTAGCAACACTTCCAAATGATATCCATGTTGATTGGTTTCATGAGGAAATGGAGAGAGCAGAGAGAGATGAGGGGCTGCATATCACGACGAAAGAATGGGAGTATGCACGAGGATGCATGTTAAAGGTAGATAGAACTAATGTTAAAGGTACATAGAACTAATGTTTTGCATTAGTTGTAAGTGATTTTCTTTTAATATTTATTCACATTGCTAATTGATGATAAGAGGAATACACAAGATTGCGGTGTCATTAGTAGCTTTGAGGGAGCCAATGGAAAAACGGATGATTATTGTGGCACAATCCAAAACATATTTAGGCTTGAATTTTGTCACTTCTTTGTGTATGTTTTGGATGTCAAATGGCAAATGAACGTGGTAGAAAAAGGGCCTAATGCAATGATAAAACGCTATGTAAGTGGCTATGTAACTATTGACTCTACAAAGTTTTGGCAAACAAAGAAAGATAAGCTTGTATTGCCACAACAATGTGAGCAGGTATGCGTTTTTTTACTAATGTGTTTCATGTACATATATATCTAAGCTCACTTACCCCTTGACTTTTGTTATGCTAATACATTGCAGTATGTGTATTTGAGTAGGTTATCTATCTGTTAATGGTGCATGACACTAAATGGTGGTACGTCATCCCTGTTGCACCACGTTCCAAAGTGATGTACAATATATTCACTGATATGGAGCATATGGAGGATGTAGTAGGCCGCAATGAAGATGATGTCGAACATGCCAATGAAGATATTGTGATTGATGATCAAGAAATAAGAGATGATCATGATAGTCGCAGCAAAGAGCTGTCCACTTGACTAAGAAATTTTGAAATATATACAAGAAACTCTTGTATCAACCAACCCTTGGCCATGCTTCCTTCAGGCCTTACACTTTGCCTCACAAAGTCTTTTAAGGTCTTCATGAAGCGCTCTAGGAAGAACATCCAATGTGCATGCACAGTGCCGCATAAAGCGATTTCGTCCACCAAATGCACAATGAGATGTAGTTGGCTTGTGAGAATGGTTCGCAAAAAAATTTCCTCTACCAAACAAACCACCTCCACTGCCATAACACGTGCATCATCCAACGTGGCTGGATCAATTGCTTTGGAACTAACATATCTAAAAAACAAATGAATAGTACGTTATACCTGGCCTCATGCACGTTCATTTTGAAAAACTATCAAATCAAAGTGCAAGGTATAATGAAGGGTGATCTGACATGGGTTTTAGATACCTCACAAGTTCGCCCATCTTATAAATACATTTTTTCAAACTCTTGTTTGCACAATGGTTAATGCTAGTAGGTAGTATGAACTGCACACATAAGAGCACATGTATATATGGTTTGAGGCATTACAAAATTTAATTTCAACATACAAGACTTGCTTGGAGCATCTTGTGCCAATCGTGGGACTTATGAAAGAGAATGCAATCATTGACGCATGCATGTATGCGATCATAATCCAATCCTCCAGGAGATGTCACATAGCGCCTCACTATGTCTCTTGAGGTAGGTAGTCTATTTCTCTTTGGAAGCATGTTTGATAATAGTGTTAAAAGAATGGTAGAGGGGGAGGAGACACACACACAGGAGCAAACCCTAATGTATATTGCAAACCCTAACCATAGAGGGAAGCCATGTCCACTCTCACACAAAGCATAATGCACTAATCCATAATCCACACAACACACAATGAGTTGTGTCCACACTCAACTAACCCTAGCTAATGTCCACACACTATGACCAGCTGGACACGCGGTCATTTATGTCTCACACATGTTCCTACCTAATCTGCCAGCACATAGCATAGTTGGCTCACACTGACATCGAGCTTGAATCTCAACAGCCCCTCTCAAGCTCATGATGTACTGCCGATGAAGATGTAGATGAGCTTGGGATATCAAGACTCTCAACACTCCCCCTCAAGCTCATCCCATGTACTCCTAACATAGTCCAGAAATACTCAAATTTCTCCCTGCTAAGTGGCTTCGTAAAGATGTCTGCCACCTGCTCATCAGTCTTCACATACTGAAGATCAACTGTACCATCCAGCACCTTTTCTCTGACAAAGTGATAATGGACCTCTATGTGTTTGGTCCTCGCATGAAACACTGGATTCTTTACCAACTGTATACTGCTCATGTTGTCACAATGAATGACAACTTTGCCATCAAGAGACTCACATAAATATGTCAAGAGACTCTTTAACCATATAGCCTCACAAGTAGCAATGGCTGCACCCCTGTACTCAGCCTCTGTAGTACTGGATAAAGCAACTATAGGTTGCTTTTTGCTACTCCAACTCACCACAGCACTTCCAAGTGTAAAAGCATATCCACTAGTAGACCTCCTGTCATATGCGCTACCTACCCAATCAGCATCTGTGTAGCCATGTATGTCCAAGCTTTTTACCACTCTCATAAAATAGACCATAATGTGCTGTGGTCTTCACATATCTCATGATGTGTCTCACTGCATCCAAATGTGGTTTCCTGGGGCTCTGCATAAACTGGCTGACTAGCCCCACAACATAACTCAAATCCGGGCGTGTGATAGTCATATATATGAGACTACCAACCATCTTCCTGTACATAGAAGGATCATCCAATTCCTCGCCATAATCAGCCCGCAACTTCACATTTTGCTCCAATGGTGTACTCATAGGCTTACACCCTGTCATGCCATACTTTGCCAACATATCCAATGCATATTGGCGCTGTACTAACCAAGTACCTGCATGATCTTTTACCACTTCAATTCCAAGGAAGTATCTCAACTCACCAAGATCTTTCATGTCAAATTGCCCACTCAAAGCTTTCTTGACATGCATCACATCTGCACCATGATCACCTGTGATAATCAAGTCATCCACATAGATGACTAGTAAAACAATCCCATGCTCTGTCTTCTTCACATAGAGTGAAGAATCTGCTGTAGAAATCTGAAAACCAAGTGAAATAAGATATCTTCTCATCTTATCACTCCAAGCACGAGGTGCTTGCTTTAGACCATACAATGCCTTTTTCAACCTGCATACGTGAGTGGGATATCTAGGGTGTACATACCCTTCTGGCTGTGCCATGTACACTTCCTCTTGTAGATCTCCATTTAGAAATGCATTCTTGACGTCCATTTGATGCATTTCCCAGCCATTAGCTGCAGCCATAGCAATGACTGCTCTCACTGTGCCCATCTTAGCCACTGGACTAAACGTATCATCATAATCCAATCCTTGGGTCTGTGCATAACCCTTTGCTACCAATCTTGCTTTATGTCTCTCAATAGAACCATCAGATTTGCACTTCACTTTGTAAACCCATTTACATCCAATAACATTCTTGTCCTTTGGTAATGCAACCAAGTCCCATGTATCATTATGGACCAATGCGTCCATCTCAACATCCATTGCTTTTTCCCATACATGCTTTCCAATAGCCTCTGTATAGCATGTAGGTTCCACATGCTTCACCATAGATGTCATATATGCATAGTGCATAGCAAAATCTCTGTATGTCAATCTGTCAACAGGATATCTGACTCTCTGGGATCTCTGCAATGCCTGCGGGTCACTCTGTACACCTGTAACTCTAGCATGTGGTGGCACATATCTATCCTGTCACCAGGTGTGCGTAAAACAGGTATGCCAAGCTCCTCATCCAAACTCTCTGAACTAGATGACTCATAACCTGTGATTCCAATTCCTTCGACTTTCTTTTTGCCTTTATCCATAGCACTACTCCCAGTGCTCACACTCTCATGCCTCAAACGTCCTGACCATGGATGTACACTGCTACTCTCAGCTTCTGCTGGCCCAAACATAGTAGTAGAACTAGAACTTGCTTGTGATGGCAAGTTCACAGGCACATCAGCCTCAAGTGACTCAATGACTCCCTCATCTTTTGCTTTGTACCAACTAGCAAGCTCATCAAACACCACATCTCGTGAGATGACCACTTGTCTAGTTTGAGGATTATAACATTTGTATGCCTTTTGATCTCTGATTTTATATTCACGTGATCACAAAATTTTTTTTGTTAATAACATGTGTTAACATGTTATTAACATGTTCACATGTTAACATGTTCTCAAAAAAGCCGGTAGCAAGCGACCTGGTAACCGGATAAAATCCCGCCGGGCTTTTGCTATACCCGGCGGGCCCGCCGGGACACAGCAAAACCCGGCGGGTCCCTGCGGGGTCGTCATCTAGCTCGGCGGGGTACAATTTCCTATATATATGGGCCCGGGGAGCCCTTTGGGAGTGCGTAACCACAGAGATGATAAAGGAAATATGGCCATGTCCAGATGGCAAGATTAAGAAGGGAAGATGGAAGAAGAGAGAATTTCCTTACAACAAATCACTGTTATATGTATTCATTGTTATATGCTGTGTCAAACTTCTACGGGAAAGAAGAGAGAATTTCCTTACTGTTTCGAAAAAGTGCTGACCCAAACAGACACAAGAAGAGGGTCTCACAATGCACCCTATTTGGTAAACCCTCCGGCTGCCATTTTTGCAGACTAGTTTTCCACTTCCATTTTGCTTGCATTAAGGTCGTGCTATTTGATGTCTTGCAGCGGTTGCAACTCTCTGTCACTAAAGCTTGCCTGGATCTGGGTGTGGGCGGAGACATTGAGTTGGAGGAAGAGATCGGGCAGGTGTGGAATGTAGGGCTAAAACATCCGAGCAGTGGGAGCTTCATTTGCAAAGGATGGAAAAAGTTCGCCCGCTCTACTACAAGCTCCAAGTGGGGGATATCGTGAAGATGAAGATAGTGAGCCAGCATCGAATCTTAGTGCAGATCAGGCGACCCTCTCATAACGCCACCACCTGCATGCGGCCGTCAATATACAACTTAAGAGGACCAGCACGACTCTCCAATCCAACAACAGCCCATAATGCAAAATACAACTCAAGAGAAAAACGACCACCCTCCCATCCAAGCGCCCATAAGGAGGAAGGTGTAGAAGTTGCTCAGAGCTCGGAGTTGGCAACGGCACCCATTATCTCAAAAAGACATCCCCTATGCTACATAAAACTAAAGGCTTCTAACGTCAGAAAGCCCTTCATCATTGTAAGTAGCCGAGCGCATTTTCTTGGAGGTGTACGGCCGTCCTCTCCATAACGCCGACGCTCCACTGTATTTTGCTAAAATGCTATATGCTCACTTTATACTGGAAACTCCAGTGGACTTCGCCTCCAGAGAGGCCACTGTCAACACCCACGACATACGTGAAGAGACAGTTACATTCACAAGAGAAGAACTTGCTCTCATGGTGGAGGGCGCCGGACTGGAGTTAAACCAGGTCAAAGAAAGCTTAGGGGCACAGCTAGCAGAGAAGGAGAAAGAAGCTGACCGATTAACTCAAGCGTCAACTCCTCCCCCGGCCAATAGAGGAATTCAAGAGCAGCTAACAAAGATCAGCCAAGACGTGTAGAGCATCTCTTCACGTATTGCTCCTGTGCGCCAAGGAAACCACATCTCTCATTTTTTGATACATCCTGATCTTGTGGGAGTTTCTGCTGAGGCTACAAGTTCCTCCACCCCCCAATGTCCTGTATGTTACAAAGTATTCGATGGGTGGAGCGGCCAGTATATACTACCATGTGGACACTACTACCACTTAATATGTTTAGTGAGACAAATGCAAAATACTTCCACATGTGCATTGTGCAATGTCCCAATAAATCAAGGTATTTATACAGTGTTCGGTATGGCTAGCGAATATAAACCACCAGGACCTTTAGATGCAACTCCTAGTGCAATTCGCAATTTATTTCAAGATGAGAGCTAAGAAAAACAAATTCTACTTTTGTATTGATAATTTCTCCAAGTATGATCATTTGTACAAGTACTTTTTATTAAATTAATGAAGTGACTTCTTCCTCTATGTCAGTATCTTGCTCCAAAATTCTTTCACCGTTTACTCTCTCGTCTGCTAAATTAAGCTCATCTATCTAAGTCAATGTCTAAATTGTCTTCTATCTCAAGGGTGGTGCACAATGTACGTCCAACATCAAAGTTCTCGTCTACTACATCTTCACAATTGTACATCCATCTGGGCATATCTTCTTCATACTCTTCGCTTTCGATGTCTCGCAAGATCTTTTCATTGCAGTACATGTAAACAAGTTTATCTGCTCGATCTGCAAGAAGTCGATTGCGAATAGTACTATGAATATATTTATACATGCTCCAGTTTCTTTCTGAGCCTGAGTTTGAAGAGCACTGACTTAAAACCTTCATCGCAAGGTTGCGCAATAAAGCATAATGCTCACCACCATTCATCATCCACCACTTCCATGCAGGTTGCTCTTTAGCCATTTGTTGAACAAGGGAGTTGGAAAATAAACCCTCTTTCAACCGAAATGAGGTCATCTCCTTTATGCACTGTACACGATCATCATCATTATTATAGAAAGTGTTTACCACTTTATAAAAATCTTGCACCACCTCAACGTTGGACATCAAATCCATATTCCAATATTCAGGATCTAACATGTAAGCAGCACTGTGCAGTGGTAAATGCGCTCCAATCCATCTAGCATGAAAGTACTTCAACAGAACTTTTCTTTGTCTACTAGAGAATGGTACACGCCATTGCTTTTCCACCACTGAATGCTCTAATTTCTCAGGACACTCCAAACTCCGCTGGACAGTCCACCATTGCATCCATGCTTTTTCGAGATTAGGCGCTCTTTGATCAAGGCTTCGTAGAGCATACATAACAGGCATCATTACATGGTATGCATCCATCACACTGTTCCACCAACTTCTTCTCGTAAGCGCTGCCTTCAAGACTTTGATTTTCTCTTTCACTTTTTCAAGTTGAGTGTTCTCCCAGTCATGAAATGCCATGCATGTAAATGTTTCACAAACTGCATCTTTATTTCTAAGAAGAGACTCAAAAGTGTAAAAGTGAGTGCAAAACCTAGTCTCCGCTGGAAGCTTTAACATAACTGACATGCGAGGTCGAAACATATCCAAAACTCTCTGTCTCTTGAGCATGAATTTCACAAGCTGGCGAGCAGTGTCGACGATTGAGGCAAACCATTTGGTATCATCAGATTTATACCAATCTTTTAATACAAGATTCAAACTATGAGTATTACAGCCTACCGGAAAAATATGTGGATATTGTCGCTGTAGGATTCTGGATGCATTTTTACAATTTTTTGCATTGTCCATGACGACTTGGACTACATTTTTGGCACCCACTTCCTCTATCACAGAGCTAATGACTTGAGCAATGTAAGCCCCAATTTTGATTGAACCAGCTGAATCCATGGCACGGATGAAAGTCTCACCTCTAGGTGAAATAACCATTACATTAATTAATGGTTTTCTTTGCACATTAGACCATCCATCACTTACTATACTACATCCAGAAAGCTCTATATTGCTAAGAATTATTCTTTGTACACGTTCTTTTACCTGCGCATAACATTTCTCTAATAGATCATTTCGCATAGCATGGTACGTAGGCGGTGAAAACCCTGGTCCAAACTCACCAATTTTCTTCCATGCTCTCTTCCAATGCTCACTGTCCACCATCATCATAGCACTCCCAGAAAAGTAAATCGCTTCAGCAAGGACGAGTTGTGCATCATCGAGTCGACCTTGACGTAGGCTTTCTTGCAATGAAGTTTGACGCATGGGTATATTTCCTACGTCAAAGTTTTGCTTGCAAGAAGATGCACTGGGTAGATTACTTTCTGGCTGCATATTGCCGTTCGGGGTACAAGTAGGCGATGTAGCGGGAGTTTGATGATTAGAACAACAGTGTTCTTGCTGCCTTGATACATTAACGGTAGGAGTGTCATGTTTTCTTGAATCTTTCTTTTGAATTTCTTCTCTTATGCGTTTGGCCACTATAGGTGCAGAGGGGTGGGTACATGACTTTTTCTTCGGTCCGCCTAAAAAGTGTTCTCTTAGTCGAGGCGCCCCACCTGATTTTACTGCATGGCATAGCTTACACTCCCAATCTATGAATCGATCACCAACGTTAATTGCATATTGCCACTCTATCCCAGGTGCCTTTTTTTTCCTGCTATTTGAAATTTGGACTCTATTGGAGGTATCACTGGATCCAACATTGTCCTCCATCTCAACAAATAACCTATTCAACCAAGCATATAACAATGAATACACAAATGAGAAAACAACAAATCACTCACGTATAACAAAACATACATCTGCAGACAAAGTACTTCGAAACTATCTTGACAAATACAAAAGATCATCACATAACACAAAACTATTTCAAACTATCTTGCAAGGTCTTACTACAAAACTACTTCGAAACTATCATGCACATTGCACCCCCAATGAAGGATGCCTTTTGTACCCAATTAAGGATACTTTACACAATCAAAGATCTATGCTTGCCCAATACTCTAGTATAGGACAATAGACCTTCTCTAACATTCACAAAAAAAATCAAAGATCTATGCTTGCCAATACTCTAGTATAGGACAATAGACCCTTGTCTACTCTAAACTATATCAAGTATCAAGAACCAATACAAGCCCCTAAGCAGGACTCTTGGCTCCATCAAACCATTCATAAAGCAGAATGAGGTAGATTACGTACGTGGCTCAAATGCAAAGCTGAATGACTCCAAATTTGTCCCTAAATCTCCGCAAGTATTAGCTACGAACCACACCCTGCCCCCAGTTCAAAGAACTAAGGACGAGTGGCCCAATAGCCTTAGGAGTGCCTACAAGGAAAGACGACAACCCCTAAAATAAGGACGTTCTTCCCAAGAGGACACTTCTAGCAACTCGAGAGCTCTACAAGTACTTTGAGGAGAGATATCACGCCCCCAAAACAAGGACTATCTTCCCAAAAGTTGTACGATGGGTGTCGGGCAGTGTTTATATACAGAATAATACCCCGCCGGTGTTTCTTCTTTTTCCCGGCGGTCCCGCCGGGCTTTTACCTTTCCCGGCGGGCCCGTCGGGAAAACCTCATACCCCGGCGGGCCCGCCGGGAATGGTAGAAACCCGGAGGTGTTACTGGAATAGTGGGTTCCGGCAGGTCATTTCTCAGGTCATGTGAATATACAATGTGATCACAAGTTTTAATATATTAACAATAGGTTTTGTTAACGTGAACCACTTGTCTAGTTTGAGGATTATAACATTTGTATGCCTTTTGATCCTATGCATATCCAACAAATACACATTTCTCTGCTTTAGGATCCAACTTCCTTCTTCTTTCATCAGGCACATGTACATAAGCTATGCATCCAAAAACTTTAAGATGTCCAATGTCTGGCCTGTAACCTGTAAGCCGCATCTCTAGCATGCTTCCATGAATGGCTGCTATAGGTGTTTTGTTCAATATATACATTGCAGTAGCACATGCTTCTGCCCAATAGTAATTTGGCATGCTCTTTTCATTGAGCATCGCCCTTGCCACTTCACATATGACTCTATTCTTTCTCTCAGCCGCCACACCATTCTGCTGAGGTGTATACCTGCAAGTCAACTGTCTTCTTATTCCATGCTTCCTCAAGAAATGCTCAAAAGCTTTTGAGGTGTATTCACCACCTCCATCTGTCCTCAGACATTTAATCCAATAGCCATATTGCTTTTCTGCAAAAGCTTTGAAATCCATGAACTTTTCCAACACTTCACTCTTCTCTTTGAGAAAGTATATCCATGTCATCCTGCTAAAATCATCTATGAATGTAATATAGTATAAACTGCCTTTGATAGATGGGTTTTGTGCAGGACCCCATACATCACTGTGTTCTATCTCAAGTGGCCTGTTACTCATATTTCCTTCTCTAGGAAACCTCAACCTTGCCTGCTTCCCAAACTGACAGGCTTCACAAACATGCATATGTCCATCATATTTGAACCTAGGCAATCCATTGACAATGCCTCTTGTTTGCATGTTCTTTAATCTCTATATATTGACATGGCCAATCCTCTTGTGCCACATATCAATGTCCTGTACCACATTTTTACTCTTTGAGAACATGGCTGATTTTAGCTCAGGAATGCCTGCATCCAGCTTAAACAATATGCCTTCTTTCTTGCCTTTAGCAATTACTCTACATCCATGTTTGAAGTCCTCAACGAAGACCATGCTCGTTGAACCGAACCTGTAATCCCTGTTCCACCATTTGACCAACTGAGGCCAAGCTTTTAGTGATCGAAGGCACATACAGCACATCTGACATAGACTTTGTCTGACCATTGTGCATGACCAATGGTACACTTCCAACATGTGTAATGACATGCTGGGTATCATCACCTGTCTCCACATAGCCTTTTACATCCATAGGCTTCATATGCTCAAACCATTCACCATGACATGTCATATGGTTTGATGCTCCTGAGTCCATATACCATGTATCATCATTCTCAGCATTTGTTGTCATAGAACCCACAACATGCTTCATGGCAAACAAATGATTTGCAGTTCCATCATTGCTACTTGATGCATAGTTACCACCATGTTGTGCATAGTTTCCACCATAATGACCACCACGTTGTGCTCTTCCCCCTCTCAAATCATTCTGTTTGTGGAAACAATCTCTCGCCATATGACCATATTTGCCACAATAATGGCATTCCACATCTTGCATAGAATTTTGTTGGCCTTGCCAACGTCCTCGACCACGGGGGGTACCTCTGCCTCGCTGAGGTGCATATCCACGACCACCTCGAGCACCATATGAAGGCTGAAAATTCTGTTGTGGAGGCCTGTCCTGCCATCCACGACCATTACCACCACGTCCACGTGATGCAAATCTCCCCCTGCCTCTAAAGCCTCTCTGCGAGTAGAAAGCCTGATTTCTGCCATCATCATGGCTAGTAGATGCATCCAGAAATGAATCACTGAGCTTGATTTCCTCAACCAACAAGAGTGAAACCAACTCATCGAAGTCGGGTAGACCTGTACTCCTCACTGAGATAGATGTATCAAAGGATTTGTATTCCTTGCCAAGACCATGCAAGGTAATATCCACCAAATCATCATCAGGCATGGGGGCATTTTATTGTGGCCAATGCATCTGCAAACTTCTTGATTTCTTGCACATAATCATGTATGCTCCTTTTATTCCTTTTCACATTGTGTATCTGCTGTCGCAATCGAGACTTACGAGCACTCGTATCTGTATCAAACATCTTGACCAAAGTATCCCATGCATCTTTGGGATTCTCAGCATCCTGAATGTGTATGAGCATAGCATCAGAAATACATATAGACAAATAATGCAGCACTTTGAATGCTCTCTCTGACCATTGCTTATGAGCAATAAGCTGCTGCTGTGTAGGTTGTCGAGGTAGCTCAGGCTCAGGCTCAGCACCTGTAATGAGATTCCAAAATCCTTTCCCTTTCAAAAAACTCTTTATCCTGTACTTCCATGCCTGGAAGTTCTTCCTATCTAGCTTTTCACCAACAATATGAACTGGATTGTCCGACATGTTGCTCAATGCGTACACCTTCCGCACACTTCAAATCTATAAATGAGCCTTACTCAGCTCAACCACACTCCAATGAATGTTCCAGATACTCCAAGGTAGCCAACAAACTCCAAATTTGATGTAGAAAATCAACCTGTAATCATTCAAGATGAACTGACACACGCAGTCCGGGATACCCTGAATTGACATGCCTTCCAAGGCTCCAAATCACAATGTAATGGTGCAATCAAGTATGGGAAACTTGCATTGACACCTAATCAACCTCAATGTTGAGTATCAACACCATCTGACATGTGTACATATCAATTTTTGAAAACCCCTTTCTCTGTTTTTGGAAAAACTAGAAAAACCAGTAGAAAATTTGCTCTAATTCCTTCAATATTTGTCCAAATTGAGCAACCAGGCATTCATTAGCTTAGCAATAGTATCCATCAACTCCATGTAAGAGGAATTTGTCCAATTGTGTAACACCAAAGATTAATTGCTCAATTAAAAATGCTCTGTTTCTCTGCAACCAGTGGACAGCCTGTTTTAATCAGCTCATTCCCAGCTCAATTAAGCATCATTGACCAAACAAATCACATAGTCCTCTTCTCCAAAGTATAAAGCATCCAATTGTTAAAGCAAACTTGAAATATATCAAGCAACCAATGATTAATTGGCCTCCTCGCTCCAAGATGAACACAATTCTGCCCTGTTTTCACTGTCTGGCTGCGCCGCTTGCTGTAGGGCCCTTTGGGAGTGATTGAAGTGCTATTTGATGATGGTATTGAGTGCCCAACACACCTAGGCATATGTGCAATCCATCAATGCTTTGAATTTTACCAAATACATGCTCCAATTTCATCAATTTTTGGCTACTTTTCTCTGTTTTGTGTGAGCTCAAAAACCAGAGTTTTTCACACTTTGAAATGCATTCAAATTGCTCCAAAATTTGTTCAAGGCTTGCACATGGGTTGCCAATACATCCCTCTTTGTCAAATACATATGTCTTTTGCCAGAATCACACGTATTTCCACCATACATCAATGTTCCCAAGCTTTAATGGAAAGCTTCAAAAACCAGAATTTTTCTTTGCTTTGATTTGCTTTGATTTGCTTTGTTTTTGCCTGTATCACCTGCAATCCGCTCAAGGATGTTTAGAAGACCTTACCCGGTAGGCCAAGCTCTCAGATCTGATAATATTTGGTGTGCTCCAAGCTTCACAGCTCCAATGGCTAGCTTCACAGCTTCTTCTCCCTCTTCACTCACTCACTCATAAACCCTAATAAACAGCACAAGGCTCTGATACCATGTTGAAAGAATGGTAGAGGGGGAGGAGACACACACACAGGAGCAAACCCTAATGTATATTGCAAACCCTAACCATAGAGGGAAGCCATGTCCACTCTCACACAAAGCATAATGCACTAATCCATAATCCACACAACACACAATGAGTTGTGTCCACACTCTACTAACCCTAGCTAATGTCCACACACTATGACCAGCTGGACACGCGGTCATTTATGTCTCACACATGTTCCTACCTAATCTGCCAGCACATAGCATAGCTGGCTCACACTGACATTGAGCTTGAATCTCAACAAATAGCCTGCATCCAATATCACTTAACCACTAATTCAAATTTACAAGTTAGAATGCTTACTTCAATAATGCGTCAAGACTTGCATTGCTACATCCATAAACTGTTCGTAGATTGAGTAATTCAAGTGAAGCATGTAAAATAGAGAATGTGCACCCTTCAAATACCGGTGTCGATGAAGCCTTGTAAAGATGCTCTTGATCAGTTTCATCGTCGTCCATACCTTTGGGATCATCCCATCATCAAACACTTCCTCTTCCATGACTTCGTGGGGTGCAGGGTTATTGTCATCCCTTTTCCACTCATCTCTGACAATAGATCCCAAAGCTCCAGCATCATCTCGTCGACGCTTTGCATACTCTCGCCGAGCATAGGGCACCATGTTAGGGTGTGGTACTGCATCTTGCTCCAATTAGAGTATATATATTAACAACTTCATTAATTTGGACACCTTGGCGTGCTCGTACAATGCATCCTTGACATCGATTACACATACACTTGATCCTTTGTCCCAACCACACATCGCAAATTACGGTGACGCATTGTCTCATTTTCACCAAAACTGCTTGAGGAGGTTGATGACATTCTGTGTACAAAAGAGCAAATACATAATCATAATCAGTTTTTAATCAAAGTATAAAAAGTCTCTATATCGCGTGTATCTACGCATTTACCCTGTGTCAAAACGCGTGTATTTACGCTGCAATGTTACCATACACGCGATCATACATGCAGCAGTCAATGTCATACTTAAAACAAAAGCCGCTGCCTACTCCAAAACCCTATCGTTTCTTCAATTTCATCTTCTTTGTCACCACCAAAGCATCACAAGTGCAAGGAGCTTGCACGCAGGTGGAAGGAGCATACACACGAGTGCACACAAAAACTAAAAAGGAGACTCACTTGTCAAGCGGTGAGTCACTTGGTCCTGTCTCTTCCCTTCCTTTTCTTTATGCAAGTGTCCATTCTGATCCAATGGCACTGAGATAGGCTTACAGCCTGTCATACCATACTTGGACAACATGTCCAAGCCATAATGTCTCTTCAGCAGTAGTCCAATACCATATAGTCCAATACCATGTGGTGACCTAATCACCTGAATGCCCAAGAAATATCTGAGCTCCCCCAGATCCTTCATCTCTCAAACTTCTGTCTAAGCAAGATCTTTACATCAAAGATCTCTACATCATGGTCCCCCATAATGATCAAGTCATCTACATAGATGACAACAAGCACAACCCCTCTATCATCGTGTCTCACATACAGCAAGAAATCTACATTGGCTACATGAAAGCAAATAGTGACAAGATATTCAAAAATCTTGTCAGACCATGCTCTTGGTGCTTGTTTTAAGCCAAACAAGGCTTTCTTCAACCTGCAAACATGCTCGAGTGACTCACATCCTCATAACCAGGTGGCTACAACATATACACCTCTTTCTGCAAATCCCCATGCAACAATGCATTCTTTACATCCATCTGATGTAAAGACCATTACTTTGACGGAGCCACTGCTATCACAACTCTCACAGTTGCCATCTTGGCAACTGGGCTGAAAGTTTCCTCATAATCAATGCCATAGGTCTGTGCATATCCTTTGGCCTACCAATCTAGCCTTATACCTGCTTATGCTTCCATCACTGTTATGTTTTACTTTGTACACCCACTTGCATCCAATGGCTTTCTTGCGTTCAGTCAATTGCACTAAATCCCAAGTCTCATTTCCATATAGTGCATCCATCTCCTCATCCATAGCTTTCTCCCAACACACATTTCCAATCGCCTCATCAATACATGTGGGTCTGCACAGGATTCTTCACTTTCCCAAATCTTTGCAGCTTTGCATTCATGGCTTCCATAGCCTTCTTTACACCAGGTGTTCTCATAGCTGGTACCCCAAGCTCCTCTCATCAAGGCTCATCTTTGAGACACTAGACTCTCCATCAACATGAGAATGCCCTGCAGAAATGTCAGGCATACTAAGGGGCTCAACCACTTTCTCTTTGCCTTTATGTGATGTACTAATCACATTTGCAGGACTGGTATTATGACACAGCCTGCCACTCCATGGTCTATCAGCTGGACCACTAGACGAGGACTTTCTTGGTCCACTCAAAGACTGTGATTACTGACTTGCATTCTGTGCAACCACATTTCCACTCATATCAGCCCCAATAGCTTCTTTTTCAGCAGCATACCAGTTGTGCTCATCTCATCAAAAACAACATCCCTGCTTACCCTTAACTCACGTATAGTAGTAGGGTTATAACACTTGTATCACTTTTGCTCAAGGGAATACCCAATAAACACACATTTTTCAGCTTTTGGATCCAGCTTAGTTCTCAGCTCATCCAGCACATGCACATATGCGATGCATCCAAAGACTTTCAGATGAGACAAATCAGGTTTTTTGCCCAGTAAACCTCTCCTCTGGAGTTACATCATATATGGCTGTAGTAGGAGTTTTGTTCATGATGTAAACTGCTGTAGAAACAGCCTCAGCCCAATAGCTATGCGGCATATTCTTCTCTTCCATCAATGCTCGTGCAATCTCAACAATGTGCCTATTTTTCCCCTCAGCAACTCCATTTTGTTGCGGAGTGTATCTGCATGTAAACTGTCTCCGAATACCATTCTTCTTCAAAAATTCAGAGAACTCATTAGAGAAGTACTCTCCCCCTCCATTTGACCTTAGGCACTTTACATATTTTCCTATTTGCTTTTCAACCATAACTCTAAAATTCTGAAAATTAGTGAAAACCTCACCCTTCTCCTTCATGAAGTATACCCACACTTTCCTTGTGTGGTCATCAATAAATGTCACATATAGTACCTGCAGCCTCCCATAGACATGGTCTTCATAGGACCCCATACATCTGAATGCATAACATCTAGTGCATTTCTGCTCACATTTCTGTTATGTGGAAATATATGCTTTGTTTGCTTTCCAAATTGGCATGCTTCACATATTTTTTGCATACCTTCGACTTTAAACTTTGGCAGCCCTATCACAATTCCTTTAGTCTGCATAGACTTCATTCTCTACATATTCACATGTCCAATTCTTTTATGCCAAATGTCTGTGTCTGCAACAATTTCTGAACCATTTGCAAACATCACAGCACTCACTTCAGGTATGTTTACATTCAATGTAAACATTCTGCCCACTCTGTTGCCTTTTGCAACCAACCTATACTTGTCTTTAAAGTCTTCAACATAACAGCCACCATCAGGGTTAAACCGAACTTGCAAACCGTACTTAATCATCTGGCCAACTGAAACCAGATTCTTTGTTATGTTCGGAACATGAAGTACATCAGCAAGGTACTTCACTTTGCTATCCTGCATAGACAATGGCACATCTCCAACATGGGCAATTGGATGAGCAGTGTCATCCCTTGTTTCCACAAAACTTGGTCTTTCAAGGTTTTTCATCTCCTTGAACCACTCCCCATGACTTGTCATGTGGTTCAAAGCACCTCAATCAACGTACCATACATCATCTTTATGTGCTGCTTCAACATTTTCAGACATGGCATTAACAACATGCTGCATAACAAACAACCTTTCATTATTCTCATTATTTCTGCTCGAGGATGCATAGTTATTTTGCTATGATTTTCCATTTTGCATGTCAGTGTGCTTCTTATAACAATCTGCCTCCTGCACATGTCTAGGCTTACCACAATAAAAGCATCCACGTGTATCATTATACTACCTTTGCCAATTTCCACGACCTCTTTGACTCCCCCTGCCTCTGAATTGGCCTCTTCCACCTGCATGTTGTTGTTGTGAATTCTGGGACTGTTGTTGTTGCTGCTGCTGGCCATAATTTTGATTACCTGTTTGGCCACCTCCTTGGCCGCGCCCACGGCCTCCTCTTCCTGAACTTGTGTAGAAGGCCTGTTGCTCTGAACTATTTTTGTTTTGTGAAGGCTGTTGGTCTTCACCCAAGCGCTTCTCTTCTATAATCAACATAGACACCAAATCTGTGAAATTGGAAATGTTTTTCTGAGTCTGAATAGATGTCTTGAATGCCTTGTATTGTGGCCCGAGACCACGTAGACAGACTTCCACCTTATCATCATCATCTACTGAAACGCTAATAGATGCAAGGGATTCCACAATACCCTTTATTTTCAATGCATAGTCATTCACTGACATACTCTTTTTCTCCACAGTATGAAGTTCATTCTTCAACTATATCTTTCGTGCCTTGGTATTCGTTTCATAGAGTTTTACCAAGGTGTCCCACGCCTCCTTGGGGGACTTGGCATCCTGTACATGCCCAATCATGGTGTCCTGTATACTGATAGAGAGCCAATACATAACTTTTCTGGCTCCTTGGTTCCAATCCTTGAACTCTTTCACATCTGCAGTAGTCGGATTGATCTCAGATATCTCCGGTGCCTCTTCATGCTCACCTTCTATGTAGTCCCAGTAACCCTTTCCCATCAGGAAATATCAAGCTTCTGAGTGACAATCTGGTTTATGCCATCATTTGACATCTTGCCAGACACACAAATTTACCAGAAATAGCACTCTGGTTTGTCTTACATAAACTGCTGTATTTTCTACAGCGGTACTGTAGTACACTCAAATGTCACAACCAGTGACCTCAATGTGCATACATACACCCAATGGCAACTGTTAACCTCCTTGTAGCACACACAATGTCTACACAACCAATCTGTCTTCGTGCAGTTCTTAAAACAGAGTTTTGAAGCAGCAGAGAATCGATGACTTACCCGCAGTGCTCGAAATCGCCTGCTTTTTGAAAAACGGAGGTCGTAAGGCACCCGAAACACGTTTTCAGCCCGAAAAACTAGATCGATAGGACAATATAGTTACCTTATAGCTTTACTCCTGCGAAGAAGGCTCCTCAATCAGAGATCGTTTGCCGGTGCCTCCCGTAGAGCTCCCGCGACAAGGGTGTAGTCTCCAACGCAAATAGGGAAGAGTAGTTGAAGCTCTTACCCTTGTATCACTTCCTGTGCTTCTCTTGCTTGCAGCTCAGTCCTTAGCATGAACCAGGCTCTGATATACCATGAAAAGATGAAGGGGAGAAGAGAGCTTGACCTCTTGCAAAAGCACACACACACTCACAAAACCCTAAAAGAGAACACACAAGGTGAGAGGCTGAAAATCTTCTTCACAACACTCAACACACCATATACAAAGATAAGAGTACACACCTATGAAAAGGTACTCAACCAAATACATACTAGGGTTCTCTATAGTGTGAACCCAACTAAATGAGCTGGCGCTATAACTATGCCAGTCTCTAGAATGGCTGACACACAGCCTGTCATCCCACTGGCCACATATCACCCATGATCGCACCAACCACGCCAGCTATGTAAGTGTGGGGCCTATCCCCCAGGCGGGTCATCAGTGTCCACCGCCTCACTAGATGAGCTCGATATCTCAACAGAAACTTCGGCCATGGAGGCGCTACATCAGTTGGACATGCATATGTAGGAGATGAAACGTACACATCGTTCGTTTTCTTCCTCTTCGTCATAGCGCAAGATGTTTCGGAGCTTTCTCCATAGCATAAAATTTATGCAACCAATATTAATTCACATTATTAAATTCCATATTTGTGCAGAACAACATTTCTGTCAACGATAGACAGAATCGAATACAAGATGAACGAGCTCTATGTTTAAATCCTTTCCAATTTTCCAAACCAGTAGGACCTTCTAGAGGCAGGGGAGGTCTATGAGGTGAGCTGGTTGCATGAGGTTTACCTCATCTACGACTAGGGTGACATCGACGTGCACAACCAGATGGCTGAGACTGCATGGTGAAAATGATATCATGCGAACCAACGATGAGGAGTTCAATATAAATGATATTAGAAGCAACAACTGCCAGCCATAGAAACAGAAGAGGAAGCCAAGCACACGAATGAACAAGCCAGGCATAGCAACACTCCATACGCAGGAAATTCCAGAGGGAAACGCGTGAGGAAACATGCCGAGAGAGGCATGCAAACCTTCAAGAAGAACCGAGAAGGAGTCCATCCAGCAGAATGCACCATGCGCAAAAACAGATGGAAACATGCCAGTTTGAAAGAAATTAAAAACCATGCAAACAGCATATTGTTATTCACATATTCCCTGCCAATTAACATTTTTGCCACATATACATCCCATTGATAAGCATTCCAAGTTCTATTTTCTCTTCTGGAGAGATGCAAGCTCTTCTTGAGAATCCAATAATGACCGATTGCAACACGTGTTTGGCCACTACTTTACAAGTATTAGTGTCACGATGAATACGAGTGTAGACGACGAGAGCAATGCCGGCAAAGCTTTGCTGGCTCCGCCTGCTTTTTGGCTGGACACACCGTAACGGGTTAAGAATAAGCCCTGAACAGAGCGAGAAGGCACTTGCATTATTGCTCGTTCGAAAGAGAGCCGCGGCTCATATTATGATGAGGGCCAACCTCTTGATGTGTGCTGCTGCAGCCATACTGGCGGTGTTCTTGGTGAATGGCACTGAGCATGTTGCAGCTGCGAGTACTGATCATGTGGCGGCGCATCGTGATGAGAACCATTGGTACGACCACATCAATGTACATGGGATCCCGTATGTGATCAAGGGCCTAGGGCTGCATCTGCGGAACCGTGCAGCTGAGCGCGCTTTTTTTGCCAAGGACTACGGGAGAGTGTCTTACAGCGACTTCCGGGCGCTGTGGGCTCGCGCGGAGCAGGCCAAGCGAGATGAGCAGAAGCTCATCGCTGCGCATGCCTCCGCCCACACCATCATTTGCAACAAGCTCCTCAAGCTGGGCACGGAATCCGTGATGGGTGCCATCTACAATGACAACGGCTTTGCGAACGAGCATCTCTTGAAGTTTAGAAAGAACCTGCGGCTGGTTGGCAAGACATGCAAGGATGCCGGGCTCTAGCCCTTTTATCAGTGGAAATCACAGTAGTACTAGTACTGTATGATACAGTGCATTTGAACCTTTGCCATTGGACGGTTAAGTCTGTATTGGGTCTCTCCTACTAAATACAATCATAGCTGTCATATAACTATTGGCTTTTTTTCATTGCATTTAAATAAATGTGTAAGTGAATATTGTAACTAGGTGCCTTTACAAAATGCAAGTTATTTTTTCCACCATTCCACACATGCAAATGAGGCATTTATAAAATGTGTAAATAGTCTTGTCATGTTAAACTATTTTCTCATGGGAAATTTATGCAAGGCCAGCTTGTATTTTTCTACTATGCAGTTTCATTTATGTTGTAATGTTGATAGACTATTTTCCTATGTGAAATCGATGCAAGGTCAGCTTGTATTGTTTCATTTATTTTCTAATGTTGGATAAACTATTTCTCCATGCGAAATCTATGCAAGGCCACCTTGTATTGTTCTAGTGTGCATTTTCATTTCTGTTCTATATATACAATTTAATTCAAACCCACCTTGGAATGGTTGTTAATATTAGGAAAAAGAAAAAAATACAAAAAGAATAGTATTTAACTATTGCAATAGGTCCATTTTTATGACTTCTGGTAACCAAGGGAGAAAAAAATCAATTTCCAATTCTTCGCTCCATTGCAAAGTGATGTGTTAAAAAAATATCCACCATTACATGGACAATACTCTGACACTACAACACATCGGGGGCACAACAGTGTCTTTTACTAGAGTGTTTTGGAAGGAGGAGTGTCAGGGCTTTTAGCGCTATTAAAAATATTGCTCAGTCGCGCTTATTCGCTTGCTGTGAGTAGCATGGCCTGGAAAAAGTAATCCTGCTTCTTTTGCCATCACATGTTGATTTTATCATTTGAAAGTCCTAAGCTTGATACGTTGGGTTTTTGTGCATGCTCATATCTAATCTGTCTCTTCTACCTCTCGTACCCTATCCTCAAGCTCAGGCAAGGTATGCCTTCTTTTTTCCTTATCTCCTATGAAAACAAGTTTTCCATGAAAGCTTTCTTGTGAGTATTTTCATTCTCTTTCCTCTCTTTTAAGTTTTTCTTTTCTTTTTTCTCCCTTCTCATTGAAGCTCAATCCTAACACTAGCTTCTACATAGAAACCCTAATAGAGCTCTCCATCAAAGCTCTCTATTATTAAGGTTTCTATGTAGAAGCTAGGATTAGGGTTAAGCTATAATGAGAAGGAAAAAAGAAAGATTCAATAAGTTTTCTATGTTATGCAAAAGCTTTTATTAAGATTTCTATTATTAAGATTAAGGTTTTGTATATGCTTTCTATTAGGGTTACTAATACTTTTTTTTCTTTATTTGGTTTGATTTTGTAGGTTATCCATACATACAAGCCTCATAAGGTAAGAGATTCTCTCTCTTTTATATTTTCTCTCTTATGCTTTTACATGTTATAGGGTTTATAATTTTAAGGATTTGTTATTTTTTCTCCCCTCTATGGATAGCATAAATCCTCTCAAGAGATGGACATGTGCCTTAGCCTCATGTATGAGGCTAGTGTATAAAGCTTATACGTTAGTCATATGGATAAGCCTCATACATAAGGGTAGTGCATAAACCTCATGCATGAGACTTACACATTAGCCATATGCATAAGCCTCATGCATGAGGCTTATACATAAGGTTTAGGATAAGGTTTAGGCATGAGACTTGTGCATAAAGCCTCATGCATAAGCCTTATGTATAAAGCTTATGCATTATAGCGGGCGCGGTAAGCCTCTATGCAACCTTTTACATAAGCTTATGCATGAGGCTTATGCATTAGCCATAAACCTCATGCATGATACTTATACATTAGCCATATGCATAAGCCTCATGCATGAGGCTTATACATAAGGTTTAGGCATGAGACTTGTGCATAAAGCCTCATGTATAAAGCTTATGCATTAGGGATAAGCCTCTATGAACCCTTATACATAAGCTTATGCATGAGGCTTATGCATTAGCCATGTGCATAAGCATCATGTGTAAAGCCATATGCACAAGCCTTATGTATAAATCTTATGCATATGGCTAATGCATAAGCCAAGTCTATAAGCTTTATGCATGAGGTTCTATGCATAAGCCGCGTACATGAGACCTATACCCGGCCATCGGGGCGAGTGCGAGGCCCCGATGAGTAGGAGGGCGTGGGGGTCTTATTCATATGGCTAAACCATAAGCCTCACATGTATGCAACGGCTTATTCATACTATATATAAGGCTTGTGCATATGGTTTTGCACATGATGCTTATGTATATGCCTAATGCATAATCAGGTACATAATCTTTATGCATGAGGTTTTATGCATAAGCCACATCGATGAGGCTTATGTATAAGCTCATGCATAAACCTTATGCATAAGCCGCATACATGAGGCTTATGTATTAGGATTATCTATATGGCTAAACCATAAGCCTCATGGATGCAGTGGCTTATGCATAGTTTTATGCAAGCTAGGAATGCATAGCCTTGTGAAGGCTATAAATGCTATTCATAAGCCTTATGCATAGTAGGCATAAGGCCTATGCATGAACCTTATGAATAAGTCTTATGCATAGCCGAGTCCTATCTAGGCATGTGGGTAGCTACTGACATGCATAGCCTTGTGCAAGCTATGAATGCTATTCATAAGCCGGAAGCTACTAGCATGCGCCGGTAGCACCAATGCATGACAGGTTCCACGTAGGCATGCCATTAGCTACCAACATCCAACAAGATCACCCAATGCATACTCGTAAGCTATTGACTCTGCACCAAGAGAACCTAATGCATGCAAGGTGCTACCTAGCATGTGCATAAGCATCATGTGTAAAGCCATATGCACAAGCCTTATGTATAAAGCTTATGCATATGGCTAATGCATAAGCCGGGTACATAAGCTTTATGCATGAGGTTTTATACATAAAGCTTATGCATAAGCCACATCGATGAGGCTTATATATAAGCTCATGCATAAACCTTATGCATAAGTTGTGTACATGAGGCTTATGTTTTAGGCTTATCTATATGGCTAAACCATAAGCCTCATGGATGCAGTGGCTTATGCATGAGGGTTATGCATAGTTTTATGTAATCTAGGAATACATAGCCTTGTGCAAGCTATAAATTCTATGCATAAGCCTTATGCATAGTAGGCATAAGGCTTATGCATAGCCTCGTGTAAGCTATGAATGCTATGCATAAGACGGAAGCCATGCACCGGGAGCACCAATGCATGTCGGGTTCTACCTAGGCATGCCATTAGCTACCAACATGCATAGCCTCGTGCAAGCTATGAATGCTATGCTTAAGTCAGAAGCTACCGGCATGCACCGGGAGCACCAATGCATGTCGGGTTCTACCTAGGCATGCCGTTAGCTACCAACATGCAATGGGATCACCCAGTGCATACCCATAGATATTTACATGCATTGGGAGCACCCAATGCATGCAAAGCATGGCGATAGCGTTCATTGCATGCTAGTAACTTTTGACATGCATCAGGAACTCCCAATGCATGCTAGAACCAAAGGGATAAGAGCGGATTTGTTCAAGTAGACTGTACAAAGATATGGACAAACCAAAGGGACACATTTGTGCTACTAGAACATTGTTGTGAGTAGGTGACCCGAGAGATCTTAGGTGGTTGTTTGTAATCTAAAGTGATCCATGCAGTAAAAAAATATTTGAAGGTAAAGAAATATCAGATAAAGTAGAGGTTGAGAAACCCACTCAAGAAGAATAAGAAACAGATATTGATCCAGTTGAACAACTAGAAGAAGAATCAAATGAAGGTATAGTAATTCAACAACTAGAACTTGAAACACAATAGCTAATCTGAAAATCAAAGAAGAAATAGAATAACAACTTTCAACACAACCACCTCCAATGCCTGAAATAGAAGAGTACAATATGGATGAAATACCTTCTACACCAAACCAAGCTACACCCATTGACAAAGATGCAGACGTAGAGGTCTTTCTAGAAATAGATATATTTGGAGTCATGGATCTAGGTGAGCGTGAGAGATTCAATGATGAGCTAAAACATCTTATTTCTTTTTTATTTGGCAAGCAGTAGTTAGTTTCTATCATAGTTTTCTTGTTTGGGACTATTAATGGGGGCTTTAGCAGACAATTATCATAATTTCTCGTAATAAATATTGCTACATATATCCTTGTATTTGGGATCATTAGTGCAAGTTTTGGTAGACAAATATTGGCATATTAATTTCTTATAAATATTGTTACATATCTTTATATTTAAATAAAAATCAACTAAAAACTAGGTTGATAAGGACTATGAGACCTAAAAACACTTTAATTTTTTCAAAAGTCACACCAAATTTTTTTTTTTTAAAATTTCGACATCTCTTTCGATGCTAGTTTTGATGCTTTTTTAAACATATATTTTGACGCTTATTAAGACACACACAACAGACCCTTATTTTGATGGCATTTTGACACTCATTTTGAATGATTTGGGTATCGTGGAAACTAGACGTCAAAAATTGAAGATCTTGTAGTAGTGAGACATTTTCTTAAACCTTGAAAAATTTACATTGTCTAACAAAGGGAGTAAGCAATGTGCTCTTGAGAATGAGTGAAAAACACATCACTTACAAAGATTCTCTCAACGAGTCACTTACAAAGACTACACACATTCTGCGGCCATGTCGTCAAGGGAAAAATCGTTTATTTCACTTGAAAACAAACTAAAAGTATAAGTCAAATATTTTTACATTACAAATCAAACACATGTACTTAAAAGAAACTTTCAACATTATATTGATATAAAAATTTACATGTGGGATTTGGAAATACTTTTTATGTTATGGAAATGAGAATTGTGAAATTATTTGATATTTTATGTGATATTTATGGTATGCTCATTTGCCACATGGTCATGGCTGGCTACACTCGAGAGTGTGGAGAAGTGGTCATCGTGTTGGGCAGATAAGTGAGATTTCATGTGTCATGTGTTTTTGGTGAGAAAATTAGTGCACGGAGTAGCGTGGGTGTGATGGATTTTGACCGATGTGCGGCTGTCATATTTTGATGTGCAATCATGGTCGCTCGCCCATAGTTTCATTTAATTAAATTGCAATAATTTTAATGTAAATAGCCAAGCTTGGGAACCAAGTTACTTTTTGATATTAATGGCCCAAAGTGGAATGTATCAAGCTATATTTGTGAGCACTTTCTTTTTGCTGATACATAAATACATACATGAGGAAGCGTGCTCACTCATGCATGGGGGGGAGATTGAACCCACTCTTTTTGTGTCGTGTGCATAGTTTTCTTTATTTATCTTGTTCTTGTCTATTTATCAAGATTTGTTATGTTTATGGAGGTTTATGGTTTATTGATAGCATTGGTATCAAAGCTTTGGATTAATTCAAACTTCTTGAAGCAGGTCAAAGACTTATGGACAAAGAGGTGAAAGAGACAAAGGCAGAGGTGATTTTGGTAATTTTTTCAATTTAATTTGGACAAAGAGGTGAAAGAGATAGAGGCATAGGTGATTTTGGTAATTTTTCAATTTAATTTGAAGAAGAATACGTTTATGGTTTATTGACAACATTGGTATCAGAGCAAACTATGCACGACAAAAAGAGTGGGTTCAATCTCCCTCCCATGTATGAGTGAGCACGCTTCCTCTTTCATGTATTTATGTATTAGCAAAAAGAAAGTGCTCACAAACCTAGCTTGATACATTCCACTTTGGGCCATTAATCAAAAAGTAACTTGGTCCCCAAGCTTGGCTATTTACATTAAAATTGTTGCAATTTAATTAAATGGAACTATGGGCAGGCGACCATCATCGCACATCAAAATACGACGGCCATAAACCGGCCAAAATCCATCCCACCCATGCTACTCTGTGCACTGATCTGCTCACCAAAAACACAAGACACATTAAATCTCGCTTATCCGCCCAACACGATGCGACCACTTCTCCACGCTCTCGTGTGTAGCCAGTCACACGAGACGACCATGTGGCAAATGAGGTTACCATAAATATCACATAAAATATCAAATAATTCCACAATTAATTCCATAATTCTCATTTCCATAACACTTTACAAGAGAGGTTCATTGCTTCTTAGCTATAGGGAGATTGCCGGTTAGAATATCAATGGCGAGGTGACTTGGCAATTCCTAATTGGGCAAGCACCTTTCATCTATAGCCACTCCCAAAAGTGGTCATGAGACTAATGACTTTTTAACTAGGATTACAAACTGACCAACCGGCCAATAGTGGCCATGCAGAGTTGCTTTGAGAAGGTCTTTAATGCAAAAAGGGGGATGCTGGTATTGGTTGTGAATTCTTTGTGAATAGTCACAAAGTCATTCGGTGGGAGGTGTTCGATGTAGTGAGCCGGATATGGTCCTGTAGTAGATCGCATTCCCCCATCCCACATAGCATAATTGTCCACGTCTAGCACCCTCTCTTGCTTATCATCTTCATCTACATCAACATTTATCTCCAAGTCAATGTTGGACTTGGACTTGGACTCGTCGATATTTTGTGTTGGAGTTGGTGTCCAAGGCATGATTGCACGGGATACACTTTTTATGCTACTTGGAACTCCTCCTCGATGACATTGTCTTGCTCTGCATTCTTGGCTTCCTCCATAGCAATGACCACCATCTCCTCCACTAAGTTTGTATGTGGGAGGAGGTGCTTCTCCATGTTACTGGTGTTAGAGTTGTCCGATGGAAACTCCACCTTCAACTTGAGCATGCTCCAACACTCATCCATGCGAAGGCCACAAGAATTTTCAATGTCATGCTCCAACACTCATCCATGCGAAGGCCACAAGAATTTTCAATGTCATGCAAAAAAATGAAAAGCTCCCCCCCTACCACAACCGGACATAGAGAGTCAATATCTATCTTAGGAAGGGGTACATATTCATCTTCATCTTCAATTTTGTTGTGCCACTTCCACTGGCCTCCAAGCAGCCTAGATTTTCTATGAGCCCCAGCACAACTCCTAGAAATTATTTTACGACGATCAGGCTTTCACTTACACCTGTGTGCACCGCACTCTGAGGCTCTTCCTTATCATGGATGAATCATCCAAGGCGCAGTTACGGCATTTCGACCTCCTCTTCCTCCTCTCCTTTTGAAAGGAATAAAACAAAGTAGGCCAGACATGATATGAAGTGATGGACAATGGCACCTCTGTTGAGCTTGCATACTTGCTTCTTGTCAAGCTCTAGGAAGTGTCCAAATTTGATCGCCATTGTTTCAAATCTTCTGAGCCGCTTTTGAAAGGGCCTTTCACTGTGGTTGATGTACTCTAGGAGTTTGGAGGGCACCCACAATCTGTCTCATCAGTTGGCGAAATAGATAGGGTGTGGCTTGATGTGGGTGTCCATGTAAGATAATGTGTCCACAAATAATTCTTCATGGAGGCAAAGTGTGGAGATCCAATCAATCTCATGAGTGAACATCACTACAACACGTCGGGAGTATAACAACATTTTCTAGCAATGTTTTAGGAGGGATTTTTTTGTCGGGATGTTTGGGACTCCGTTCGCCGCTTTGCAATAAAATTTTGTTGCCAAGCAACGCTCTTAACAGCGAAACTTTGCTGCTCCACCCCACAGTAAAATTACGCTGATAAGTAGTGTTTTTAGCAGTGAAATTTCATTGCTATACTATGATTTCGCTATTGAACAATGAAAATAGTTACAAAATTACTCTGCTATTTTCATTGCATAAAATTCCAGAGAGTTGTTGGATGCTGAATTCTAAAAATACATGTCACATACACACATAACATGATATATAGTTTTAAAAAAACATCCATTAAAACCCTTGGAGCCATGTTTCAAGCAAAAAAAAAAAAAATAGTTGGAAACTTTGTTAAACGAAACACAACAATGTCAAGATCATGAATCTATCCCATCTTCTAATAAATCCATATGTGTTGCTTCATCAATGTCTATATCGAATGGAAGCTCGATGAAAAGATGGGGTTCCATATCAATATCAATATCACTATCATGATTCAATGAAGCAATGTCATGATTGCTAGGTGACTCATCTTCTTCCGATTGATGTTACTCATGCTATTCATCAGCCCCATCCAAAATGTTTTCTACATCGTCTTCTTCCAATGAGCTGATTTAAGGTAGTACTTGCACCTCATCCAAAGATTTGGCCTCCAAATAATCTTGATCTTGAAAGATATGTTTTGAAATGAGGGGAAACTTATATAACATACCACCACTTTGGATCGATCAGCATGAAACACAACTTAATATCACAAAGCAAAGGGGTTACACTTGTATTATACTACATCAAGATTAAATTTGGGATTGGTTGGGTCACTAACCTGTTGTTGACAGTGTTGAGGTAGTACGAAGGTATCTTTCTCATCATTCCAAAACTTGGTGGAATCAATTTGAAAGAACCCATTTGGATGTTTTTTCACGGTTACTTGAGCACCTCTATATATCACATTGAGCCATTTGACATAAAAAATGAATAGACTAAATGATCTAAATCCAACCCAAAGAATATCCTAAATATCTCCACAATACTCAAGATTGTCCTCTATGACATTGGTATCATGTCTACTAGCTCGACTTTCTTACTAAAAAATTGCCATCACACCACAATCAAATGTGTTTCTTTTAGAATCCACACGCTCCGTATGAAAGTTCCTTCCCTTTGACCATATTGAATTAAACAAAATCATGAAATTTAGTATAGTGCATTAAAAAAGGTATATACATGAGATAGAGATGAATAATGTACTTACTTGAGGGTCACATCCTCTTTCTTACTCATGCTCTTCTCTTGTGATCGTCTGTCTACTTTGCGATGCCATCAATATTGCCATACAAAGCCATTCTATATTGATCACACTTGGTAGAGGTTCCAAGCTAGGTGGGAATGGCAAGCATCTATTTGCTCTTCTTAAAGCTCTTCTCTCATCCTTTCGTCTATTGATTGCATCCTTGTATCTCCCAATCCACTTCTCCATGATGGGACTATTTAGAATGCAAAATGTATTCACCTTGTGGTGTAATGCTTTGTCCAGTCTTCATTGCCTTCCTTTTCCCTCTGAGGCACATTAGTGAGATTAGTCAATCATCCTCCTCATTGCTCCACAATCGTGGCATGGAAGGATCTATGCAAGATAGTTGTTTTGAGATATACACAAGAGACTCTTGAATCAACCAGCCCTCTGCCATGCTTGGTTCTGACCTTTCCCTTTATCTCACAAATTCCTTTAAGGTTTTCATGAACCTTTCATGAAAAAACATCCCATCAAACATGAACAACACAAAACGCCACTTCATCAACCAAATGCACCACAAGATGCAATTAGCTAGTGAGAAATGTTCTAGGAAAGTTTTCCTATCATACACATTACCTCAATAGCATTGAGACAAGCCATCTCAATGGATGTAGGATCTATCTCCTTTAAGGATATGTACCTAGTGAGAAATGTTCTAGGAAAGTTTTCCTATCATACACATTACCTCAATAGCATTGAGACGAGCCATCTCAATGGATGTAGGATCTACCTCCTTTAAGGATATGTACCTACATACATAGCATTTATGTGTACGATTTACCAATACATAACTTGTGAGTGCATGAGAATTCCAAATAAGCAATATAGCTTAGTGAATTGAAGAGAAGATTCATACCTCACCAAGCTTCGCATTTTGAAATAGCCTCTCTCTCCTTCTTGTCTCTACAACCAACTATAGCAATTGTAAGAATAAACTATGCATAGAAAAAAACGAAAGTTAGAATATGAGCTTACAAATTATGTACCACAAAGAGAAAATGAATAAGCGAATATTATATACCTATAATATCTTGTGTCAATCATGTGTATTGAGGCCATATAATTGTTCCTCTCCTTTCTTTTTGGTCTTTGTTAAGGCAACCTTCAATGAATGAATTACTCCTATTGGTGTACGAATAGAGGGGATCACATCTTTCACCTTATTGTGCTCCCTTTTGGTTTAATACCCATGGTTCCTTTGGTAGGACTATTTTTCCACTCTCACTTTCAATTGGCCATGCACTTTAAAGGCGTCCAATGTTTTGTAAGTCATCCTTTGTACCCTTTGTATCTCTTTTATCAATTAAATGGTCCAATGTTTTGTAAGTTATCCCTTGTACCCTTTGTATCTCGTTTATCAATTAAATGGTCCCAAATATTTGTTGGCCACATTCTTGAAGATATGCATGGGATCTAAGAGATGATTGATCTTCATGTCACACAAATTTCAAAGTAGGTTATGCATAGGGATTATGTATACCCTTATACATAGACCCTATGCATAGCCCTCTTATGCAATAGTCCAAAGTAGCCCAAGTTTATGGAAAGATCTAAAAGATTTGATGGAAGGAAACCTAGGAGAGTAGGAATGGAAGAGCCCACAAGCTAGAAAGCTCTATGATATAGATAATGATGAATTCATAAAACCCTACAGAATCAATGGTGCCCCATTTTTAGAATGAACAAACTAAGGAAATACTTTGAAGGAGATAAACTCAATGTGGCAATACCCATAACTTTCGATGGATTTCAGGTCACACCATCCTGGATGGGGGGGTAGGAGTGAGCCTTGTCACTAAAAATTGCTCAGCAAAATAGGGAGTACGTGCCATGGGATGACACGACTTTATTGGTGAAACTTGTTAATGGAGCCACCGCCCATAGGTCTTTTGAGGGATTTGAAGATCAAGATCCTTGGGAACAACTTCCAACACACCTTCATGGTGATGAACTTCCGCCAACAACATGTTTCATATGATTTCATCTTAGGACCTTCATTCATGAGAGAGACAAAAATGATCCATAAGATTGGGACACATATAATTTCTATATTTGGAAAAAAGTCCAAACATTCAAGATCAACCTCCACACTTGGAAGGTCCATGCCATGATTGTGGTCGACCCTTCACAGAGAATTCGATAACAACAATCTACCATAAAATTATTTTTGAGGAAAGGGATAGCATGGAATTTTGACCCCTCCTAGGGCAAGAAGACTCTGAGAATTGGATGTATGCATATCCTGACTACCTTGGACATACTTCCAAGATGTACAAACAGGATGAGTTGACGGGCAAAAAATCATGTCCCTCTACATGCTAAGTGCCACATGTATGCCCGAAGTTACAAGTCATGAGCCTCAGAATGAAAATAAGGAGGAACCATTACAGGGAAACCATCCACGTAGAACTCATAAAACCAATGGTTTTTACAAAAAAGATACATACATCTTCCCTACTCACTCAGACACGCATTGGATAAAATATGTCACGGTTGTCAATGGACACACATACTTCATCCAAGTTTGGCAAAAGTATCTCACCAATGTCTCCATTCTATTTAATACAGTGACGTTTTGGAGAGAACTGCCTTTATAGCCCATCCGAATGCACCACTGTGAGGAGGGAACTACCACCAGCACAACACTTGCAAAAAATAGCAAATCAAAGCACCAGTCCACTCAACTAGTGTCTCCTGGTGATTTGTAGCACACACGACCTAGAAGGATACCTGAGCACACCCCAAACCCTTCAAATTTTTTAGCTTACTCTTCCACAAGTCCTCCCAAGTCTATCGTGACCTCCAATGATCATGGATGTCACTCCCAAGCCTTCAGCTAACCTTGACTGACCATAAACCCTCTCATCAACTGACACCAAAAACTGATTAGATTCTGACTGTACACAAAGTTAGTTTTCGGCTGTTGCTCACCCTAGTCCGAAATGCGTCTACCAGGCTTCCACTATCTTTAAGAACTTGCTTTTGGACTATGTTGAGCCTATCTAAACAATCCTGAGCTAACCTCTTGTTTTCTGCTCAGAAGTCACCCACACCTATCTAATTCAGTTGACTCAATCCTTAGTCATATTTCAACTCTCTAATGCCCGTTGACACCTCCAATCCCTCAAACAGTTCAAACCTCACTGGGACTCAACTCCCTGCACTCACACAACAACTGAGAGTATAGCTAAGAGTCTTCTGACTCGAGCACCTTCCCCTTCAGTTCTGCCTGACTTCTCATAGACTGTCAAATCTAACTCAAAATATCTTCTCTACAACCTAGAAAAACTAAATCTACCTTTGAATATCTTTTGTTGGTTCCTTCTATGATCCTAGCTCCCTTTTGATCCAACCCAACATTCAGCCTGACACCTAGACCACTAGTAGTGCTACTGCCCAACCTATCAGACTGTCGTTTGGTTGGTTCTCATTGTCAGCCTAGACCTCACAAGTGTTAAAAAAAATTGGACCAATGCTTTAACAACATCAGCTGACCTATCTTGACACACATCTCATTTTTGCTACCTCTCTTAGAACACGATGACTCACACACAAGCTAAATGCTGACACACGATTCTGGTTCAACATGAGATATTTCTTCACTTAGAGTTGGTTCTTTTCAAAACAAACTCCATCAAAAAAACACAACTAAAACTAAAGCATAAGATTTTATCAATCCAACACAATTAGACCTTCTGTGTATATATAATTAAGTCTATCCCTGAGATTTGGGGATTGAACACATAAGAGAGAACACTATGCAACCAAGGGACCTCAACAGTTTATCCCCAACAAAAGGTCTTGTATCTTCAATTCCATATAAGACCAACAACAACAAGAACTGTAGCTGCGCCTTGTAGACTTCCACTAACAAATACTACAAAGGATTGTTGAGAAAGGCTTTGATCTGACCCAAGTTCCAACAGAGTTGTAGCTTCAGAGGTCCTAGGGAACCAGCCTCCTACAAGACTCTCTCTCACCTTTGCAACCTCTACTCTGGGTGGTCCCAAATTTCCTCAAGAAAACCCGCATCTTCTTCTTCCCCAAACAAACAATTACAACAAACTTCCATAGAGCTACTTCATCAAAGTGTCTCTTGTCTCTCTCTCTTCACGACTACAACCAAGCTAACGCATAATCCGATTCTTCTCTCTACATCTTCTTGCCAACTATGCCCTAATCTCTTCACAATTTCTCCTCGTCTAGTGCATGTAAGTAGTCTTTCTTCTTTGGGCTAGGATCTAGTTCTAATTAGCAGGTGTGGCCATGATAGCAACCCCTTATTCCTAAAGCTTCTACACATGCTCGACGTGATTTAATTCATCTTCTGGGGTTGGGGTGGACACATTTTTTTGGGCATATTCCTTGGTTTAAAAAATCCTATCATATTTTGCCCAACCCCCCTGTGGTTAGAGAATTTACGCTTAACCACATGCTTAACCACATGCTGCTGGCTCACCAAAACAATCTTCAAAGAAAAGTACATCCAAATCCCAACAAGAATCTGCTGCATCAACTGGAACATTTGCATCAGTACGCAGGCTTGGATCCACAAATCTCTGAATCATTCTGAATTGTCATAAGTCTACACCAATATGGCTTTAATCTTTAACCAGTGACATTTTTGGAATGTAATTGATCATCCAAGTCAACTAGCTAATAAGTTCCATTCTCATAAATACTTACAACCTTAAAATTTCCCTCCCACTTACTTTGGAACTTGGTCTAAAGGTGTTGTCTAGCTTGTTGCTATATTTGAGAAACACATCCCCTTCTTTTATACCTTTGTCCTTGACAGTCTCATTGAAATGCTTGGCTCTCCGATTTATTAGCTGGATATAATGGTTCAAGGCTTACTCTCTAGCTACCTACAACTCTTGTAGATCCAGCAACCTCTTTGCATATTCATCTAAGTCCTTTTCTTGATGATTTAGAAGAAACTATAAACTAGGAATCTCAACTTCAATGGGCATCATAGCCTCTTTCCCAAAAACAAGATGGTAAGGTGAAAACTCGGTAGGCTGATTCGATAGTTGTCCTATAAGCCCATAATGCTAAGGAAACATGCAAATCCCACTGCTTGGGATGCTCACAAGACACTTAGTGATCATAGTACAAAACTATCCATTGAATCTCTCTACTAGCCCATTGGCATTGTAGATAGAGTACGTATGTGTGACATGTAATTTTTGCTTGAGCTCTTGTACAACCTCTCCTTTGAATAATCCAGGCCCTTGGTCCATCAATAGCTCTAAAGGCATGCCAAACCTAGCACAAATGCCTTCAAATAAAAATTTGGCCACCTCTTTAGTAGTTACATTCTTCACACATCTAGCTTCAACCCCCATCTGATCAAATAGTCTACTCCGGTCAAAATATAGGTCTTGCCTCTTGCAGTAGTCGACAGAGGACCAATTGCATCCAATCCCCACTTTTCAAAAGACCCATATGATATAATACTCTTTCTCAATTCATATTGTAAAACCTTTTTGCCTTGTTTCTGAGAGGGTTCATAGATCCTACACCAATGATATGCATCTCTTCTCAGACTAGGCCACACATACCCAAGTGTCAAAATCTTCCTTAGTGTCAACTTCAGGGAAAAATGCCCTCCACACACCCCTTCATGGCAAGCGGCCATAATAGCAAAGATATCCTCCCTATTTGGAACTCTCCTCAGAGTCAAATCCTTGCCTTTCATATATAGTTGATCATTCAGAATAGTGTATTGTAAAGCTTTTCTTATAAAACCATATTTCTGCCTCTTGGATAAATCTACAGGTACAAGACCTGTGTAGAAAATCTTCAATTTCCTGTAAATTCTCTCTTCCAACATAGCTAGGATGGGCTACAGTGATGGCATGCACTTTCAGATCCTTACCCAACCCCCCTTTTGCTAATGCATCTGCAACTTGATTTTGCTCCGTTGAATCTGTACTTCCTGAAATCTATGCAACATCCTTTTTATTTAAAAATTCCATTCTTTCCGTTTAGGGTTTTTGGCTTTCCAAATAGCTTAAAGGTGTCTAATGACCAATAAACTATCTCCCAGACAACTGACTTTAGCACTATTTGCCATTTTGAACCTAAACTCAGATGGGGCTTCAACCTTCAATCTTAATGCCTCCATTGTCTGCTGGGTCATTACGCATAATTGTGCACCACCATCAATATATACTTTGGGGACTCTATGCTTGTTTACCCAAGCATCCATAACTAGCAAATAATCTTTGTCTCCCTTCACCTAAACCATATTAATCTAACCTCCCTTCTTCTCTTTTTTGGGGCATCTTGTGTTGACCAACTTGATCCACGTCCTCCTAAGTTTAGGTACAACTGCAAAAACTAGGGCCATGTCAGACTAGGACCCTTATGAAGGTCTTACATCAAATCATAGTCTTCCTCATGGACACCCTTCTGAAGGTCTTACATCAAATCATAGTCTTCCTCATGGACACCTAAAGGAAAATCCTGCATGCCAATATGTCTTCTAGACCTAGTCTTTTTCCTACTTTCCTTGGGCTGATCTTCCTCTTGATTTCCTTTCTTCCTCCTGGATGGCCCTGGTGCATCCTCCACCTCTTCCCCTCTAGTTCTTTTATTGGCTAAGATGTCTGCTTCTTCATCCACTCCAATCAAATTTACTTCTCCTTGTCTAGGTCCATTTATTGGCTCCTTGAACCTTTGGCACTAGCTAATTAGGCATCTCCTCTGCCCTCCTAACATCCTACGTTTCTTACCTCCTAGGTATCGAAGGATAAACATAACCCCCCATTCTCATGGGGTAAAGGCACTGAGGAGATATATGACCCCTTTCCATACAATTAAAACACTAAACATTTATGTTTAGGCCTCCTCTTCCCTTGCCTCTCATAACATCTCTATCTCCTATCGTGGGGCATTTTTGCCTTCTTTCAACAAATTTAAATTCAAATTTTCCATATGCTGAGTTAGATGATTAATACCATGCATCAGCACAACTGATCAGAACCCTCGGGACTACTGGAGGAGCTCCTTTTGCTCTTCTTTCCTCGGGCATAGATGGACTTCCTTCAGTCTGAAATCCCCTTTTCTTTTAAGCCAATCTTTGTAGCTTTCACTCCTTCTCTGGCTATTCTCAAGGCCTCTTCAAAGGCTTGGGGTCTCTTCAATTCCACTTTCTCCTTCAGATCTACGTGAAGGGATTGGATAAACATGTCCTTCTTAAGAATAATAGGCGGGTGCTCTATTCCCCCAAAGAAGTATCCCATCTTCCACACATGTCTTCAAAATGGTCCACAAATTTGTCAAAACACATCAAATAGGTTATGCTTTAACTTCTAAATTTCTTGCCATAGAGCATTCTAGGGATTCACCCTGCTTATAATGTTGCACCAAGGCCACTTTGATGTCTTCATATGCCTGACCTTGCTTTAGAGTAGAGCTGATCTCTCCATGTTTGCCCACCGTTTGTGACAACAATGTTAACTTCACCTCACCTTTCTTATAGTGCTACACAAAGGCCACTTTGATGTCTTAATATGCCTCAACTTGATTTAGTAATTGAGCTCTCCATGTATGCAACCACCGTTTGGCATCTCCCTTCAATAACATAGATATCAATGTCAACTTAGCCTCATCCCTATCCTTTCTAAAGGCTACCAATTCCATCCTCGCCAAAAAATCCTCTAGATCCTCTTGAGCATGTCCATGGAGCATCAAATATGTCATCATGGCTACCATCTGCTCTACTGAAAACTCTTAGACCACCTGCAAACAGACTAAAGGGTGCTTCAAAGCTCTCCTCAGTGGGGGTAATAAAACAATGATGTATCAAGAAGACCTGCCTCTATAGCCCATCCAAACACCCCACCATGAGGAGGGAACTACCACTAGCACCACAACAGTAGCAAAAAACCATAAATCAAATCACCAGTCCATTCCAACTGATGTCTCTTGATTTGCCAACAACTGACATATGAGGATACCTGAGCACACCCCAAACTCTTCAAATTGTACAATTGACTCTTCCAGATGTCCTCCGAGGTTCATCATGACCTCCAACAATGACCCTGGTCTTCACTCCCAAACCTTCAGCTAACCTTGGCTAACCAAACCCTCTCAACTAACACCAACTAATCAGACTCTAACTGTACATAGAGTCAGGGTCCAGGCTACTGACCCGAGTCAAAAATGTGTCCATGGGGCTTCCTCAAAACTCCTGCAGTATCAGATATCTTTAAGAACTTGCTTCTGGACTGTACTAAGCTTGTGATCATCACTCCCAAACTGATCTCTTTTGATGTCTGAGAACTCACCCACCTATCTGCTTGAGTTGACTCATTCTTGAGTCAAATTTCAACTCTCTAGTGCCCGCCCGCTAGCACCTCCGATCCCTCAAAAACTTCAAATCTCACTAGGAATCAAATCCCTACACTCAAAGCTGACATCAGGATGACTCTGGAACATCTTCCCCTTCAATTCTGCCTGACTGTGAAACTTGACTCAATATCTCTTCTCTCAAACCCACAAAAACTAAATCTACCTTTGAATATCTTCTACTGGTTCCTTCTATGCCTCTTGATCCTAGCAGACTCCCTTCCCACCCGCCGACACAATCCTCAACTGCACTTAGACCACTAGCAGTGCCCAACCTATCAGAATTTCTTCTAACTGATTCTGATTGTCAATCCATCTGTCACAAGTGTCAAACACAACTAGACCAATTCTCAACATCAGCTGACCTATCCTAACACACAATTGATTCTTGGTGCCTTTTTCAGAACCTACTGACTCTCACACACAAGCTAACTGACATGGTTCTGGTTCAACACGAGACAATTCTTCACTCACAAATGGTTATTTTCAATAAAGTCCATTAAGACAATACAACTAAAACTAAAGAATAATATTTTATTAATCTAACACAATAAGACCTTTTATGTATATATAACTGGGTCAATCTAAACACCCTTGAGATTTGGGGATTGAATAGATAAGCGAGAACACTTTGAAACCAAGGGACCTCCACACTTTATCCCCAATAAAAAATCTTGTATCTTTAATTCCACAAGACCAACAACAACAAGGACTGTAGTAGCTGCACCATATACAGACTTCCACCAACAAATACTGCAACAGATTGTTGAGTAAGGCTTTGAGCTAGCCCAAGTTCCAATACAGTTGCAGCTTCACAAGATGGTCAAAATGCTTCCCTATCATTCTTGACATAAAACAGTCATTTAAAAACAGGTTTCATAAATACAGTTTCTAGTGAACTCTCATCTTTCCACATTGTTCTACATCATTTCTCGTTATTCCACATTCTTCTACATCAATTCACATTGCTTATTCTGCATCCAGTCATATTATGTATTCCCATCGTCCTTCATCCATTCTCATCCAATCACATCATGTTACATCTCATCTTTCCACATTGTTCTACATCATTTCTCGTTGTTCGTTATTCCACATTCTTCTACATCAATTCACATTGCTTATTCCGCATCCAGTCATATTATGTATTCCCATCGTCCTTCATCCAATCTTATCATATTACATCTCATCACATCTATCCACATCTATCCTCATCACATCACAACATATCCACATTGCAAGTCATCCATTTATATCACATCACATCCATCTACATTCATTCAGATCCACATCACATCCACATATCATCACATCACGTTCACATCCATTTACATCACTTCACATCCATTCACATCTACCCAAGTCCACATCACATCACATCTCATCTATCCACATCATATCTCATCCATTCATATCTAACCAGATCCACATCACATCACATCCATTCACATCTCATTACATCACATTCACATCTCACCACATCCACTCACATCCATTCACATCCATCACACCTATTCACATCCCACATTCATTCATATGCATATCTATCACATCACATCTCATTCTCATCCATTTACATCATATCACATCCTTTCACATATCATCACATCTCATTCTCATCCATTCACATCCTTTCACATATCATCACATCTCATTCTCATCCATTTACATCATATCACATCCTTTCACATATCATTACATCTTATTCACTTCCACACCATTTACATCACATCGCATCTCATCCACATCTCATCACATTCACATCCACATCCATTTACATCACTTCACATCCACATCCATTTACATCACATCACATATCATCCACATCTCATCACATCCACATCCACATCCATTTACATCACATCACATCTCATCACATCCACATCCATTTACATCTCATCCACATCCACTCATATCTTATCCATCTTATTCACATCACATTCACATTTAGTACCATTTTCTACTTTCGATACTGATAGGACTTTTCTAAGTTTCTGCCAAAATTGATTCGCCTAGATAAAGATACTTTTTCAAGATGGATATTTTTATATTCTTTCTCACATTTCTCAAGTGAAATATATTCAATAATCTTCTTTTGAGTAAAAGATTCATGGGATTTACAAAAATCAACTCTACCCATATTTCCCAATAAAATTAATAATGCTCAAAATTCCACTTTTGATAAATACTCATTATTTGAATTATGCCAAAAATTTCTCTTTTACCATTTAATTACTTGGATCTCAAATATATTCGGAATTCCTCTTTTTGCATAAAAATAAATTTATCAAAATTTCTCTTTTGCATAAAAATAAATTTACCAAAAATTCCTCTTTTACCATTTAATTACTTGGATCTCAAATATCATGGGAATTCCTCTTTTTTTATAAAAATAAATTTACCAAAATTTACTTTTTTTTGCATAATCAATTAATTATGCATAATTACAAAAAAATTTATTTCTCATGAATATGATGAAAATGATTTGTTTTGCATAGGATTTCCAATCCTAGAATATGGTAGGAAGTCCTCTTTTAGCATTATGCATAAAAATAAGATATGTTCTATTTTTTAAAAATTTTACCATAGCTTTGCTGGTATTACTGATAATTCTCAATTTTTTTCTAAAGAATAAAAGCTTGTAATGAAAATATGATAGTAGTTCCTCTTTTATGCTTAAAATCAAACTATGAATTTAAATCATAATCATAAACTTAATTATAATTATCCCACTAGATTAAGTAAATTCCATTATTTCTCTTTTTCCAAATTGATGGGATAATCTATTTCTCATTTAGAATCAATCAAAGTAGTTTTTAACTACTTATAAATAATCTAAAAGAAATAACCATTATTTTATTAACACAAAATCATAAAAATAACATTTTCTTAATCTCTAGCTTATCAAGCCTAGAGTTTAGCTTTGAATTAAGAGACTATCATTGAGAAGCATCCTTTTTCAAGGGATTTAGCCATAAAGATGGCTATTCTTTTAGAGAGAGAGATTTACTTAAAGAAAGCATTACAAATAAGCACAAAGATTAACTTTCTCTTAATTAAGCATTAATATTTTAAGGGAAAGCTTGATTTGAATTAAAACAATCATTTAGAAAGCTTCTCAAGCTTGAGAGGGGTTGAGAAGAAGAAAGTTATTGAGAAAATTAGAAAAAAACTATAAAATTTGATTTTAACTCCAAGTTTGGCTTGATTCTATAACTCCAGTGAAGCCCCCAACCAATCAATTGGTCCACCAAGAGGAGAAGAGCAACTCCAAGAGTTGTTGTAGAGAGAGAGAGAGCTCCAAGCTCCCAAGAGAGAGAAAAATTTAAGGGATAATAGAAAATATGATTAATTTAATATAATACTCGCATGGTATAGCTCCAATATTTAATTACAAATGACTAAGGGTCTATTTATAGGTGAGGTAGGCCACTAACGAAGTCCAACTAGTTTCTAGAGTTTTCTCGATCTAGTTTGACTCAATTTGGACAAGATTTGGACCAGTTTGGCTCCCTTTTTTATTTGGTTTGATCCAAGAGAGAGGAGAGATAAAAATATCACTTTTTTTTTTAAATAAAAAACCCTTCCATACATGTGAAAGAGATGCCTACCTCAAGAGTCCCCCTTTTCTTACCAAGGTGTCAAAAATGTGTCATTATTCTAAAATGTCTCATTTTTTTAGTATATCTCATAATTTTAACTAATAAACCTTGTACTCAGTCAACTCTTCATATTATGTGAGAATTTACTTATTTTTGGGTATTTTCTTTTATTCTTTTGGATTTATCTCATCCCAACACTTGGATTAATCCAGTTGGTCCATTGGAACCTGAATTAGATCATAATTCAAAAATTTCTGAAAATGTAGACCCTTAGGCTAAGGTCCCTTATACCATTTTCAATTAATTCCTATGGAAAGTTCATTTTAAACTTTTATTTCAGGGGAATCCATTTTAGACACTAGGAGGATTTTTATATTCAATGATATCCAATTTTGGATTCTCTCTCTCTAGACATTTTCTTTCTCTAGGCCAAAACAGGGTAAAAGAAGATCTTTCTTCTATTTCAAAGAGGGAAATAATTATAAGAACAGAAGGGGAGATTCTTACACCTTTACACCTCAAAAATTGGAGGGAGAAATCTTACACTTTTTAACAACAAGTGGCGGCAAGTGCTTCCCAACTATAGAAGTGAGGGACTTCACACTTTGGCTCTGGCGGGAAATCCTCCTTTCGTGCTCATTTCATAAGTAAACATTTCTTCTATTCTTTCATTTAATTTTATACTATATTATTTTCTTGGAATAGTTGTATATTTTCTTAATTATTTTTTATAGAGGGAGGTTGTTGGGCGTGACCCAACAAAGGAGGAGTATGACTATGCATATAGAGCCCCTCGTCCGCAATTGTGAGCGTGGATGCATATGCGAGGTGTACGCTTGGATGAGTCCGTTTCGGGGACTCAAGTAGATAAGGTAAGTTATCCTAAACCATCCTCTTTTCTACGTCTAATTGTATTTTACTGCTCTTGCTTACCTTACGCTTGATGGCATATATGTAGGATGAAGGGGAAGAAGAAGATGAGAATCCAGATTATCAGCGTCGTGAAGCAAGGGAAGAGGACGAGGAATCAAATGATGAAGATCACTCGAAATTCGATAAGGATTCCAGTTAGACACCTCTTCATTATAAAAACTTTATGTATACATGGCCAAAGGCCCAACAATTTCTAAAATATAATAACTTTTGGGCTCAATTGCATTCTCCACAATGTATGTGTTTCTTATATTTGTGTTTGTGTTATAAATCTGAAAATGTGACTCTATTTTTTAAAAAAAATTAAGAGCTGGGACAGACTGTGGAGTTTTGTGCAAACCCCCAGTCTACCCTAGCTCTTTTTTTGCTATGTAGGGCGTTCCCTGCTCAGTAGAGAAAATAGAAGTCGCTGCTTTTTCAGTAGCAAAAATAGCAGTGAAATATCGCTGCTCACTAGCAACATTTTGTTGTTCCGCAGTGAAATGTCTGCTGAAAAAGAGCAACGATATTTTGTTGCTATTTTTGCTACTGAGAAGAGCAGTGAACCCTTTGCAGCAAAAATAGCAATGTTTCTAGCAGAGCAAAAATGGCCTGACACCTAGCTATCCTTCTAGTTATAAAAACGATGCTAGACCCTCATTCTATTGTAGTGCATTACGTGCAAGTGTGTGGCCTCTGGAAACTCGCTCGCACGAAGGAAGTCCATGAAGCATTCATATGCAGCCATGTGCTCTGAAGCTCGAGTGTGGAGGTGCCTTGTGCTCTTGAGAATGAGTAAAAAATGACACTTAAGGCCTTTAAAGTACTATTTATATAAAATAGCTACCATTTCATAGTAGACTAAAAAAAATAAAAAAATGTTGATTTTTTAAAAGACAAAACCACGTCTTCAAGAAACCAGACAACATATTTTAAATACCGAAGTATCTCAGAAAATATTTTTTATACAAAACTCAAGTGGAGGGATATTACAAAATTGCTCCAGTGGATACTTATATCTTAGATTCTTTAACCAAGGTGACATCATCCGTCCCCCGATCCAAGGACACCTTGGTGTCTGCTTACATCCTCCTAATCTATCCAAACACCAAACACAGTCAGTGACTCCAGAAAGGGGTAAGCAAATACAAAGGTTTAAATGTCAAACAATCCCTGCCTTACTACCCTGCACATTGAAGCAAATACAGAGGTTTAAATGTCAAACAATCCTTGCCTTACTACCCTGCACATTGAAGCAAGCATTATTAATTCCCTCAAATCCTAAAATGCGTAGGTGATCTGGACGTTCAAAAGGCTCCAATGCTTACTTGCTTGGACAATCTCTACCCCCATATTAGGTAGGCATATAGAGAGATATATAGGCTCTACAACCTCCTCTTGATCTTATAAGGGTATCCATGCACCCTTCTTCCTCATCCACCGCTCATAAAAGAAATGAGTACACAAAGTTTATGAGCTTTCAAGAATCGAAAGAAGACACTAGAATACACTACATTGCACTTGAAATTCTCTCGTTTGTGCTCCCCCTCCATAATGTCCCCCCCTTGGCCAAGCAAATTGATAATCTCTTCATAGCCTACCACCTTGCACATGCACATTGTTGGTGTTCGAGTGCAAGTAATGGCCCAAAAAATGTGGGCAAACACATGCATAGGGCCTGCCCAGCCAAGACCAACTGATCTTGAGGCCTTTCTGTACTTCAAAGAATAATGTATATTGTTGGCCATCTTTGCTTTAAGAGTAAAAATAGTCTCAACATTAGGAATTGGCCATTTAGCACTAGAGAGTAAAGGAGAGGGGACTTCTTCAGGCTTACCAAACCTGTTGACCTGTGCTACCGGGAGTACATATTTGTGGGTGTAGAAGAAAATCTTTCAAGTAGCAAGGTTAGAAGGGGCACTGTCAAAGAATACACCTTTCCCAATATGCGCGTGTATGGCATAGAATGTTCATGTTAGCCTCCTTATGGGATGCTCCTCAATGATGTTGGAAGGGAAAATATATGGAAATGACAAAACTATCAAATAAAGTTGAAAAGAATAGTTTAAATACCATGTACACTAACATACTAAAGTGAAAGCATAGAGTTACAACAAGGAAAACGAGGACTATGACAATGTGGGCTCAAAGAAATTTCCAATGCCAAGTACACATGTTGCACTAGGGCCACCAATCCATCATGCCTTGTTTCCTTGAATCCTAGTAGATGCCCCTTACAATGGTGCTCAACCACATCTCGACGCCAAAATCGATGCGATCTAGTGGCACTGGGCTACAAATACACCCAATCTCCCTTTTGAAATTGTTTTTCAACCCAAGCATCGTGTTCAAACACCATATTGGGGAATATGGGAATTTCCCATAAGTTTGGGACACGTGGTCAAATCTTTGGATTAATCATAACTTGAACACCGTTACTCCAAATTGAGCGCTCTATAGCTCACTAGATTCCATTTTCCAAGCGCTTTCCAACAATAGGTCACATGATATGGTTTTGAAAAACTTATAGGCATGTTATCCAGGTCCCACCTTTTTAGTATTCAAAAAATGGGAGTTGGGAAATTCCCAAACTTACGAATATAGTGTTTTCATCCCTGGTATTGTGCATGAGCAGAGCCCCAACCTCGTCCCTTGGTTGTCTCCTTGACCAAATATGCACTACCCTCCATAGTGTGTTCTGCTAGAAAGGTTTTAGGGGGGAGAGAGAAAGATACAAGGTCGCATAGTATAGATTAGAGTGTTGGGGGGAGAGGGAGGTAGATGTGGATCTGAGGAGATTCGAATGTGCGCACGCGCGCGTGATAGAGATATAGAAGGATGCAAATCTAAGCACAGTAGAAAGATAGAGAGAGAGACACACAGAGACAGAGAGAGAGAGAGAGGGTTGCATAGTAGAGAGATAGGTTGAAAATCTACTCACAGTATAGAGAGAGAAAGAGAAGGTTGCATAGTAGAGAGAGAATGAGCTATGGAGATTTGAGGTTTAGGATAAAGAGGATGATATTGGAGAGAAGAATAATGTATAGGGAGAGAAATCTGAGGTGAAAAAAGAAATTTTTTGATACAATATGGTTTGGGTTGGGTTTTGAGAGGGAAAAATACACTTTTGATTTTTTTTGAAAAAAAACTTATTTTTAAGGGTTTTTGACCCACAAGATTAATGGGGCTGAAATCGATGGAGCCCTCTACTTTTTAGAAGCTACCCCTTGCTTTATGGCACCCTCCTACTTTTTTTACTCCACCTCCCTAATTTATGAAGGCCACTCCCTACTTTTTGAACCCCACAAATGTAGTAATGAGGGAGATTAGTTGCCCCCTACTTTTGGAGGAGACCAAATGTGCACACTCCTCTCTTCCTATTCGTCATTGCTAAGGAAGGTCATTAGCAAAGGGCCCAAAAGATGTCCAGAGGTTTAGATATATATGAACATATGTGACCATATCTCCTTATCTCAATCAAGATATGTTTACCATTAAGATTGTATCTCTATATCTCAATAGATATATATGAACATATGAGACCATATCTCTATATCTCAATCGAGATACTTCAATGTTCGAGATTACATTTTCACATCTTGTTCCAGATACATGATGATGGATACAATACTGATTATGCTGAATTTACATCCGAGTGGGAAAGTCTAGCATGATCCACTATGGCATTGATGTGGATCCCAGTGGGCTCATATCTCAATCTAGATAGTAATGTGGATCCCAGTGGGCTCATATCTCAATCTAGATAGTAATGTGGCGGTGATGTGTATTAGTGGCATGCCTTCCAAGCCTATTGTTTGCATGGCGGTTGATGGTATCTCAATCGAGATATGGGGATTTTGGCTTGGGAGAGACATGTCATGTTTTTATTGATGGTGATATCTTGATTCAGATACTCTACCTAAGAGTTACGTCGATGTCCTATTTTTTAGTGAGAGTGAACAAAAGTGAGTACCCTAATCTTGTAACCACCCTAGAAGAAAACCTTCATTAAGTCACACCATCACTTGTAGAGTGATGAATAGGAAGAGAAAGAGGAAGAGGAAGAGGAAGAATAAGGAAGAACAAATGCATGAGGGTTAATTATAAGAGAAGAATATATAGAATACCTTGATTAGCTAACACCATAGCCATGTAGTAATAAATAAGGAGAATGAGAAAGAGGCAGAGGAACAAAAAGGGGATGGGGAAGGGGAAGAAGAAGATGAAGACAAAAATGCATGTGATAGAGCTAGATTGATGGACTATATCGAGCCACTGCAATCCCTCAAAGAAAGGAGTGGAGGGAATTTTTTGGGGGAGAAAAATCAACGTCAGTGGTGCCATGGGTTTCAAAAGTTAATTCTCCAGTGCTGCTAAAATCGACGCCCAATAACGCTTCAATGCTACTTATAGGTGACGCTGTGAAAATAAAACCTTTCCATATACCATTGAAACTTCTAGATTTAGTGCATGTATTCATATTCAATTTTTTAATTGCACACTTTTTTTGCGCGGTACATATGTCTCCTATTAGTTTGGATAGTGATGGAAACCATTAATTTATTAAAAGACTAAGGTCATGTAAAAGGGTAAGAGAAGGGGGTGTGTGTGAATGGACTTATGGTCCACTAGCTCACCTATTTAAAGGCAAAGCTAGAAGGCATTATGTATGGTGCAAGGGCCAAGTTATATGCATAAGCAACTTAATAAACAAGATTTGTTCTGGTATTTGTGGGTCTCTCTCCTCCACTCATCTTGATCTAGCATAAGCACCACGTTTTCTCAACATGGTATCTAGAGCTTGGGTAGATTAGGTCACACTTTTTGTGGTGTAGACTAGGTTATCCTACATCGGATTCCCGTTTTTTGTGGATTTGAACCCCCTGCGAGTGGAGGAGCTCTAGCACGTAAAGGAGGTGTGAGATCACTGTCCCCACCGCACAACAAATTCAGGGGTGCTAGCAGCGGAAGTAGCACTTCTTGCGAGGGGCTGGGTCCCTCACTCGTGGCCTCACCCATGGATATCTAGACAAGAGACTAATCCATCAGTTCTTCCAAAATCGAACCCGAAAAAACTTACCTTGCTCGGAAAGCACGGGCGATTCCTCCAGGATAATTTTTCTGTAACATAGTCAAAAGCCTTAACTAACTGAACTAATCTGACCAAACCCATAAGTCCCATAGTCAGATCAGGGAAAAGATTGCACTTGGATCATAGAGACCAACGCTTTTTTCCCTCATTAAGAGGCACAGTCGTTGATTCTTTTCCATAACAGAATTGAGTCTCAATTTAGGGATCCATCAATCCAGCCTAACCCCATCCAATCCCGTGGGTTAGCCAACTACCCAACCACTGTAGTGATGGAATCCAATTAAGAATTTGGTTAGGTTTTATCCTGGGTACGAGGGAAAAGAGTTCACAGGCCCCGTAGTAGCTGGGTATTCATGCAAACTTAAAATTAGTCACACCACTTACACACCCAATATAAAATTGTCTTTTTCACAGAATCAGCTGTCTTTAAAACAATCATTTAATGAAATCATAAAGTCACTGATCATAATCCTCAAAATCTCCAGTTGAATCCTTAATTCCAATCATTCCTTCATCGATGTACCTATGGCATCATTGGCAACCAGAACGCTCACCACCTCTCCACTCACGGGGCCTTTTCGATAGTTCCTAGTAGCTCATAGTAACCGGCAATATATTCACATATCAAAATGAAATCTCCGTTGAAGATCAGCAAGGTCAACCAACAGATCCATATAAAAGAGCCATGGACTCATCTGTTGAGGACTAGCAAGGTCAATGAACCAGATCCATGCCCGAATTCAGAAAACAACTCTTACTCCTTGTTCCAATATCTTCCTTGTTGATGCACGCGAGGGTATCGTGGGTGACCCAGAGCCGGAGCACCGTATGGTCACATCACCCTCTAGGATCTTTTGCAGAGGTGACCTAGCGCTTCACTCATAGGCCGCTTCCTTGGTCCCTCATCCACCGTACCGAAAGCTCACCATTTTAATCAAACCAAGGCTGGTCAAGACCTCGGCCGACCTTGCTAAAATGCGAGACGTCCTCCACTGACTCTCCGTTAGCTGTTCAACTTTATCAGATTAGGTCTCCATGACCTCATTCACAAGACGGTCAAAATGCTTCCCCGGCATTCTTGACATAAAATAGTCATTTAAAAATAGGTCATAAATACAGTTTCTATAACAAACTCTTGTCTTTCCACATTGTTCCACATCAATTCTCATTTATTTCATGTGTATTCCCATTCTCATCACATCATTTTCCATTTCATCACATCTTTTCTCATTTATCCACATCAGATCTCATCCACTGGCATCTACCCATATCCACATCTCATCACATCACATTCTGTCACGTAGGCTGTAATGCCTGTGATGATAGATGGCAGAGACCGAATGGCCATGTCCGGGGTTCAGTGGGAGAGGATGCCCATGCGGAGTCATGGGCGGCCAGGCTAGTGTGGACGGCAGGCCACACACTATATAGCCTGGGGGATGAGGGGCAATCCTCATTCTTCCTCTATGGCTGGGTGGTGAGCCAGAGGCCGTCCCCTCTTGTGGTAATGCCCGTAGAGCGGCGCTTCTCTCTCAGAGTAATATCTTTGCACAAGCATATGCTCTAGAATCTTGTTGAGTTTTTTAACTACCATCAATCTACAGATGGTTAAACTCCACTCTAACTCAGAGTAAATGTAAGTTTTGAAGATTTCCCTTCAAATATAACAATCAAACTTCCTATCTCTTATGCCATACTATGTTTGCGGGGGCCATATAGTATGCGGAGATGTTTGATAAAGATTCTGGCACCACTACGGGTGTCTGGAGTTACATCCAATCACTTACAACTCTTTGTTGCTATTACCAGACACATCTCTTCAAGTATTGTCTGGACTCACACAACTATTCCAGTTTATGTGATATTTGAGGATATTCTTCAAGAAAGTTTTTTGTCCTCAAAAACGCCAAGAACAAATCTAGACCGTGTGTAATATCATATGTTATATTCTTGAGTCCTTCCAAGAAACTTTTAAACATCTTGCAACGAAGATGTGGTATAGTTTCTTAAGGGGGGGGTAATGTCACGTAGGCTGTAATGCCTGTGACCGACGGCAGACCGGATGGCCATGTCCGGGGTTCAGTGGGAGAGGACGCCCATGCGGAGTCATGGGCGGCCAAGCTAGTGTGGATGGCAAGCCACACACTATATAGCCTGGGGGGATGAGGGGCAATCCTCATTCTTCCTCTATGGCTGGGTGGTGAGCCAGAGGCCGTCCCCTCTTGTGGTAATGCCCGTAGCGGCGTTACGGGAATGTAACACATTCATTCACATCTCATCCATTCAGACCACATCACATCTCATTCATTTTACCTCACATCTCATCCATTCACATATATCCCGATTCACATCACATTCATTCATATCCATCACATTCACATGATTCATATTCATCACATTCACATTCATTCATATCCATCACATTCACATTCATTCATATTCATCACATTCACATTCATTCATTCATATCCATCACATTCACATCCACATATATTTACCTGATTCACATGACATCACATCTCATCCATTCATTCAAATCTATCTGATTCACATCACATCTTATCACGTCTACTTACCTCACATCTCATCACCTCTATTCACATCACAACCACCCATCCATCCATTCACACTTATCTGACTCTCATCACATCTCGTTACATCTATTCATCTCACATCTTATCACCTCTATTCACATCACATCCATCCATCCATTCACATCAAATCTCATCACATCTATTCACCTCACATCTCATCATCTCTATTCACATCACATCACATCCATCCATTCACATCTATCTGATTCACATCACATCTCATCACATCTATTCACCTCACATCTCATCACCTCTATTCACATCACATCCATCCATCCATTCACATCTATCTGATTCACATCACATCTATCTGATTCACATCACATCTATCTGATTCACATCACATCTCATCACATCTATCTGATTCACATCACATCCATCCATCCATTCACATCTATCTGATTCACATCACATCTCATCACATCTCATCACATCTATTCTCCTCACATCTCATCACCTCTATTCACATCACATCCACCCATCCATTCACATCTAAAGACAAATTTAGGAATTTTGAGAATTATTCGAGTCCGATTTCTTATAGGATTGGTTGGAAACTCGGTATTTTTGTGTAGTTTGAGCTAACATTTATTTGTTGGTGCACTCTTTGTGCCATTAGATTATATCTTGACACAACTATTTGGCATATTTGTTTGTAGTTGTATAGATACATGTGCAAAAATATTGGAAGGACAAGGGAAACATGACACTAAACTTAATTGAGATTATACAACACCTTTCATATGAAGAAGATAATGTTGGGAATTATTCGAGTCCGATTTCTTATAGGATTGGTTGGAAACTCGGTATTTTTGTGTAGTTTGAGCTAACATCTATTTGTTGGTGCACTCTTTGTGCCATTAGATTATATCTTGACACAACTATTTGGCATATTTGTTTGTAGTTGTATAGATACATACGCAACAATATTGGAAGGACAAGGGAAACATGACACTAAACTTATTTGAGATTATACAACACCTTTCATATGAAGAAGATAATGTTAAATACTATCTCCACTTTGAGACATTAAAGTAAAAACATGGGCTTTATTTAATTTGCAAAAGAATTCTAAATATCACTTAAAAGGGAACCTTAAAAATGAGAGATCTCTAAAGGGTGTGGTGTTAGAAACAACAAAACAAAAAGTAAATCTCAATGACAGTAACAATGTGCTAAGTTTATGTTTGATCCACAGATAAAAACCCATCTTAGACACTATATCAAGATTATAAATCATGATATATATGCTCAAATTTGAGTGATATTGAAGTAAAAGCATGGGATAATAATGCCAAAGAACACTTGGAAAAGGAACCTTAGAATTGAGGGATCTCCAAAGAGTGTGGTGTTTAGAAACACCAGAAGCAATCAAATTTCAATGAGATTGTTACATTCAAGTTTACAATTCATCTGAAGACAAAAACCCTTCGTAGACACTTTGTCAAGATAATAATTAAGTACAAATTGTATCTCAAACATAGCGTTTTCTCATGTATTGCTCCAATACATACAAAGTTTCTCTATCATAAGCTGCTTCATTTACTAAAGTGTTACAACAAAGTATACTCTTTGCATACAAAGTTTCTCTATCATAAGCTGCTTCATTTACTAAAGTGTTGCAACAAAGTATACTCCCGTTTGTTCTTTGCATAAATCCAACCAAGTAACCATGCGCTGATTGTTGTCTCCAAAAAACTTTGAAGCTCCTCTATATTTTGATTCTATATCTTTGGAAAAATCATGTAGGTTCCGGGTATATTCCACATTACATTGTAGAGGGTATCATCAAAAATTAGCGTGTTATTTCCATCCAGGTCATGGAAAATTCTCCATGGTACATCCAAGTTTTTGTGGTATACAAATCGATATCCAATTAGAAGATCTGTCTTTTGACATGCTGCCTGCCCTGCTCTACGACCTTAAACTTTTGATGGTGCCGAGGAAAGCACAACTCAAGAATGCGTCGAGTCCTTTTTTGTAGTCTATTAGTACTCCAAATCCATACCTCAAACCATTGCATACAAAAATCAAGGAAAGTGAATGCATCTTTGCGAATCAAATGCCAAACACTTGTATTCTCTTCCACAAGATGCATATGTTTGGCCCAGTCTAGACATACATCACCATGTTGCATCTCAATGGTCTTAAGTAAACCACCATTGAGTTCAAGTATCAATACTCTTCTTTGTTTCCTTATTGTATCTAGGGGTGGTAGAACTCTTTTGCTTCTAGGTACATGAGTCACCAATGATTGGTGCCACCTCAATAGTAAGTTTTCTGTACACTTGAAATCAAAGCTATATGCTTCAACATATCCTGTTGAAAACAAAATGTATGGTTAATGGACATTCAAAATTTTAAATAAATATATTATGTGCCAACAACATGAATTCATCCATGATATGGATGGTCTTAAACCTTCATAGACAAACACTCCAATACCTCAGAAGTTCAACCAAAAAAATAAAAGAGTGAGTATATTGTCAATGCTAAATTTCATCAAATATATTGAATATGATGTATAAAAGATTTTCACTGTTAAGATAATTGAGTCTATCCAAATTAAATTATAATATTCATAGCCTTACACCTTGACAAGGCAATATCTTCAATAAAAAACAAACACATCTTATTTGTAATCGAATTGCAAATATTGACAAAAGAGATAATCAAATGACAGTAAGTTTGGAGTACAATGGCATTTGATTGCTTGATACAATAGTGTAAAGATTTGGCTCGTACAATCCAAAAATTAAACCCATCTAAGCACATTGTTTTGGCCAAAGCCTAAGTCTATCTTATGGGCTTTTAGTACAAAATGGCTCTAAACATTCTGCACCCAACAAGTCTCGATATTTGTGAAGATCCCATACTTCAAACTCACGTTTAGACCTTAGCAATGGTTTCCTTCGACCTGCAGCAACAACTAGTATGGGTTAGGTTGGAATCTGATTATACTGTCACTCAATGTTTAATGAAACTAGACATTATCCTACCCATAAGCTTAAGTAAGCCTTTTGTAGCCTTGATATGTATGCTTTTGCTGTAACTCCACTTATGAGATGACCACGATCATATCCCAAGCGAGTAGCATAAGAAATAGCATGTTGATCACTCAAAATCCTTGTTTTGTAACACACTTTTAACAAGCTTAGCTAGTCTTTAGATAGTAATGGTACTCCAGCTTTGGATGCCAACATTGCTAGATCCTTGCTTATGGATTCTACTTTTCTTTTTTCCCCTCTTGATTGGACATACTTTAGCTTATCACCATACAATGGTAAGTGTGAAGATGCACAAGATGAGTTTTCCACTTCATCTGAATTTTCGTTGAGCTCTTCTCGCAAAAATTGGGATGTGAATTAGAGCCATTCTTCCAGTACATCTTGAAAATCGATAAATAAATTATGACCATGTGTGATAGGAGATTAACCTAGCCGATTAAGCAAAATAATAGACCTAATGTCATTTATATTATTTAGATTTAAAAGGTAGGGTAGAAGGTCATTGCACACTACGTAGTCGTGCCCTCCTTGAAAACTTTCACGGAAGAGATAGTTGTCTTTTGGATTAACACATCCCTTGAAAGGGCTATCATCAACAATAAGCAATGTATTCTTCTTATTGCAAATATCTTGGCACTGATTCCAAACCTTGACTAAAGGTTTAAACATAGCCTCAACAGTAGGCTTATCTGGCCTATACACTTTTCGAAGATTATGGATATAACATTCTTCTTGTCCCCACACCATAAAGAAATGATATTTCTTATGTGCATACTGTTCAAGAGTGTTTACATAGGCACAAACATTCTTGTGTAGCATGCTGGACCAAATACCAACATGAAAGTACTGGCAAATCTCATCCAAAAATTCAAAACACCCGGGGCGAATAACAACTGTGGTGTGACCAATATCAATTCGAATACAATTTGTTTGTGGATGCCTCTTCTCTTCCTTGTTGAGGAATATTTTTTGCATACGATACAGAAGAATGATAACACTTTAATGTGTTTACATACTTAACAATGTTAAAACAAGTGATCCTATATTATCAATGAGAGCTAATTACAACAAAACATCCACAAGTGATCCTATATTATCAATGAGAGCTAATTACAACAAAACATCCACAAGTTTACTTTCTTTTCATGCTCCTGGATACTCATCTATGTGACGATGGCTCCTAGACTTGATTGCATTTCCCTATTGATTGGTGAAGATTGAAATACTAATCTATCTCCATCTCTCTCAAAAGAATATAAACTTCCTAGAGGCCTACTCTTTTGTGTACTGGAACGTAGCTCCTCAACACGTTGCTCTATTTCTTGCGCACTTAACTTGTGATTGTTAGAAGCAGCTGTACCTGCAAAAACAACTCTCGCTGAGAAACATACTTTTTAAAACACAAAATTGTTGAATAAATCATCTTAAATAACATCCTATTGAAAAAGATCTACCTTTAGTTTTCTTGGCACCCTCTGCCCGCAGAGTCCTTGATTTCAACTATTCTCTCTTTATTCGTACAATATGTAGCCTCATCAATTTCTTCAACACCCTCTGTCCCTACAGAGTCCTTGATTTCAACTATTTTCCCTTTCTTCATAGCATATGTAGCCTCATCAATTTGTTCGACAATCTCTTCTTGTCTCTCCTTGGTTGCAAAAGTCTCTTGAAGCTCTTCATTAACTTTATCTTTATTCTCACTAACCTCAACATTAACTTGCAAATCAGGAATGTCCTTAGTCTCTTTAGTCCTATCACTTGAAGGCCTTGAAGATGTTTGCAAAGCTGAATCATCAATGTGATCTACCTCCACCATGTTGTCTTCATTATTTCTAGCATTTGAATCATGAGAGTTGAATCATCTCTCTAGTAGGGCTTTCATGATGATGTTCTAGTTGAGCAATGTTATCTTCGTCTTTCTCTTCTTTGTATATATCTGTAAGATTAAAATAAAATGCTATTACTTTTAGGATTTAAATAATACACCAAGGCTAATACAATACTAGTCATTTTTATATCTACACATATACTTTGTATCCAAACTTAGATTACTCAACATTGAGTGATGTACCATAATGAATTAGGAACCATATTACCTACCAAGACTTTCACACAAGGGTCAAACTTGAGTTTTGTTTGAGCCTCACTTACAAGGGCAAAGTAAAGATTGCTCAACTTGAGATTGTGCCTTGTGTTGGAAGACATCCCCAAGGTTGGACATAAGTGGAGGTATGGCTCAAACTTAAGTTTGAGCCTCATCGCTACACTAAGATATGGAGTAAGTGTAATTTCTTAATAGTAAGCATGCGTCATCATTTGTGTTAGGCTCAAACTTAATTTTGAGCCTCAGTGCTACACTAGGATATGGAGTAATTTCTTAATAGTAAGTGTGCATCCTCATTTGTACCAGACATTGGCATGAAATCAATGATAATTAGAATAGAAATATTCACTTTAATAGAAAAATGTTAAAAGTGAATCCAAAAAAACCAATGTATTAATCAAAAGACTAATAATTATTTCAACAAATCCACACTTTGAACAAGACCTATGTTAATATTAGTTATTAATAAGCTCCTTTCAATGATCACCATTCGTTGTACATTCATAAGCACTATCATTGCACTTTTCTACCTTTCTTTGGTTGAGAGCTTGATGTGCTATGAGCATGGAAAGCCTTGTTGATATCTATATCCCCAATCTTCTCAATGGCCATAGAAACCCCAACATTTAAAGCTTCCATGGCTTTTGCAATATCCAATATATCATCACCATTCCCACCTTCATCATCATTTTCATGCCTTCCAATATCTTCAAAATTGTCTTCGGCATCCTCATTGAATAGAGCATCATTCCCTTGGTCCTCTTCATTCCTTTGCCGCCCTGCATCTTCAAAGTCTATAGCATCCCCAACTTCTTTATCATCATCTGTGTCATTTTTGTTGTCAATATCATCACCTTCGTCTTCCTTCTCTGACTTGGCGAGTCATCAATGTGAAGATTTTGAAGGTTCTCTTTTTTTGCATCATCTAGTGTTTGCTTTTTTGTGCCGCCACTTGCACCACACCACTCTTGCAAGGACGGCGGACTGTCTAAAAGAGCAGAACACTTTGATTCTAATGCCATCGCTTCCAAATCATCTTTGCATAAAGCAATACATCGTCTCTTCTTTAGCAAGCTCTCCTCTAGCATAACTCCACCACAATATATCTCTACAACATAGCTGTGTTCAGGACAAAACCCTGTGATGAGACCGTCAATAAAGCCTTTGTTGATGAATTCTCTATTTTAGCCACTGGAGCCTGAGATGAATACATTTTTGTGAGAACCTTATCAATGGCCTCAAACTTGTCAACCTTGCTGATGAAAAGGATAACAGTTGCAATCTCAACTATTTCAGATGTCCAGGCATCATCTTTTTGTGTGTGGATCACGCCAAATTCATAGTGCACCTTTGTTGACTGGCTAGAAATTCCTTCGATAAGCATTACAATGGTGATGAAATCAACAAAACACACAAGAATATATTCATTTTGTGAGTTTAGTGTGTTCAAAGCAAGTGCCAACTTGGAGAAAAATTCTGACGAGAGCTGCTCCTTTGTACCATCATGTAGGTCCATGATTGCCAGTTGAAATGGTACATGCTCTTCACTACAGAAGACAATAATCTCTGTCATATCAAAACCCACCTCCCTAATTGTCCAAGGAATAGACTCTTGTTGAGATACAATATCCATAGATGCTCTATATAGGTGATTGAGTAAAGTTACTACACTTTTTGAAAGTGAAGGATTTTTTTTTTTTGAATGATTGAGAGAGTCTATCAAAGGACTGGCTGTAGCTCCTCAATTGATTATACTCATACTCCCCTAGCTTATATGTCTCACACACCTATTCCCAAGTCATGTTTTTCCTTGTTAGATCAAAATAGAAGGCGGTTATTGCATCTTTGAGCACTCGATCTGTTTTTAGCTTCCAAGCCATCTCCTCCATATCCATTCTTGCTTTCCCTTCTTAAGCAATATTCTATTGTCAAGAAGTGCTGTTTAAATGTCCAAAACTTCACTCTTTTGAAGGCCTAAAATGCACCTAACAACGTTGGGCCTAGCGTGACTGTTCCTGGTGCCTGTGCTGAATTTGCCCACTCTTCAAAGTTGGAAGTTTGGGATTTTGATCAAGACCTTTAGTTTGAGTTTCACCCTTTGTATTTGGTAGCAAGCTTTTTGCATATAGCCTCATGATCTTAACCCAATTCTGCCATACATCATCATCACATAGAAGCAACAAGTGTAAATCATTTTTGACAAAATTCTTATGTAGTGTGTGCTCCATGGTCCCTTACTATAGATATCACAAAATATTAGGAGAAATCATGCATTTATGGGTTTTCAATCATTTGGAGCTTATGCTCAAACTTGAGTTTGAGCCCCTCACTTGCTAGTGCTAAACTAGTATATAATGGTGATGCTCAATCTTAGGTTTGAGCATCACCTCCATATGCAAATCTAGCACTTGCAAGTGAGGCTCCAACTCAAGTTCGAGCCACAATTAGATATGCAAGTGCTACATCATCACTGAGAGGTGAGACCAAACTATTAAGTTTATGCAGTTTGAGAAGAAGCCTCACATGCATCTTTCTTATGCTACTGCTACACTTGAAACTATAGATCCGTAAAAGATATTATGAAAAGTAAAGAAGAAGTAATGTATGTCTATGATTTACCACCAAGATATAGCAAAGAATCAAAAGAGTACCTTCCAAGACTCATTCATCTTGGGTTGATTGACACTAGGCAAAGGTTTACTAGGATGACCGTTTGCACCATTGTGCTTGAGCTTGTAGAAGCTGATCGAGGAATGGCTCCTTTTGCATTGACTTTGCAACAGATAAATTTGCATCCTTGGAAATGTCACGAGAAATCTTGGGCAGGCAATTTACAATTATCTTTGATCTCCTGAACCTAAATTGCTGATGTAGTTGAGGGGTCACTTTAGCCATATTTAGAGCCTGCAAGCTTTTTGCAACACTAATGGAGTGTTGACCAGAGATAATCCAATATTCAACTTTATAAATATCTTCTTTTGCGAGTTTATCAAGGGGTTGTTTCGTAGCACGATTATAGGGCATCAAAATTGTAAGTATCTCCTCTTGCTTTGGGTCCTCAATAAAGTCTTGGGTCAAAATACGAACCCAATCCTTATTTAACCTTCTATACACATAGTTTGAAGGAGCACGATAACATTTCATCACATCAATGCTGAAGACCTCATTTAGACCAAAGGGATAATATCCCTTCTTTATTTCTAATGAGATCATTTCTTTGTTGCCCTTGTTTGGAGTCTCAACCTCCATGCTCGTCATCGGACGCATCTATCTCCTTTGAACTGAGAGCCTGCCATGTCTTCAACTGCTATTGTGCTTACATCAAGGACTTTTATTTTTTCACTCTCCTTTTTATGTTTTGAGGAAGTTGCACTAGCATTTCTAGATGCTTCAAGTGCACTCTTCACTATGGCCCTGCCTTTTTCTCCACAATTTTCCTAACTTGAGTGGTTGTTGTCTCCTTTTCATATATAGACTTTTTTCGTGAATCCACAGCCTTCTTTGCATGCCTCATTGCTTTCACCAGGTTCTCCTCCACATTATCCACCCCTGAGTCTTCTTGATTAGAAAAGTCAATGATCTTCCATCCTAGCTTTACAATAGAATTGTCCTTTCCTATTTTACTGCCAGTCATGTCTGCTGGGTGAAAAGTGTCCAATGATAAGCAAAACTTATTTGCTTTTGTAGTTTCTCCTTCTGGCAATACATTGCATGTGAAGCATGGGTTTGCTCTTGCATCCACATCATCCTTAGCGCCTACCACAATCCCCATATCTCCATATGACGTATCACCTTGAGACAGAAACAAATGGAGGACTCCTTTGAAGTTTGCACTAGCATCGTAGGTATCCACAAACCATTTTACTCCTTTGTTACTCAATTCAAAGGTTTTATCCACCTTAATTCTAGGAGTGACACTTTTAGCTTGAGTTGTTGTTTCGAGAGCATCCAGAGTAAAGATTGGTGCACCATGTGGTTGCGAGGTAGCGGGCGCTCTGCTAGCTTCCATTCTTGTGAAGCACAAAAAAAGTTTCAAAACCTTAGAAAAAAATGGATTTAAATGCTACCTATCAAATCAAAACCTATCAACTCAAGTTTGAGCCTTAAGACCGGGGTGCACTAGCATGGAGAGCAAAGGCTCAAACTCAAGTTCGAGCCTTAAGGGCGGGGTGCGTGCACTAGCATGGAGAACGAAGGCTCAATTTGAAGTTCGAGCGTTAAGGCCGGGGTGCACTAGCATGGAGAGCAAAGGCTCAAACTCAAGTTCGAGCCTTAAGACCGGGGTGCACTAGCATGGAGAGCAAAGGAACAAAGGCTCGTGCACTACCATGGAGAGAAAAGGCTCAAACTCAAGTTTGAGCCTTAAGGCCGGGGTACACTAACATGGAGAACAAAGACTCAATTTAGGTCGAGCGTTAACACATAAGTTCTATGTAGGGGAGGCTCAAACTTAAGGTGGAGTCTATATCCAAGTTGTGCACTCAGATATGTGACACATATACCATGTTTATATAGGGAACCCTTGTCATTTAGATTGTATAATGTGCACAAAGATCAGTTTTATAGGTTCTCGACATATGTGAAGATACAAAAGAGAGCAGCAAGAAGTGCAAACAATCTACGACAAGCAACGATTGGGAACAAATGGCACACTTAGCGTGCAATCAAGTAAGCGTTTATATTGATATAGACAATCAATTAAAGAGAAGGACTTACTTGTTGCGTAAAGTATTCAATTAGATGAGGGAACATAAGAAACGCAGATGAGCGCACGAAAGTCTTCGATGTCGCACAGATGTGACGGATGCTTGAAGTCTCCGATGGCATGTGGGCGTGATGGTTTTACAAGAAACAAAGGTCGAAACCAACGTAGACGTGTCGATTGCGGGAGGAAAAGAAACTGTTTGAAACAACGCAAGAGGACGCAGGCTGAGCGCGTACTTCAGAGATAGGATTCAGAGATAGGAAACAGAGATGATTATTACATACGATGGCGTGCGCGATGGTGATTACGAGCACTGTACGCTCACCACATAGAATCGCGCTCGCTCACCACACAGAATCACTTTGGGTGCAGAATCACGTTTAGGGTTCGCAGGTCCTTTGGTTTGGTTCAAACGCTCCTTTGGTTTGGTTTTTTTACATGGATGGGACGTGTGAGGTTGGTCGGACACTTTGTTTCTAATTAAGGCAAGACATTCTTTTTTTTTAACATGGATGGGACATTTGAATTTCAAAGTTGGGGGGAAGGGAAAAATTTGAATTTCAAACGGGAGGGACAGGGCGAGAGTTGGGGGGAAAATTTGAATTCGCTGGGCGGGGCGGGGCGGGGCGGGAGTCGAGGGAAAATTTGAATTCGTTGAACGAGAGGAGCGCAAGGCGGGAGTTGGGCGGAAATTTGAATTCGTTGAACGAGCGCGGTGGGGCGGGCACTGATTGGCCGAGGAGCATGGCGGGGCGGGCACCGAGTAGCCGCTGAACGAGAGGGGCAGGGCGGGGCAGTCGTGCGGTGTGGGAGAGGAGTGCCGAGTACGAGAGGGGCACTGCGGGACAGCCGTGCGATGCAGGAGAGGAGCGCCGAGCACAAGAGGGGTGGGGCGGGGCAGCCGTGCGGCACCGAGCACGGGAGAGGAGCGTCGAGCACGAGAGGGGCGGGGCGGGGCAGCAATGCGACGCCGATTGGCCAAGGAGCGTCGAGCATGAGAGGGGTGGGGCGGGGCAGTCGTGCGGCACCGACGATTGGCCGAGGAGCATCGTCCTAGTGCGGCAGAAAGAAGGTTTCGATTTTGGTTTCAAGCCCAAGCCCAAGCCCAGGCCCAAGTCCCACGTCTTTTGATTATAGTTAGTTTCACTTTTGTTTATATACCCTTCTTCACCCACACCCCACTTGTTCTCTGGGATTATCCTAGCTTCCCTCTCTATTCCTACTTGCTTGTGTAATAGACAAGGCTCAAACTCAAGTTTGAGCCTTGAGCTTGAGCTTGAGCTTGAGATTTCTTCTTTTCTTCCCTCTTTCCCCTTACACCCAAATATACTTATAAACTATGCGATTAAAAATTCAACTAAAATCTATATAATGCACAATGGCTCAAACTTGAGTTTGAGCCTCACGAAGGAGAAGAGTCTCAAATCCAATGTCCATTTGCTCATTTCCATGTCACATTCTCTTCACTAGCATATTGTTTCTCTCTATTGCTTTCTCTTTGCCTTTGCTGCTGTTGTAACCACTCACCTTTGCCTTTTGTAGCTATGAAACATTGATGGCTAATTGACACCATACCTTGACTCAATATCCCGATGAAACGGTGTGGCCAGATGCAGAGGTTGATGAAGCCTACCTCTTGGGAAACTAGTATATACATGAGGTGAGGAATATCACTTCAATTGGGACCTCTTAATAGCAAACTAGCATATGAAGGTGAGGCTCAAACTTCAGTTGGAGCCTCCAAGAAAACTAGCATCTGTGGGTGAGGTTAAAACTTTACTTTCAGCTTCCTAGAAGCAAACTAGCATCCGCGGGTGAGGCTCAAACTTTTGTTGGAGGAGCCTACCCTTCTAGCTAACATATGCAAACTAATATATTATGCAAGTAAGGATGATAACTTTAACTGAAGCCTCCTAGCAAACTAACTGGAGCCTCCTAGCAAACTAACATATGATGGTGAGGCTTATGGAGCCTCCTACTAAACAAGCTAGCATATGCAGGCAAGGCTCAAGCTTTAGATGGAGCCTAGCCTCCTAGCAAACTAGCATTGATAGTAGGTGAGATTCAAACTTTGGTTGGAGCCTGAACTCATGTTGAGATTGAATTACATTTATAGTTTTATGTACTACCGTAAAAACATCGCTTCAATCTTTCTTATTGAGATCTTGATTTTCTCAAGGATTGCAGGGTCTAAAACAATGTGATGAAAGTTCCTGTGTTTGATGGTCAACTGGAGGCTATGTGATATAAACAAACTTAATTCTTGGTGTGCATGTGTGTGTGTGTGTGTGTGTAAGTAAATTTACATCCCACCAACATCATATATACTTGTTACAAATGTACAATAGTACATAAATCATATCGCATTATTCAAATGCTTGTTTGAGAACATCCAATAATAAATCTTACATATCACACAGTAAACATTGTATTGGATCTAACAAAGAATTGTCCCAAAATTGTGCATATTTTCCAAAATTCCTAAATTTGAGTTTCCTGATTTACATCACATCTCATCACATCTATTCACCTCACATCTCATCACCTCTATTCACATCACATCCACCATCCATCCATTCACATCTATCTTATTCACATCACATCTATTCACCTCACATCTCATCATCTCTATTCACATCACATCCATCCATTCACATCTATCTGATTTACATCACATCTCATCACATCTATTCACCTCACATCTCATCACCTCTATTCACATCACATCCATCCATCCATTCACATCTATCTGATTTACATCACAGCTATTCACCTCACATCTCATCACCTATATTCACATCACATCCATCCATCCATTCACATCTATCTGATTCCCATCACATCTCATCACATCTATTCACCTCACATCTCATCACCTCTATTCAAATCACATCCACCCATCGATTAATATCTATCTGATAGAATTTAAATATAGAATATAAGAGAATTCTAATTTTGATATAAAGATTCTTTACACATCTATTTATGCATAAAAATCAACTTCAGTGGGAATAACACTTTTATAAAAATCCTTTTATGCATTTATTTATGCGTAAATTCAATTTTAAGGAACATAAAACTTTTGAAATAAAAATAAATCCTTTATGCATCTTTCTATGCATAAAATCAATTTTAATGAAAATAACACTTTTGAAAGAAACCCCAGTTGCCTATGGATAGTAGACTATTGACTTCTAATGTATGATCATATGTTGCTTTGTTAGCTTCTTAATCACTTCATTGAGAGGAAGTGGCTTCCTTGGTTGCGCTGACTATATCTGCTTCCCCAGCATTCTTGACATAAAACAGTCATTTAAAAACAGGTCATAAATACAGTTTCTATAATGAACTCTCGTCTTTCCACATTGTTCCACAGCAATTCTCATTTATTTCAATCCCATTCTCATCACATCATTTTCCATTTCATCACATTTTTTCTCATTTATCCGCATCAAATCTCATCCACTCGCACCTACCCATATCCACATCTCATCACATCACATTCATCCACATCTCATCCATTCAGACCACATCACATTCACTCACATCACATCTCATTCATTTTACCTCACATCTCATTCATTCACATCTATCCCGATTCGCATCCCATCAAATCATATTCATTCATATCCATCATATTCACATTCATTCATATCCATCACATTCACATTCATTCATATTCATCACATTCACATTCATTCATATCCATCACATTCACATTCATTCATTCATATTGTTATGATCCATGTTATTTGATGAATGATAGTCATGGTCATTTAATATTTGATTTATATATTTTTTTATGATGCCTATTTCTCATGAACACATTAGGATTGATTGATGTGATGTCAATTAATTGTTACTACTGACATGGTTTATGTTTATGAGTTTAGGTGATGAGGTGTGCAAGGGTACCAATTTAGGTGTTGCACAGTGCGAGGGTACCGATTTAGGTGTCGCACGGATGGTGGATTGAGTCGTGGCGTGTGGACAGATCTCATTATTATATTCACAATATTTTGTGGCTGTATTATGGCGTTTGATATTATTTTGACATCAGTGTGATGTGTGTGTACGAGCACTAGTTGATTTATTTTGTAATGTGCATATGTGCACAAGTTAGATTATTATATTAGAAAATTGTGCAAACCTTAGAAGGCTTGAGGACAAAGGCTAATTAAATGGCAAAGTCCAAATATGGAGGTGTACTTTATTTTTGGCTCTAAGCCTACTTTTGGAATATATCACAAATACCCACGCAAGAAGGAGCCACTCACGTTGGGGGAGAGATTGCACCCAGCCTTGTGTTGATGGTGATGTTTTTCTTTCTCTTGCCTTATGTTTTGTTATATGTTTTAATTTTCAATTTAATTCAAGTAGTTGTTTAAATATTTGATATATTTTATGAGTTTTTAATTATTCTCTTCAAGAAGATTAAAGGGTCCCGTGACAGTGGTATCAGAGCTTTGGTGTAATTTAATTTTCTTGAAGGCGGTCAAAAGAGGTGAAAGAGACAAAAATAGAGGTGATTTTGGTAATTTTCTTGAATTCATATTAAAGAAGAACACGTTTAGGGATTTTTGTTTATGTATGGATGAAATAAAAAGCTTGTTTTTAACCATTGGGTAATCAATCTCCATCAATCTATTGCCCAAAGGGTAAAACTAGGTGGAAAACCATTAGTGGGTTTCCCAAAACCATAAAACCACCTTCCTCTTCACTAATCACTAATCCTCTTCTTAATCTGTCCGTACGGATTGAAAGAGCAAGGAGAGGAGCATGGAGGGTCATAGCATGATTGCTAAACCAATAAGGCTATCTTAATCCTATAATCAAGGGTGGGAGGTGATGGATTTTTCTTAATTTCTCTCAATTAGTAAAAGCGCAGTCTGTGAGAAATGAGTAAAAGCCATATATATATATATATATATATATAATATTTCCAATTGATCTTTTTCTCTCTCTCCCTCCTTCATGGGCAGAGGCTACCCGAGCGGCAGTGCGCTCCTCTCTCCATCCGGTCGACGACGGTGAGCGCGCTACGAATTCAGGGGGGAGGAATTTTCAGTCCCCGATTTACTATTTGCGCTTATTGAGGCTTAAAAGCTTTGCTATTACAAAGCTTATATTAGCTAAAAGCTTTATAAGCTTAAAATGTTTATTTTTATTTTTATATTAGATGCAGTGGTGATGGGCGACTTCTTCTCAGCTGGTAAAAATTACTTTTACCTGTTGGGAGCCGCGCTCAGATAAAGGCATTAAAAGCTTTTAATAATAAAATCTTGGATTGATTTAAAGAGCTTTATAAGCTTTATACTACCCAGCTTTAGAAATATATATAGGCTCTTGCTCTATCTATGTTCGTTGATTGTTTCTCCACACCATTTAGTGAAGTTGCTTTAATTTTGCACAAGTGATTGAAGCTTTAATTATTAAAGGGTACATGGATTATTTCTCGAAAAATTATGCATTTATGTACTGAGCTAACCTGACAAGACTCACATCTAGCTCGAGGTTCCATATGAGATAAGAAACCCTATCTTTTCTCTTCTTTTAAATCTTTCCTATTCCTTTTAATTGTCAGGAAATGGGTGAATATTCGCAGCTCCATCGTACTATCCACGAACAGCTTGATTCTCTCCATATTCTTTTGAATTAAGAACGAGAGCATCGGGATAAATTTCAAAGAAAGATGTTTATTTTTATTTTTATATTAGATGCAGTGGTGATGGGCGACTTCTTCTCAGCTGGTAAAAATTACTTTTACCTGTTGGGAGCCGTTCGTTGATTGTTTCTACACACCATTTAGTGAAGTTTCTTTAATTTTGCACAAGTGATTGAAGCTTTAATTATCAAAGGGTACATGGATTATTTCTCGAAAAATTATGCATTTATGTACTGAGCTAACCTGACAAGACTCACATCTAGCTCGAGGTTCCATATGAGATAAGAAACCCTATCTTTTCTCTTCTTTTAAATTTTTCCTATTCCTTTTAATTGTCAGGAAATGGGTGAATATTCGCAGCTCCATCGTACTATCCAGGAACAGCTTGATTCTCTCCATATTCTTTTGAATTAAGAACGAGAGCATCGGGATAAATTTCAAAGAAAGATTGAACGACATCTGTCTAGAATGAACAAATATATTAAGAAGAAAGTTAAAACTGTGGAAGCATCTGACATGCATAGTCCGACCAATGACATCGTATCCAAGCTGTCTATTGTCAAGTGTTTCAGGTGTAAGATGATGGGACATTATGCTAAATCTTGCCCAACTAAAAAGAAGAACCAAATTCCACCAAAGGACATGCTTGACACCGAAGAGGTTAACGCACTCAACACATTAACCAAAGGTGGAGGTATGTGTAAAAAAATTATTTATTGTATACAATTTCTTGTTTGCTTTTGTATCTGTTTTTTGAATATTCTTTCCTTCTAGACCTAGTTAGAAAACTTTAGCTCTTGAAAAGAATTTTAGATACCGTGACCTAACTAGAAAGAACGAGACAAGATTAGCAAAAGTTATCTTCAAGATCTAGTTGCCCAAATTCAAGTAAAAATGATTGCTAGACATTTCATAGAAGATTAAGACCAATTTGAAGATTCAAGAACCAAGCAAGTTTCTCCAGTCTTTGATTCAAGTTATCAATTGCTTCACCTCGAATTTAGTGATGATGAGAAAAGTAAAGAAATAGCTCTCAAGTGACTAGAAACCAAGCTTAAGTTGTATACCAATCACAATTACGAAGTTTATACCAATTCAAGTAAAGTTTTGTCTAAATTTTCAAGTATTCTAGTTTAAGATCTATCCAAGTACAAGATTCTTTCTAGACCAAGAATTGCTCTAAGTCAAAGATATATTCAACCACAAGATTTAACCACAAGATTTAAACCCCTTAAGAACAAGATTTATTCAAGAATTGCAATTATGATTAATTAAAGACTAATCTCTCAATTTTCGTCCATTCAAGTATTTTTAATCTAAGCCAAGATTCATTACTAGTATATCAAGTTCTTGCTATCAACTAGGGCGCAAGATGTCTATCTTTCTTCAAGTTCTGATTTCAAGTTTAAGATTAAGCTTAAGATCAAGATCCCCTTTAGATTTCATTGTTTACAAGTAAGATTCACAAATTCAAGAATTATAAGCCTATTCAAAGATTATAATTTTTGAATTTAGTTAGACAATTACAAGATTAAGATCAAGAACAAATCCCCAGAATTCATCAAGTTATTGACAGTAATGTAAGTGATTATTTTTCAATCTTAAGTTAATAAGAATTTCCATTTTGACCTAATTCATTTTTGGAATAAGACTTGTAGTCTAATTTTGAGGATAGAGAAAAGTTATGTCAGAATGAAAGTTTCAAAGGGAATTAGCTACTCCGTCTCAAACTTCTGTTCTTAAGGTAGTGTTGTGTGGAATTAATCTATGGTATGGGACATTAGATTGGTTTCACATGGCTACACCAGACATATCTATGTCTTCTATCTCTCACCAGTCAATGTTTGTATGTGGAAGGTACCTCTGTGGAATGGGACACTTAGATACATTTCACATGCATTCACTTGTTTGGTTTTATTTTCAGAAATTGTTTAATGTGATGATCTTATCCTCCACTTGTGCCACCATGAAGCCATCCACTCATTGATTGCACAACTGAGGACAGTTGATTCCCAACAGAAGCAGGGGGGAATATTTATGATCCATGTTATTTGACGAATGATAGTCATGGTCATTTAATATTTGATTTATATATTTTTTATGATACCTATTTCTCATGAACACATTAGGATTGATTGATGTGATGTCAACTACTGACGTGGTTTATGTTTATGAGTTTAGGTGATGAGGTGTGCAAGGGTACCAATTTAGGTATTGCACAGTGCGAGGGTACCGATTTAGGTGTCGCACGGATGGTGGATTGAGTCGTGGCGTGTGGACAGATCTCATTATTATATTCACAATATTTTGTGGCTGTATTATGGCGTTTGATATTATTTTGACATCAGTGTGGTGTGTGTACGAGCACTAGTTGTGTGTGTACGAGCACTAGTTGATTTATTTTGTAATGTGTATATGTGCCCAAGTTAGATTATTGTATTAGAAAATTGTGCAAACCTTAGAAGGCTTGAGGACAAAGACTAATTAAATGGCAAAGTCCAAATATGGAGGTGTACTTTATTTTTGGCTCAAAGCCTACTTTTGGAATATATCACAAATACCCACGCGCGAAGGAGCCACTCACGTTGGGGGGGAGATTGCACCCATGTGTTGATGGTGATGTTTTTCTTTCTCTTGCCTTATGTTTTGTTATATGTTTTAATTTTCAATTTAATTCAAGTAGTTATTTTAATATTTGATATATTTTATGAGTTTTTAATTATTCTCTTCAAGAAGATTAAAGAGTCCCGTGACACATATCCATCACATTCACATCCACATATATTTATGACACATCACATATCTTTCCATCACATCACATTCTTTCACATACACAACTATATCCATTCTTTCACATACTCATTCACATCAATTCTTTCACATATACATTCACATCCATTCTTCACTTATACATTTACATCCATTTTTCATCACATATCATCCACTCATATCCCATATCATTCATTTACATCCTGATTCACATGACATCACATCTCATCCATTCGTTCACATCTATCTGATTCACATCACATCTTATCACATCTACTCATCTCACATCTCATCACCTCTATTCACATCACAACCACCCATCCATTCATTCACACTTATCTGATTCTCATCACATCTCGTTACATCTATTCATCTCACATCTCATCACCTCTATTCACATCACATCCATCCATCCATTCACATCTATCTAGTTCACATCACATCTCATCACATCTATTCACCTCACATATCATCACCTCTATTCACATCACATCCATCCATCCATTCACATCACATCTATTCACCTCACATCTCATCACCTCTATTCACATCACATCCACCCATCCATTCACATCTATCTAATTTACATATCTCATCACATCTATGCACCTCACATCTCATCATCTCTATTCACATCACATCCATCCATCCATTCACATCACATCTCATCACATCTATTCACCTCACATCTCATCACCTCTATTCACATCACATCCATCCATTCACATCTATATGATTCACATCACATCACATCACATCCATCCATTCACATCTATATGATTCACATCACATCTATTCACCTCACATCTCATCACCTCTATTCACATCACATCCACCCATCCATTCACATCTATCTGATTTACATCATATCTATTCACCTCACATCTCATCACCTCTATTCACATCACATCCATCCATCCATTCACATCTCATCACCTCTATTCACATCACATCCATCCATCCATTCACATCTATCTGATTCACATCACATCTCATCACATCTATTCACCTCACATCTCATCACCTCTGATTCACATCACATCTATTCACCTCACATCTCATCACCTCTATTCACGTCACATCCACCATCCATCCATTCACATCTATCTGATTCACATCACATCTCATCACATCTATTCACCTCACATCTCATCACCTCTATTCACCTATGCATAAAATCAATTTTAATGAAAATAACACTTTTGAAAGAAAAATAAATCCGCTATGCATCTTTCTAGGCATAAAATCAATTTTAATAAAAATAACACTTTTGAAATAAAATAAATCCTTTATGCATCTTTCTATGCATAAAATTAATTTAATGAGAATAACACTTTTGAAAGAAAAAAAAATCCTTTATGCATCTTTCTATGCATAAAATCAATTTTAATGAGAATAACACTTTTGAAAGAAAAATAAATCTTTTATGCATCTTTCTATGCATAAAATTAATTTTAATGAAAACAATACTTTTATAATAAAAATTCTCATTATGCATCTTTCTATGCATAGAAATTAAATTCAATGAAAATAACACTTTTATAATAAAAAAAATTCCATTATGCCCCTTTCTATGCATAGAAATTAAATTCAATGAAAATAACACTTTTATAATAAAAAAAGTTTCCAATATGCATCTTTCTATGCATAGAATTTAAATTCAATGAAAATAACACTTTTATAATACAAAAATTTTCAATATGCATCTTTCTATACATAGAAATTAGTTTCAATAATTAATATCAATGATATCCATGCATATTCATAGGTGAATATGTACATGGAGTAAATAAAAATATTTCTTTTAGAATGCACAAACGGTGGGAATTACTCTTTTAGAATAACATAAAAATAAACTTTATTTTCAACAAAATTTAAGAAAATTTTACCATAACCTCCTTTGTATGGCTGACAATTTCTCAATTTTTAACATTCTATTTTCAATTTAAAATTAACTCCAATTTGAAATAAAGTACTCTAATCTATTCAATTTTCACTTTCTAGAGTGTAAACAATAAGAAAAGTTTAATCAATTTATTTGTTACTCATTTTAGAATAAAGAAAGGCTAAATTATTAAGGAAGAGAAGGGGTAGCCTTTTCATCAAGGCATAACATCAGGATTCACTTTTATCAACTATAAAAAAAATAAGGAAATCAGAAAACCACAGATTTGAAATTAAAAAGTAAAAATTTTAGCTTACATGGAGTTTTTTAAGCTTTCCTTTGGCTTGAGAGATTGAGGGTTCTACTCTTGTTTGGATCAAGAGTGGCCACCAATTTCTTTGGAGAGAATTTAGTCAAAAACAATTGAATTATCAAGTGAATTCAATGTAATTGGCCCTGGGTAGGAGTAGAGTAACAGTGCATAAACACTATTGACCTTTTAAAAAGGGGGAGGCTTCTATTTATAGGAAAAAAATGAGCCTCTAACCAAGAAAACTGATTCTATAATTTTCCAGATCAGTTTGGTCAATTTTTGACCATTTTTGGATGAGTTTAGCTTACTTTTTGGATCTAGTTGAAACAAGAGAGAGGAGAGATGAAATATCTCATTATTTATGAGTTTGAAACTCCTCCACACATGTGAAATAGGTGCCTCCTTCATGAGGGGAGATCCCCACACTGAGGTGTCAAAAATGCATCATTTCCTCTAAATACCTCTTCTTTTTTATGTCCTTAGTCAACTCTTCATCTTATGTGAGCATTTACTCATTTTTGGGAGATTTTCTTTTATTCTTCAATTTATCTCCTCCCTAAATTTGGATTAATCTTATTGGTCCATAGGAACCTTAATTAGAGCATAATTCAAAAATTTCTGAAAATCAGGATCCTTAGGCTAAGGTCCTTTATACCTATTTTTAATTAATTCCAATTGCACATTGGAAAGTTCTTTTTGACATTCTGTTTCAGGGGAAACTGTTTTAGACACTAGGAGGATTTTATATCCAAAAATATTTCGATTTTGAATTACCTCTCTCTAGACATTTTCTCTTTCTAGGCCAAAACAGGAGGGAGGAATCTTACATGATCTTTCGTTTATTTCAGAGAGGGGAATAATTATAAGATGAGAAGGGGAGGTTCTTACACCTGCACACCTCAAAAGCCGGAGGGAGGAATCTTACAAGAGGCCAAATCTTCTCACGCCTTCTTCTTGGAAAACCTTTAGCACACCCGGGCGCATAGTTTCGTACAGGTAATTAGTGGCTTTTGTCTCTCTGAGCCGGGGCGTTAAGCTCTGAGCAAGCCGGCATAAGTTTTCTATAGCCGTCAGTGTCGTACAATAATTTACTGTCTGTGGAAAATGCTAAGCCACACAAGCTTAGGGCTTTTGAAGCCCATACTCTAAAGGGTCTCCATTCAATAGATGAGCTGCAATGCATGCCCATCGCACGCACAAGAGTGGTGGGCATACACCATGAGGTGTTCATAAGCCTCATTGTCATCAAGCTTCATCAAGTGTACAAGATTCCAAAGTGTGTTTATAAGCACTAAAGGTGTTGCTAAACACCATTGGTGGGTGTAGCCATCAGCAAAGGGGAGCCTCTTGACATTATAGAGTGCTTCTAAGCACTAAGAATGTTCTTAAACACTAATGGTGCATCTAATCACCACTACAAGTGTCATTTGACACTAAAAAATGTGCTCTTAATCACTATTGAGCACACACCCTAAGTGCTAAATCATAAGCTTCATCAACTTAATCTCTTTTTATGCAACATCCTTGGTTTGATTAAGGGTTGTTGCACTCTTATATGCCATTCTCTTTCTACTTAAGCCAAAACATCACAAATTTTTTGGTTTTCTTCTTCATAAATCAGCCCATTAGCACTCTTGTAATCTCCCTTCAATACCCAATGTCAAAGGAAAACACCCAAATTAAGAAGTTCTCAAGAGAGGGCATCCACACTTGGCAAGTTCTTGTCACGTATAAGATGATGTCCAAAGGTTTTTGGCCATTCATTTTCGGCACTAAGGTTATTGATCGAACTCAGGCTGAAGATATTAAAGATGATGGAGGGCACAAGCCATCATCATGCTCCATCTTGATGAGGCTCTTATTCATCATGTGGACCAGCTTCCAACTGCAAAGGAGAAATGGGATGAGCTTGACAAGCTCTATGGAGCTCGTGTGGTAAGAATTCCAAGATCTCACTTAAAATTGATTTTTTTAGCTTGGAGCTCAAAGAGGGAGATGGCATGGGAGCCTTTATCTCTCATTTGAAGGGCCTTATGGCTCAACTTGCATCAATGAATGCAAGAATGGATGAAGATGATGCAGTGGCTATTTTGTTAAAAGCAATCAAGAAGGTGTACCCCACCTTAGTCACCACCCTCCTGAAGAACATACCTAATCCCACCCTTAAAGGAGTCATTCAATCTTGTCTTGATGAAGAAAAGAGGCCAAAGGAAGGAGCTGAATCTTCAAGTGTTTGCAACCACTTCATTGAATATCGAACAAGCTTTGTCACATCAAGTGAGCAAAGTAATGTGTATCCATTGCAAAAAGGTAGGTCATTTTGTAAATAATTGTTGGATCAAATATCCCAACAAGATGAAATGTAACAAGTGTAAACAAACGGGACATATCACTTCTAAATGTCCTAACAAAGAGTCAGAGGGGATAACTTTGCATCAACCTCTAACTCCTCTAAGCACTTGTTTTAAATCTCAATGTAACAACACCTATATTCCTAACCTTGTACACCTAATGTTATAAAGGCAACCTATGTCCAATACCATCTATTCCAATTCTTTCATAGTTGGTATTGAGGGGGGGTATTAAAAGACTAAGGTCATGTAAAAGGGTAGAAGAAGGGTGTGTGTGTGAATGGACTTAAGGTCCACTAGCTCACCTATTTTTTAAAGGCAAAGCTAGAAGGCATTATGTATGGTGCAAGGGCCAATTTGTATACATAAGCAACTTAATAAACAAGATTTGTTCTTGTATTTGTGGGTCTCTCTCCTCCACTCATCTTGATCTAGCATAAGCACCACGTTTTCTCAACATAATTGGAGCTCCAGAGTGGTTGTCAAATAAGAATCCCTTGTTCATGTATAAGATGCAAGAATGTTTGTGTGTGTGAACATTGAGTCACATTGGAGCATATTCGAAAATGGGGCTCATTTGAGTCAATGCCAGCAGCCAACATGATGATGCAAGCAAATTCCTCGGATAGGATATAAACTTATGAGATGATATGTATACTAATGGTTTGACATATGTAATGGTTTGACATATGTATACTAATGGTTTGACATATGTAATGTTGAGTGTCATTTTTAAATATGGTTCATTAGGATGAGGAGGGTGCCATGTACATTCGTGCACATGTAATACATAATATACCTTATTATTTTGTCATTGGGGGAAACTTGAGGAAGGACTATAAGTAACCTAAGGAGCACTTGGAAAGTGGAGCATGTTTAGTACATTTGGAAGACCCAGGATTTCCTCCACATGAGCTAGAGAAAGAGGAAGTCATAGAGGAGATGATCACTCACTTTTTTTAGAGCGAGAATGAGGTAGAGACACCTAACTTTCAAACTTCTAAAATAGAGGATGTGTTACATAAGGAGGCTAACACACCATTGTATGAGGGTGCAAAGTACTCAACTTTGCAGGCATGCTTGGAAATCCTCAACTTGTAAACAAAATATGGATGGAGCAATAATAGTGTGAATAGCCTACTTTGCTTATTAAAGAAGATGCTCCCAACAACAAACAAAATGATGCTCCCAACAACAAACAAAATGATGCCTGCCCAACAAGAAGAAGTGACGCTCAAACCATACTTTCCAAGCTTGGTTATGGATTACACTCCAATTCATGCATGGTGTAAAAATGATTGTGTATTATTTAGGGGTGCCTTTTTCAATTTCATGCGGTGTCCAATTTGTGGAGAGGATTGTTTTACAAGAAAGATTTACAGGGTGCAAAAATTTTGTAAAATATTTTAAGGCACTTTCTTACTATTATATCTTGCATTCAACATATGTTCCATTAATCCATTGTTACTGAGTTAATGACATGGCATGTGAACCATCGTTCAACCGATGGCATAATGAGGATTTCCGCCAACTCACTTGCTTGGCTCACATTGAGGATGAATGGCCAGAGCTCAAAGATGAGCCACGTAATTTACGGCTTGGATTAGGTATGGATGGGGTGAACCCATTTAGATTGAGGTCTACACATGGTCCACATGGCCCATTCTTGTTTTGAATTACAATATTCCTCTATGGATGTTCATCAAGAAGCATCATGTGATGCTTGTGCTTCTTGTTTTCCCGGACAGCACAAGGTAAAGAATATGGATGTATACCTTGAGTCCTTTATTGATGAGCTAGAGTAGCAATTATGGAGAGTCATAAGGGTACATGATGTTTCTCATCCAATTTTATGTCGCAATGCAATGGTCAAGGGTACCTTCATGTGGACTATGCATGATTTTTCAGGCTATACACACGGAGTACTCAAGTACGTCGTACTCATAAATCAATTATTATCTAAGCATGCACAAATGATTCATTTATAACTCTAATGTATTGTAATGTCCATTAACTTTTAATTCTTACATGACATTTTGATAGGTCTCATAAACTGCAAGATATAATGCATGTCTAGTTTGTGAACTATCCTTGTATCCAAACAAGTATATGCACTAAACAAAGTGCTGTATGGTGAACATCATAGATTTCTTCCTCCAAACCACCCTAATTATGCTCCATCAGAGGTTTCTCCAATTGTGATGAGAAGTTCAAAGTGGAAATGCATATGACACATTCGACTCCTACAATGTCATTGGAGGGAAGGTGGAGACATGGAGAGTGGGATGAGATATGGAGGGTGACTCCCATCAAAGCATCCTTGGGCATGAAAAGGTTCTCAATCATCTATCATCAACCATATTTTACAGAGTTAAGAGTAAATCATGTTTTGGATACAATGCACATTTCTAATAATTTGGCATTAATGATTTGGGACCATCTAATTGGTAAAAAAGACACCAATGCAATGAGGGATGACCTAAAGGATATTGGACGCATAGAAAATGCATGGCCAAGGGTAGTCAATCACAAGGTGGTTTTACTAAAGGTGCCATGGAGGTTGACAAGGCAAGAGGAAAATAATGTCAAGAATCAAATTTTATCTTTTTGTACACAAACTAATATAATGCACTCATTAGAGGGTGCATTTACAATAACAAAGAAGAAGGGTGAGCATCAATTGTATGGTCTCAAATCACATGATTGGCACAAGATGATGCAGGTACATACATAAGTAAATCTAATTTTTGGACACTCCTTGGTTTATGTTGTGTGGACTCTATATTGATATTTTTTTTTATAATTGATTTCATTGGGTCATACTTCCAATATCAATTGGTGGGTTAGTGGTTGCAGAGAAAAGAAAGCTCAAAATGCCATCTATAAATTAGGTGGACAGGCAAGGTGAGTTGCAATCAAAACTATAGATTTTCTCTTTTGGTATAACATATCTTTGAAATTATCTATTCTATTTTAATTTATCATTTCTTACTTAGTTGAATAAGTGGATAGTGTCAAAGGAGATTCATCAAGATTCCACTGAGAAGGCTTGAGTTGACTCAATTGAGGTAGTGTGTATGAAGGAAGAAAGCTTTCCAAGAAGCATACTCATAACTCAATTGCACCTTCTAGTACATTTGGAAGATGAGGTTGCTATATGTGGTGTTGTTCAAAGCTGGTGGATATTCTTTCTTGAATGATTCATGAAAATCTTGAAGGGATTTTTGAGGAAAAGGGCCTCAAAAGGGCAAGGCCAGAAGGAAGCATGGCAGAGGAATGGTTGGTGCAAGAATCTCTCGTTATACATCTTTGAATATTTGAAACAAATTGATCCATATATGCCTAGATTCATGCATAACAATGAGGATGGACAAATGATGTCACACAAAAAGGGACGCATTCAAAAGATGGATGAGTCTATGCACAAAAAGTTCATTGCATGTTGGAAAAGTGGACTAAGAAATATGAAGATGTAAGAACGATAAGGATAGAGGAGAGGAGAGCATTTAAGAGATTAACACAAAGACACATGGCATCTCCATGCAACAAAGGCTCTTCCAAAGGATTTCAATATTGAATGTCTTAGAGATTCCGTAGAGCAAGAGGAAAGGACGGGAGAGGAAATTACAAGAGAATAATGGGAGTATGCAAGGGGATGTGGCTACCATGTAAGTAAAGATATTTTAGTATTTAACTAACATATATTTTATTTTGCTAAGATATAAAATGTTGAATACTAAATTGCTTACGTATAAGCTATATTTAAGAATTTTGATTGGGTAAAACTATAAAGTGTGTAATGCAATGTGATCAGAAGGTCGACATTTTTACACTCACAATGTGTGGACTCTAAGAGAATCACATATGATTGTGGTGTAATGGCAAGTTTTAACCAAGATAGTCAAGCTAGTAGAAGAGAAAATAACATTATAGTAGAGAAACTTGAATATTGTGTCCAAACAATTCAAAACACGTTGGAGATTGGATTTAGAGCTTTCAAAGTGTTCATCTTTGATGTTAATTGGTTCAAAGTGGTATATCAAGATACTCAAGAAACCGTCAAGAAGCATCCAAGTGGATTTTTTATAATTGAATTAACTAAATTATGGCAAGATTCAAGAGACACATATGATCTACCACAACATTGTGAACACATTTGCACTTGATTTTCAATTTTGATGAATCTATAGATAAAAGGAATGCATTGTATATATTTTCTTGTAAATAATTTATGGTTCTTCTTTTTAGGTTGTGTTTCATCCGGACCAAAGAGACCCTAATCGGTGGTATGAAATACAAGTCTCTCCTCCATCTAAATGTATATTTCAAGATCAAGATGTTAAAGAAGAAATGCATGGTAGACAATCAATGGAAGATGCAATTAACAATCAATATGACCACCATGCAGACCATGATGATAATACCTCTACATCTTCTTCAAGTAGTGGAATAGGACTTTGTATTGATTATAGGAGTCATCGAAATGATGGATTTAGAGATAGACCAATTGGCATGCATAAATTTTTTGCAAGATGGATTTGATGATGGTACTAAATTAAATATATATCATCATAACATATATACACATTGATCGGTTTGTAAACAAGTTAGTGATTTTATTGTTTTATTTCAAAAAGATTTGGATGTTTGTCAAGTGTTTTGGACTTTAATTTACTTTAAGTTTTTATTTCCACTCCAGTTAAACATTCTTTTTTTTTACAATGCTGGCAAAGTTTATACTGATAGTTATGGTGGCACTTTTATAGTGCCGCTTATATCGGGCGTGTATCTAGTGCTGCTAAGTGGCACTAATAACGACACTTATGACGGCATAACCTAAAACGTTGTAATGCTACAAATAAATGCCGCTAATGCTTTCTTCTCTCTTGTAGTGTAAAGAAGTTGCAAACTTTAAGAGATATATATATGGGTACTTGTGTGAGGGTCAAGATTCATTGGTGGGACATTCTAAATGACTCTCATTCAAGTTTCTTACATAGGTTAGTGTGCCTAATCTAGTATAGAGAGCGCACTCAGAAGAGTGTGCCAATAATATAGTATAGAGTGTGCTTATAATATAATAGAGAGTGTACTCAAAAGCACAAGTGATGGTAAAAGAAGATGGCACTAAACTATTGAAAACGAACATGGAGAGAACTTTGATAATTACAAAGAGAAGAACCCAATACGGTTTTAATGTTTAAATACATAAAAATATAAAGGTTTAAGAGAATGTCTCACTACTACAAGATCTTCAATTTCTGACGTCTAGTTTCGATGATACCCACATCATTCGAAATGAGTGTCAAAATGCCATCAAAATAAGGGTCTGTGTTTGTGTCTTAAAAAGCGTTAAAATATGTTGTGTAAAAAAGCATCGAAACAGACATCAAAAAAAATTATTTTTTAATTTGGTGTGACTTCTAAAAAAATTCAAGTGTTTTTAGGTCTCATAGTCCTTATCAACCCAGTTTTTAGTTGCTTTTTATATAAATACAAAGATATATTGTAATAGTATTTATAAGAAATTAATATGCCAATATTTGTCTTGCCCAAAACTTGCACTAATGATCTCAAACACAAGGATATATGTAGCAATATTTACAAGAAATTATGATAATTATCGATTAAACCCCCATTAATAGTCCCAAACAAGAAAACTATGACAAAATCCAACTATTGCTTGCCAAATAAAAAAGAAATAAGATGTTATAGCTCATCATTGACTCCCTCATCCTCATCTAGGTCCATGACTCCAAATATATCTATTTCTAGAAAGACCTCTACATCTGCATCTTCGTCAATGGGTGTAGCCTCGTTTGCTATAGGAGTAGAAGGTATTTCATTTATCGTACTCTTCTATTTCAGGTATTGGAGGTGGTTGTTTTGAAAGTTGTTATTCTATTTCTTCTTTGATTTTTGGATTAGTTGTTGTGTTTCAAGTTCTCGTTGTTGAATTACTATACCTTCATTTGATTCTTCTTCTAGTTGTTCAACTGGATCAATATCTGTTTCTTGTGCTTCTTAAGTGGGTTTCTCAACCTCTACATCATTTGATATTTCTATATCTTCAAATATTTGTTTACTGCATGGATCAATATGGATTACAAACAACCACCTATGATCTCTCGGGTCCACCTTGAAGATGACATGCTCACAACAATGTTCTGGTGGTAGCACAAATGTGTCCCTTTGGTTTGTCCATATCTTTGTGCAGTCTACTTGAACAAATCCGCTCTTATCTCTAATCCCTTTGGTTCTAGCATACATTAGGAGTTCCCGATGCATGTTAAGAGTTACTGGCATGCATTGAAAGCTACCACCATGCTTAGGTATCACCCGGGTGCTCCCAATGCATGTCAATATTAGCATACACAGGTAGTACCCGGCATGCATTGGGAGCCCCCGGTAGTTACCGGCATGCCTAGGTAGCACCCGACGTAGATTGGGTGCTCATGGTGCATGTCGATAGCTTCGGTGCTGCATGTCGGTATAGCAACATGCATTGGAAGCTGTCGGCATGCCTAGGTAGCACCCTCCATGCATTGGGTGCTCCTGGTGCATGTTAGTAGCTACACACATGCATTAGGTGCTCCTGGTGTATGTCGGTAGCTATCGGCATGCCTAGGTAGCACCCCGCATATGTTGGAAGTACCGGACATGCATCGGGTAATGCTCCCAGTGCATGCCCACATATCGGCATACTTAGGTAGCACTCAGCATACATTGGCTACCTAGGCATGTGGGTAGCTATCAGCATGGTAGGTAGCACCCGACAAGTAATGGGAGCTCCTGGCGCATGTCGGTGGCTCCTATCGGTATGCATTGGAAGCTATCGGCATGCCTAGGTAGCACCCGACATGCATTGAGGCTCCCGATGCATGTCAGTAGCTACCGACATGCATTGGAAGCTACCAACATGCCTAGGTAGCACCTTGCATGCATTGGGTTCTCCTGGTGCATGTCAATAGCTTATGAGTATGCACTGGGTAATCCCATTGGATGTTGATAGCTAACGGCATGCCTAGGTGGAACCCGTCATGCATTGGTGCTACCAGTGCATGCCAGTAGCGTCCGACTTATGCATAGCATTCATAGCTTGCACAAGTCTATGCATGTCGGTAGCTACCCACATGCCTAGATAGGACTCGGCTATGCATAAGACTTATTCATAAGGTTCATGCATAGGCTTGGTGCCTACTATGCATAGCATTTATAGCCTGCATAAGGCTATGCATTCCTAGCTTGCATAAAACTATGCATAAGCCTCATGCATAAGCCACTGCATCCATGAGGCTTATGATTTAGCCATATAAATAATCCTAATGCATAAGCCTCATGTATGCGGCTTATGCATAAGGTTTATGCATGAGGTTTTATACATAAGCCTCATCTCAATGTGGCTTATGCATAAAACCTCATGCATAAAGATTATGTACCTGACTTATGCATTAGGCATATACATAAGCATCATGTGCAAAACCATATGCACAAGCCTTATGTATAGTATGAATAAGCCATTGCATACATGTGAGGCTTATGGTTTAGCCATATGAATAAAACTATTATATAAGCCTCATGTACGCAGTTTATGAATAAAACCTCATGCATAAAGCTTATAGACCTGGCTTATGCATTAGCCATATGCATAAGCTTTATACATAAGGCTTGTGCATATATCTTTACACATGATGCTTATGCACATGGCTAATGCATAAGCCTCATGCATAAGCTTTATACATAAGGCTTGTGCATATATCTTTACACATGATGCTTATGCACATGGCTAATGCATAAGCCTCATGCATAAGCTTATGTATAAGGCTGCTTAGGCGCTTATCCCTAATGCATAAGTTTTATACATGAGGCTTTATGCACAAGTCTCATGCCTAAACCTTACGTATAAGCCTCATCCATGAGGCTTATGCATATGGCTAATGTATAAGTATCATGCATGAGGTTTATGGCTAATGCATAAGCCTCATGCATAAGCTTATGTATAAGGTTACATAGAGGCTTACCATGCCTGCTAATGCATAAGCTTTATACATAAGGCTTATGCATGAGGCTTTATGCACAAGTCTCATGCCTAAACCTTATGTATAAGCCTCATGCATGAGGCTTATGCATATGGCTAATGTGTAAGTCTCATGCATGAGGTTTATGCACTACCCTTATGTATGAGGCTTATCCATATGACTAACGTATAAGCTTTATACACTAGCCTCATACATAAGGCTAAGGCACATGTCCATCTCTTGAGAGGATTTATGCTATCCATAGAGGGGAGAAAAAATAACAAATCCTTAAAATTATAAACCCTATAACATGTAAAAGCATAAGAGAGAAAATATAAAAGAGAGAGAATCTCTTACCTTATGAGGCTTGTATGTATGGATAACCTACAAAATCAAACCAAATAAAGAAAAAAAAGTATTAGTAACCCTAATAGAAAGCATATACAAAACCTTAATCTTAATAATAGAAATCTTAAAAAGCTTTTGCATAACATAGAAAACTTATTGAATCTTTCTTTTTTCCTTCTCATTATAGCTTAACCCTAATCCTAGCTTCTACATAGAAACCTTAATAATAGAGAGCTTTGATGGAGAGCTCTATTAGGGTTTCTATGTAGAAGCTAGTGTTAGGATTGAGCTTCAATGAGAAGGGAGAAAAAAGAAAAGAAAAACTTAAAAGAGAGGAAAGAGAATGAAAATACTCACAAGAAAGCTTTCATGGAAAACTTGTTTTCATAGGAGATAAGGAAAAAAGAAGGCATACCTTGCCTGAGCTTGAGGAGGATAGGGTACGAGAGGTAGAAGAGACAGATTAGATATGAGCCTGCACAAAAACCCAACGTATCAAGCTTAGGACTTTCAAATGATAAAATCAACATGTGATGGCAAAAGAAGCAGTATTACTTTTTCTAGGCCATGCTACTCACAGCAAGCGAATAAGCGCGACTGAGCAATATTTTTAATAGCGCTAAAAGCCCTGACACTCCTCCTTCCAAAACACTCTAGTAAAAGACACTGTTGTGCCCCCGATGTGTTGTAGTGTCAGAGTATTGTCCATGTAATGGTGGATATTTTTTTAACACATCACTTTGCAATGGAGCGAAGAATTGGAAATTGATTTTTTTCTCCCTTGGTTACCAGAAGTCATAAAAATGGACCTATTGCAATAGTTAAATACTATTCTTTTTGTATTTTTTTCTTTTTCCTAATATTAACAACCATTCCAAGGTGGGTTTGAATTAAATTGTATATATAGAACAGAAATGAAAATGCACACTAGAACAATACAAGGTGGCCTTGCATAGATTTCGCATGGAGAAATAGTTTATCCAACATTAGAAAATAAATGAAACAATACAAGCTGACCTTGCATCGATTTCACATAGGAAAATAGTCTATCAACATTACAACATAAATGAAACTGCATAGTAGAAAAATACAAGCTGGCCTTGCATAAATTTCCCATGGGAAAATAGTTTAACATGACAAGACTATTTACACATTTTATAAATGCCTCATTTGCATGTGTGGAATGGTGGAAAAAATAACTTGCATTTTGTAAAGGCACCTAGTTACAATATTCACTTACACATTTATTTAAATGCAATGAAAAAAAGCCAATAGTTATATGACAGCTATGATTGTATTTAGTAGGAGAGACCCAATACAGACTTAACCGTCCAATGGCAAAGGTTCAAATGCACTGTATCATACAGTACTAGTACTACTGTGATTTCCACTGATAAAAGGGCTAGAGCCCGGCATCCTTGCATGTCTTGCCAACCAGCCGCAGGTTCTTTCTAAACTTCAAGAGATGCTCGTTCGCAAAGCCGTTGTCATTGTAGATGGCACCCATCACGGATTCCGTGCCCAGCTTGAGGAGCTTGTTGCAAATGATGGTGTGGGCGGAGGCATGCGCAGCGATGAGCTTCTGCTCATCTCGCTTGGCCTGCTCCGCGCGAGCCCACAGCGCCCGGAAGTCGCTGTAAGACACTCTCCCGTAGTCCTTGGCAAAAAAAGCGCGCTCAGCTGCACGGTTCCGCAGATGCAGCCCTAGGCCCTTGATCACATACGGGATCCCATGTACATTGATGTGGTCGTACCAATGGTTCTCATCACGATGCGCCGCCACATGATCAGTACTCGCAGCTGCAACATGCTCAGTGCCATTCACCAAGAACACCGCCAGTATGGCTGCAGCAGCACACATCAAGAGGTTGGCCCTCATCATAATATGAGCCGCGGCTCTCTTTCGAACGAGCAATAATGCAAGTGCCTTCTCGCTCTGTTCAGGGCTTATTCTTAACCCGTTACGGTGTGTCCAGCCAAAAAGCAGGCGGAGCCAGCAAAGCTTTGCCGGCATTGCTCTCGTCGTCTACACTCGTATTCATCGTGACACTAATACTTGTAAAGTAGTGGCCAAACACGTGTTGCAATCGGTCATTATTGGATTCTCAAGAAGAGCTTGCATCTCTCCAGAAGAGAAAATAGAACTTGGAATGCTTATCAATGGGATGTATATGTGGCAAAAATGTTAATTGGCAGGGAATATGTGAATAACAATATGCTGTTTGCATGGTTTTTAATTTCTTGCAAACTGGCATGTTTCCATCTGTTTTTGCGCATGGTGCATTCTGCTGGATGGACTCCTTCTCGGTTCTTCTTGAAGGTTTGCATGCCTCTCTCGGCATGTTTCCTCACGCGTTTCCCTCTGGAATTTCCTGCGTATGGAGTGTTGCTATGCCTGGCTTGTTCATTCGTGTGCTTGGCTTCCTCTTCTGTTTCTATGGCTGGCAGTTGTTGCTTCTAATATCATTTATATTGAACTCCTCATCGTTGGTTCGCATGATATCATTTTCACCATGCAGTCTCAGCCATCTGGTTGTGCACGTCGATGTCACCCTAGTCGTAGATGAGGTAAACCTCATGCAACCAGCTCACCTCATAGACCTCCCCTGCCTCTAGAAGGTCCTACTGGTTTGGAAAATTGGAAAGGATTTAAACATAGAGCTCGTTCATCTTGTATTCGATTCTGTCTATCGTTGACAGAAATGTTGTTCTGCACAAATATGGAATTTAATAATGTGAATTAATATTGGTTGCATAAATTTTATGCTATGGAGAAAGCTCCGAAACATCTTGCGCTATGACGAAGAGGAAGAAAACGAACGATGTGTACGTTTCATCTCCTACATATGCATGTCCAACTGATGTAGCGCCTCCATGGCCGAAGTTTCCAACTCAGAATAATTTAAAGATGCTTAAGGTTTCTATCACCATCGGCATTGGTGCTACTTCCACTGCTAGCACCCCAGAATTCATTGCGTGGAGGGGGCAGGGATCTTTCAACTGGTATCGCGAATTGGTTAAAGTGGATCAACTAAGAAGCAAGAAATGTCAAAAATTTATGAAGTACCAGTAAAAGATTGTAATTATGTGATAAAATTCATAACAATTTGATATTCAGAATGAAGATTTGTAAATTAGAAATTGGGTCTTCAGATGGAAGAACCGCAATTGTATGGAATCCCTGACTTGCTTGAGGCCTAAATATGATAGTATTTACCTTATAGCTCCAAAGACCGTGACTACCCGTATATACCGTGGGTATATCTGCAGCTCTTTATTGACAATATATACGAGTAAATCTAAGACCTTGAAGTTATAAGCAAAAATGCTATCCAGAGGATGAATTCGAATGCTGGTTGATATGATTTTTGAATTCTGGTTGAGAATTGATTTGGATTCTGATTGAAAGATGATGATTTCTGAATTATGGTTGAAAGAAGATAAGTTGAACAAAGCCACAATGAGGATGAATGGGACGAATCCCAATGATGATGTTAGTAACTGAAATGACAATTATGAGTTCAGTAAATCACTATGAGATTAGTGGATTATGCTGACAGATTGTTGCTGTTTAACCTTTCACCCAGTGGATCTACTTAAGGAATGACAAATTGAGAACCTGCATAACTAAAATTTCCATGGAGGAATGTTCATATGGAATTTCTGGTTTGATGGACCATTATTGTGATAAGAATATGAATGAATTATTCTCAGGTAATGAGTTCTGTATATTCTTCTTGTAGAAGGGATCTTTATCCTAGGATTCTATGGGGGGCTGACCAATCTAAAGAACCCCAAAATCAATTGGATCTAAAATCGGATTTGAATTATAAATAAAGTGGTCTTTTCGCCTAGGCGTCTTGGTTAATTTGGAAAGGAGACTTAACAAGAATTTTCGTATTGATAAGATCATGGATCGATATCATGGACACACCACATGCCAAACACCAATCCCACATTTTCTTGAAATTTCAAATAACCTTTGTCTAATTTTTCACTAATTTTTAAGAATTTCTAAAAATATTTAAATTACCCCGAACGCATTTAGAATACGAACGGTCAAAAAATTTTAGAATTCCAACGGTTTTCCAAGAATACAGAAAGCCAAAAGTTTTGGGAAAATGAAAAGACAAAAAAAATCGGAATGTGAAAGGTCAAAAGTTTCCGGAATACGGAAGGTCAAAAGTTTTTTCGGAATTCGAAAAGCCAAAAGGTTTCAGGAAAACGGAAAGCCATGAGGTTTCTCGGAAGATGAAAAGCCAAAAGGTTTCAAGAAGAAATTTTTAGAAAATTTTTATCTTAAATTTCACATTTTTTGGCTTTTTTCCAAGCTTTTTTTGAAAACGATTTCAAAAGTTTTTTTAAAAAAAATTAAAAAATATTAATAAGCTTTATTAACTTATTGGGTTTTGACTTTTTTAGGGAGGGGGGCATTTTTCTCCGTCGCTGGCTGCTACGCAGCCTCCCCCTGCCTATGCGCAAAAGAGTGGGAGAGAGAATATTCAACTCCACTCCTTCTCTCCTCTCCATCTTCTCCACTAAATTCTTCCTCCTCCTCTCTCTTTCTCTCCTTGTTTAACAGAGAGCTTATCATTAAACTTTGGATTAAAGTTTTTAATTAAATCCTTAATCATAATTAACATTAATTATGATTAAACCCTTAATCATAATTAATTATGATTAATGTTTAATTTTAAAAAATCCCTTTTAAGAGAAATTCACACAGGAAAATCATAATTGAGAGGTGGAGAGGGTCCCACGCACATGGGAGGGCATTTCATGCAACAACATGCTATCCCCCTACTACATTTTAGTAGAAAATCGACAGAAATTTGATCGCATATCCGCGGAAAAACCCGTAAAAATGTATTAAAAATACATTTTTAACCATAAAAATGCTCAAAATAATTCTTAAAAATTAGGGAAAATTTTCTTAAAATTCTAGAAATTGAAGGAAATCCATTCTACCAAATTAAACCACAATAAAATATGTGGTATTTTCATAAAACAATTCCATTAATGCTTATTTTAAACCATAAAAAATAGAAAAAAATAGCATTAAACTCACGGAATTCCCCCACAACATCGATTCATCCATTGAATAGTGGTAACACGCGTTCCAACTGCCATATCAATGATCCACGTGCAAATAATCAACACAAATCAACAAAATAACATTTTTATTAGTAAATATTAAAATTTACTTTAAAAAATCAACAACAATTAACTAGAGATTACTCTAATACCACTATTAAAACCCTAAGATCTCTCTAGATAATTGTTATACATAAATCAGGCATAAACCCAACCACCCAACCACCTCCGCCGAGCCCAAGGGATGCACACATGAATTATAAATGAAATACATCATACCTCTACCTTGATGTCCCATACCATCAAGAGGTATAACTCCAATCCAATAGCATGTAGCTATAGTGTGAAATGGTAGGTGAGTAGATATGGACCTCTACACAAGACACCATAGCCTAAGCCTCCAAGCTCCCAAGCCTCCAAGCCTCCGTTGAGTGTGCCCCATGCCCCTATTATATAGGAGGGCCCTCAAGTGACTCTTGACTTTCCATTTCCCATGTGTGACCCTTGGATGCTCGACCCTAACCTTAACTCTTCAGGTTAGTCCTAACCCATGTTCCACTAGAGCTTGTTCCTATGCTCCCATGCTCACAAGCCTAATGTGGGTTAGCCTCCTAGTATATGCACACATAATGTGCATATAACAAAGAAGGAATTCTTCACATCCATTTGATGTAAAGACCAACCCTTTGCTGTAGCCATAGCATTGACAGCTCTCACGGTTGCCATTCTTGCAACCGGGCGGCTAAATGTCTCCTCATAGTCTATGCCATAATTCTGCGTGCATAGTCCTTGGCAACCAATCTTACCTTGTACCTACTCATTGAACCATCAGCATTCTGCTTGACTTTATACATCCAATTGCCTTCTTTTCCTTAGGCAAAGGCACTAAATCCCATGTTGTATTTGCATCCAATGCTGCCATCTCCTCATCCATGGCATCTTCCCATTTCTTATTTCCAATTTCTTGCTCAAAGAAAGTGGGCTCAACCTCCTGTATTTCTTTTACCATGTAAGCATAATGATGGGTTGTATATCCATCATATCTCAACATGTCAACAGGGTATCTAATCCTCGTAGACCTGCGTACACCTGGATCATTGCCAGGTGTCCTCAAAGCAGCCCTAGTTATCCTTACACCACAAGGAGTAACCACAGATAGAATGCCAAGCTTCTCATCAAGGCTCTCCTCTCAGAGCCACTAGAGTCACCATCCACATATGAGTGACCTGCTGACAGATCAGGAACAAAAGATTGATCTACCTTTTCCTTCCCTTTCTGTGATACATGTGTACCTGCATCATTCCTCAACTTGCCTAACCATGGGCTAACATTGGATCCATTGCTCGAGGACTCCCCAGGTCCACTGGTCCACTTAGCACCTGTGATCTTACTACTCTACATGTGGTGCAACATCAACACTTCTTACATCTGCATCTTTTGTTGCCTTTACTATATTGGTGCATACCAGCTACTCATCTCATTGAAGACAACATCTTTGCTTACTCGCATCTCACGGGTAGTAGCGTTATAGCATCTATAACCTTTTTGCTCCATTTGTCTGCCTTTGGATCCAACTTTTTTCTCACTTCATTAGGAACATGTACATATGCAGTACACCCAAAAACTTTCAAGTGAGACACATCTGGTCTTATGCCTATAAACTTATGTTCAGGAGAGTCATACCATGAATAGCTGTAGTGGGTGTCCTATTCATAATGTACACATAGCAGTTGCTACTACTTCTGCCCAAAAGTAATGTGGCATATTCTTTTCAGCCAACCATCAAGGCACGTGCCACTGCTGCAATGTGCCCGTTTTTCCTTTCTTCAAGACCATTCTATTGTGGAGTGTACCTGCACGTAAATTGCCTTTTGATTCCCTGCTTTCTCAAGAAATCGCTGAACTCATTGGAGAAATATTCTCCCCCACCATTTGATCTTAGGCATTTTATTTGCATGCCTTTTTCCTTCTCGACCAAGGCTTTAAATCTCTGAAAGTGAGCAAACACCACTTTTCTCCTTCATGAAATAAACCCACATTTTCCTAGTGTGGTCATCTCATCAATGAATGTAACATAGTACCTGCAACCTGCAATTGTTGTAGTCATGGTCGGTCCCCATACATTGGAATGTATGACATCCAATGGCCTTACATTGACATGATTTTCATGTGGGAAAGCATGTTTGGCATGCTTCACATACCTTATGCATACTATCAACCTTAAACTTTGGCAAACCTGCAACAATATTTTGGGCCTGCATAGACTTCAGTCTCGCTGTACATTCACATGACCAATGCGCTTGTGCCATCTATCAATATCTGCAATGGCACATGTTCCATGCGTAAACATGACTGCCTTTATCTCAGGCATGTTCACATCCAAAGCAAACATCCTACCATTTTTGTTACCCTTTACAACCAAGCAACACTTATTTTTGAAGTCTTCCACAAAACATCCTTGAGGATTAAACCTCACTTGTAGACCCTGCTCAACCATCTGTCCAACATAAACCATGTTCTTTGTAATATTCAAAACATGAAGTACATCAGCCAAGTACTTCATTTTGCCATCCTGTATAGACAATAGAACTTTACTAACATGCATAATGGGATACGCAGTATCATCACCTGTTTCTACATAACCTGGTTTTTCCATTTTTTGCATATCTCTCAACCACTCAGTATGACTAGTCATGTGGTTAGAGGCGCCAGAATCCACATACCATATATCTTAAGATCCTGACACATCCCCTATTATGTAACTAAGCATGTGTTGCATCACAGACAGCTGCTCACTTCTGTCATCACCTCCATGTTTTCTAGATGATACATAGTTGTTTTGCTTCCTACAACTTCCCACTTTTAATGTCATTCTGCTTTTTGTAGTAGACCTTTTCCATGTGTCCTGGTTTTCCACAATAATAGCACATTTCTTTGCCAACCACCTCGGCCTCTTTGGCTCCCCCTGCCTCTAGACTAGCCTCTTCCACCTGTGTATGATTGTTGTTTTGTGAATCATTGGACTGTTGTTGTCCAGAATTCTGATTTCCTTGTCGGCCACCACCTTGGCCTCGACCATGGCCTCTACCTCTACCTCTACCTGAATTAGAGTAGAAGGCCTATTTCGATGTTTTCTTGCTTTGTGAAGAAGTATCCTCACCTAAAGCCTTTTATTCTATGATCAACATAGATATCAAGTCCCGGAAGTTGGAAATATTCTCCCTAACTGCAATGGAGGCCTTGAATGGCTTGTACTCTTTGCCAAGCCCATTCAGAAAGACACTCACCAAACCATCATCCTCCACTGATACATTGATAGACCCAAGGGATTCAACAATGCCCTTGATATTTAAGGCATATTCATTGATGGACATGCTTTTCTTTTCCATAGTATGCAACTCTTGGTTTAACTGCAACTTCATTGCCTTTGTGTTAATCTCTGGAACATCTGAACCAGATTCTGCCATGCAATTGCTAGAGTGTTTGCATCCTCTATATGTGTCCTATCATAGTGTCTGACACTAATTGAAAGCCACTACATGACTTTTCTTGCACTCTGATTCCAATCCTTAAATTCCTTTATATCTGCAAGAGTGGCATTCCCCTCAGATAACTCTAGAGGCTCCTCATTGTCTCCTTCTACATAATCCCAAAATCTTTTACCCATTAGGAAATTGGTCATTCTGAACTTCCAGGCATGGAAGTTATTCTTATCCAGCTTCTTAATAACAATTTGATTAATTTTGTCAGACATGTTTTCCTACAACAATCAAATAATCTGCAAATAATCAACTTCTGTATGCAACCTGTAATACAGTAGTATCTCCTATAAGTGCAGCGGTACTTCATCACAACTTATGTGTCACCAAATATGACGAGAGTACATGTACATACACCCACTATCAACAGTGCATGTGAAAACCTTATTTGTGCTTTCAAAATACACTGCTGCACTGCAATAACTAGATTTCGAGCAGAAACAGTTCTTTACTAAAACTTCTAAAAAAATTGCCAAAAATACAATACAGTAAAACAGGGCTGTAACGCGCCTAAAACGTAAATTTGGTCGTAAAAATTTATCCAATAGGATGGTCTACCTACCCTCTAGCTCTGCTCCTGCGAAGACAGCTCCTCAATTGGAGATGTGTAGCTCACAGAGCTACTAAGGGGGTGTTGTACCTAAACTAAGAAGGGGAAAGAGATGATGGTGCTCTTACCCGTGTAGTACCACTTCCATCCTTGCTTGTTCTTCCCTCTTTCTTTCCTTAGCTCTCACACAAACCAGGCTCTGATACCATAAAGAGAATGTGGGGGAGAGGGAGAGCTTCAAACCCTAGCAAGCAAACACACACACACAATAGATAACAAGACACAAGAGAGAGATGGATAGCTGAATTTTCTTCTATATTCTTCTTTTCTACTCAATCAACATAACATAAAGATAAGAGTACACACTATATGGGTTAGTACTACAACATACAAGGGTTGGTCCATATTGTGAACCCGACTAAATGAGCTGGCGCTATAACTATGCCAATCTCTAGTAATCCAAAATGGCTGTCACACAGCCTGTCATCCCACTGGTCGCAAATCACCCATAATCTCACCAACCATGCTAGAGGTGTAGATGTGGAAGCTATCACCCAAGCGGGTCATCATCAATGTCCGCCATAGCACTAGTTGAGCTCAATATCTCAACAAGTATTGCATGGGCGATCAAGTTAGCCATGTTATTCAAGTCTCGTCCTCCCCAACAGAGTTGGGGTTGCTAGGTACATGGGGTACATTTGGTCTCCATCCGTTACATAGTGACTTAGGATCTCGGAGGGTGGACTATTTGATTCAAAGCACTTGAAGATGGTCCCTTCAGTGGTTTCCCCCTCATCACCTTCTTCAAAGATTTGAGTCAAGGATAATCGACAAATGGGGGTGATTCGAGGTAGTGGCGGCTGTGGTGGTAGTACAGGGGGTGGTAAGGGCACTTCTGATACACAAAGAATTCCTCTTTGATCCACTTCATGTCCTAGTTGGGGTGCATTATGCAGTGCTAGTATTCGCAAGGCTAGTGGTTTTCTAGAGTTTGCCAGGGCAAGGCTTGGGTTAGGGCTCGGTTGATAGGCAAGTTATGGTTTCATGATTGTACCATCTTTGGCAATAAGCATAGTAGAGAGTGGAATGTAGTCTTAAATGTGGACACTCCATGCTATTATGGTTAACTGGATAAATCAGGAAACATGCTAACTCCCTCTTTAGGTAAAGATGGGGTTCAATCCCGACCTTAGTTGTTGGTTCTTCAATGCTGGGTCATTTGCTATATCAAGGCTACAACCAATTGCTCAACCTGTTGTCCCCAAGGAGGACTCTTTGCCTTTCCTTAAGATCTTATGCTGGTAGCTTTGAAGGATGCCTTGGATGTGCCCTCATGAAGTTCTCTTGAACGAGCTCCCTTGAAGTTGTCCTCCTCAAAGTGCATAGCACTCATACAGCATTGCTTAAAGGAGTTGTGGGCTAGAAAGAGTATAAGGAGTTGTGCAAGGGTACATCCTTGAGGCCTTTGAGGAATCTTCCAATCAATCGTTCATCTAAGAACTTGTCTCAATCTCACTACACAGTGAGAATGGAGGTATCTCACTTGGTTGATATAGTCCCGGATGGATTCCCCATCCTTCTGTCTCACATTGTGCAGTTCCTTAAGACTGGGCTCCATTGGGTTCCTTGGCACGAGTATTCAACTTTCAAGGCCTCTTTCAAGGATTTAAAGGTGTCCTTATCCTCTACCTTTAGTGATCTAAATCACTACCTGACTTTGCCATCCACGCGCCCAAATCCCTCACATATATGATTGAACATTTCTAAATGTGGTATGGGATATCCAATTCCATCAAACTTGGTGATTAATTTAGAAACGTGGGTTGGTTTGTTTTTCTCTTTTCTTGGTCCTTGTGTTGGCAGTGCTCTTCTGGAAGCTACCCCACTCCCTATTTCCATGGCTATCCTCAACATTTCAAGAGTCAGTCAGAGGGCTGGTGTGGTTTGCGGTAGGTAGGCAAGGGAGATGGGCCAGGCAGTAATATACCATGGGGGGGATCCTTATCTCAAAGGAGGACCAATTTGTGATTTGTAAGGTCCCATATGGTATCTAGGATATATCCCACAAGGTGGGTACTATTGGTACATTGGTGAAGCGAGTTGATAGGATTGTGCAGTGTAGGCTCTCTCTCTTTGATATGATATTTTTGAACCTTTAAGAGCGGGTTCTTGACCTCGGGTTGGCACATGCCTATGATCTTGGTACCAGTCAACTATTTGAGTGGTTGGTGTCAGGCAAAAATCTAAAAGGTGTTTTGAGTCCGTGTACAATGGGATGCATGGTGTGCGAATAAACTTTGCCCTGAATGCCCTGGCAAATGTACAGAGTGGGTGGTTTTATGTTTTTTTTACGAGCTCTTGGTGATGCCTTCACGTGAAAGTATTACGGGAAACCCGAATGTGATGATGGTTGGTCAATATGAGCTGATCCTGGATGCAGAGATGGCGCTCCATTTTTAGTAAACATGTGAAGAGGTTGGCAGAGCATGGGAATTGGTCATGTTTGGTAAGTCCTTTTGCTCGGGTGAGCGGGCAGAGCCAACAGCTAGGAAAGGAGCCGCGTTGACTGCACCAAGCGAGAGAAGCTAGACGTGAAGAGGCGGCCGTTGGCAACTGTGTAGGATAGGTATGCGTTGGTCAGCTGGAGCTGAAAAGAACTGGGGTCATGTAGGCGGTGGCTGGTGAGAACAGAGAAGCACTGGTGATACAAGGGGTGAACACTGTGTGTGTGGCCGCCGGAGGAGATGGAAGATTGACAAAGGAAGGCAGGAGAGGCTGAGAGAGAAAGAGAGACGGGTTGTCTGTACAAAGGTGGGGGGTGGAGCGTGCAGGAGAGGACCGCCTGCTGCTGCAAGGACAGTGGCCAGGTTTTTTTTGGGTGATGGCTGGCGACTGGTGACTTGAGAGGTGGTTGCCTCTGAATAAGGAGAATGGATGATAGAAATCTTGTGTTTGTTTTTGTTGTTCGCACTGGATGCTGGATACGAGACAGAAGGGGTTGCTTGGGTTTTGCTAGCGCAACCAGTATAGAGCAGGGAGACGGGTTGAGGGTCTGGTGGTACCTGAAGCAATGAAGGAGGGAGGTGCTGACTTCTGAGAGAGCTGCCTGGGGGAGCAAGGAAGCAAGCGATTATGGGGAGACTGCTGCAAGGCTGAAGGGATGTGTTTTTGAGGAAGGGTGAGAGAGGGATTAGCCAAGATCAACAAGGACATTCTTGTGAGTATCATCCTTGTGTTGATGTGAGGGTCGTGTATGTGAGAAGGTTGTCTGAGTGAAGCTTCTGTGTAGGAAGAAGCTGTATGAAGTGTTGATTGGGAATCAAAGATGAGAGACACTAGTGATTTGTCTGGTTATGGTCTTGTGTTGGTATCCTGTGTGTGTTGATTTGTAGGAGAAGGCGTGATTAACATGTTTGGTGGTGTAGTCCACGGGTTTACACTCTCACAACGCACTTTGTGCCAACCTTCGATTACCTCGTCATGCACACGTGGAAGTGTAAGTGTTGCTGGTTGTTGTTGGTGCCCCTATTTTGGCTATCTTTCTGGTGTGGGTGGGTGGTGAACAGTGAGAAGTGCTCCAGCCGGTGGCTGGTGATGCCCCCAATCGTGTTAGTATTTTCAAAGTTTGGGAGGTGAAGGGCTATAGAGGCATGGTCTTTTTTCTTGTCTTCACCTCACAGTTGGCATGGCCCCCCACACTAGTAGATTAGTCCGGGGGTTGGGTTACTTTCGTTTTGTCGAGGTTTTGTCCAATGTCCAGTCTATGGTCTAGAGGCGACGTGGGCTCTCTTTTAGGTTGACATTTCATGTCTTTGTCCTTGGGATGTGGATTGTTTTATTTTACATTTCTCCTAGGAAACGTTTTTTGACTCTTGAAGCAAGACTTCTCTTTGAATGTGTGGGGGACTTTGGGTCTTGCTCTACGATGGGTGGTCTTCCCATGCATTGGGCTGCCAACCTCCTATCTCTAAGTCAGGGGTAGTGCATCCCAGGCTAGGATGTCCCTCGCTCTCAGGTGCTATCAAAGACCAACACCCATGCCATGCTGACCGAAGGGTATGATTTTGCAAGGGAGCGTTAAAAGGATGTACTTTGTCAAAAAACAGAGGGTTGTTTTCACCAATTTTCCCAAGCATAAGTGAATGAATATGGGAAGTGGTAGTGTTGGATCCCCCTTTAAACAGTTTCTGACTTCTTTTTTTGGGTGAAAGTATGGTCGTATGCTGATTATAGAATGAGAATTCCTTTCTAGAAGAAGGCACGGGTGTGACTGATCAAGAAATGAACATATGCTCATGAAAGGTATGGATGTGCGCTTTGAGAAAGACATGGACATGGCTGGGAAGAAGGTACAATCGTATGTGAGAAGGAATGGGCATATACTCTTGTGAAGGAAGGTGTGTACTCTTGTGAAAGAATGAGCGTACACTTGTTGGGTCAGGCAAATCTCTTAAATACGTCGAGACGACGTGTCTTCTGACAACCACTCTAATATTATCCTGACTGTACAGCTGTACCTTTCTTATACCCCTCTTAAATTCTCTTTATGCACTTGTAAATGCAATTTATTCTCTTGAATGCACACTGCTCATATTTATGAAGTAGATTTGGAAAGATCTACGGATAAGGACCCTGCATAAGGAAAGAATGGTCGTGGCTCTAAGAAGATAACCGTACACTTCTGAGAGAATAGGTAAAGCCAAAAAAATGCGCTAGACCTCCTCTTGAGATTTTTGAAATTTTGGGTTTTTTCTTGATGTTTTTTTTGTGTTTTCTTTTTATGAGTGGCTTGAGTTAACCTTAAGCTACCCAATGGTACCTAGAATGCTTAATAAAACCTATTTTCCTAAGAATAATTAGGGAATTAAGCTACTTATGCAAGTTTTAATAAATGTTGAAGGAAACAAAAATTCATGAACTTCAAGAGCAAAATTAGGCACTTACTCGTGTCTCCTATCTTCTGATGAAGACTCCCAAGATCCTTATTTATGCTCCATTGAATTGCATTGTTGAAGAAGATAAAATCAAACAAACAAACAAACATTCCAAACATACAACTACTAGTGGATTTGCATTCCACATTAGGAATTTTTTAGACCAAAAAAGGGCCTCCTAAAAGGATTCCTAATTTTAAGGGATTAGAGCTTAAAAAGTTAGGCTTAAGGGAGACAAAGGCTATGATGACCCCTATTTTTTGCCTTGCCACATCAGCCGTACCCCCCTAGTTTCACTTTTCAAAGGGAATATTCTCATACTCTCTCTCTTACTTTTTGACTTTTCTCATACTTTCTCTCTTACTTTTTGAATTTTTTATCTTCACTCTCTACAAATTGAATCTTTCTTCTCAGTTTGAAATCTCCTTTCTCATTAACTCCCACCATATCTCCCTTCCACATCAGCAAAACATTCTCGTATTTAGGTGTGGGGCCCAAAAAGTGAAAATTTTTATTATTTTATTTTTTTACATTTTGAGGTGGAAAAAACACCACCCAACCAATATGTATGAATTTTTTATCTTCATTCTCTACAAATTAAATCTTTCTTGTGAATTTTTTATCTTCATTCTCTACAAATTAAATCTTTCTTGTCAGTTTAAAATCTCCTTTCTCATTAACTCCCACCATATCTCCCTTCCACATCAACAAAACATTCTCGTATTTAGGTAGGTCCCAAAAAGTGAAAAAAATTTATTTTTTATTTTTTTACATTTTGAGGTGGAAAAAACACCACCCAACCAATATAGATGATGAAAATAATTTTTTTCCTCCAAAAAGCTTGTAATTCAAGGGTCACGTCAGAAGCCTGTCAAGAGCTAGTACATCCATAACTAACTGTCAGGTACCCACAACCCCATAAACATAACTAACTGTCAGGTCCCCACAACCCCATAAACATAACTAACTGTCAGGAACCACTACATCCATGAGATCCCGAAATTGTGGGGATCCCAAAAATTATTATTTTTTAAATTTTCTCATAAATGTAATTTATTGATGAGAAAATCCGTGTTAGTATGTTTGTATATCAAAAATATCATTTTCTACTTAGAAAAATGGATTGTTGTTAAACTTCCAACAGCAAAGCTTTAACACACTCTCTCTCTCTCTCTCTCTCTCTCTCTCTCTCTCTCTCTCTCTCTCTCTCTTTCTCTCTCCCTCTCTCAGGATCTCTCTGCTTTAGCTGCTTCCTTTGCTTAGCTATGGAGCCTTTGCAAGCTGTGTGTGTAGCCCCTTGTGAAGCTAGAATATAAAAGGTTGATTTACACATTCGCATTCGTGAAGAGTATGGCAGCTCTAAGAAAACCCATCCTACTGATGCACAATCTGTCCAAGCTCGTAGGATAGCTAAGGAAAAAAACGTAGATCTTTGGGTTGATGGGCATCTCTATCCAATTGACCCTCCATTAAGAGTAAACCCTCCTTTCCACGATTTATCATCTTTTATGCAATTTGTTGGTAAAGGAGAGCTTGGCTTGTTAGGATACTGCAGAAGATTGACTACAAGTGGAGCTTGGCAAACCCATATTCTCCAATCTCAATTGTAAGCATCACAATAAATCAAGAAATCAAGTTTTATCAGAGGAACACTGAGTTGCTGATAAGAAGAGCCCCTTTTGTTCGCACAGTGAAGGAGATTCTCTAACGATATAGAACAGAGTTCCGTGTGCAGGGGATTGCCCTTGAAGCATTGCACCAAGAAGCCTCCGAGTCTTACCTTGTTGGGCTTTTTGAAGACACCAACCTCCTTGCAATACATGCAAAGAGGATTACCATATCTACCAACAAGGACATGTAACTAGCTCAGCGCATTCGAGGTGAGCGAGACACGATCTAGAGATCTTAGATGTTAACCTTCTTTTTGAAGCAACTCTTTTGTTTCAAACCTCCCTTTGTAACAAGCCTATCTGGCTTTCATTTGTACCTTTTGATAATTAAAATTTTAAGTTTCTCTTATAATATCTCGATGTCATCATGTTTGTTTAACATGGAGTGTCTATCATGTGCCAGTTTGTCACCCAAGGCATTAGAAATGCTCCTGGAGGACTGAGAAAGCTGTGCCAAAACAGTGCAAATTCGACCTCTGCTGCAATGACGATGAAGGCTCAAAATTTGCACTATTTTGGCACTTCTCCCCTAGCCACTCAGGATCATTTCTCATGCATTTATAATGAAGTTGAGCACACTAATTGTGAGAAACAGTAGTTTACAAGATAAACACACCTTTAATCATGTGTGAAAATACAGTGTTTATCATCCAATGCATCAATATTGCTCCTGCGGACTAGGGAAGCTATGCCAGAATAGTGCGAATTTAGGCCCTGCTGCAGCGATGCAGGCTCAAAATTCGCACTATTCTGGCACTGCTCCCCTAGCCACTCATGATCATTTCTGATGCATTTATAATGAAGTTAAGTACACTAATTGTGAGAAACAATAGTTTATAAGATAAAAACAGCTTTAATCATGTGTAAAATTACATTATTTGTCATCCAATGCATCAGAATTGCTCGTGGAGGACTGGGGAAGCTATGCTAGAATAGTGTGAATTTAGGCTCTGCAGTGGCGCTGTAGGCTCAAAATTCGCACTATTCTGGCACTGCTCCCCCAGCCACTCAGGATCATTTCTGATGCATTTATAATGAAGTTAAGTACATTAATTATAAAAACAATAACTTACAAGATAAAAATACCTTTAATCATGTGAATTTAGGCTCTGTAGCGGCGCTGTAGGCTCAAAATTCGCACTGTTTTGGCACTGTTTCCCCAGCCACTCAGGATCATTTCTGATGCATTTATAATGAAGTTGAGTACATTAATTATAAAAACAGTAATTTACAAGATAAAAATACCTTTAATCATGTATAAAAATACATTATTTGTCATCCAATGCATCAAAATTCCTCCTGGAGGGCTGGGAAAGCTATGCCAGAATAGTGCGAATTTGGGCTCCACAACAACGGTGCAGGCTCAAAATTCGTACTATTTTGGCACTGCTCCCCCAGCCACTCAGAATCATTTCTGATGCATTTATAATGAAGTTGAGTACACTAATTGTTAGAAACAATAGTTTATAAGATAAAAACAGCTTTAAGCATGTGTAAAATTACATTATTTGTCATCCAATGTATCAGAATTGCTCCTGGAGGACTGGGGAAGCTATGCCAAAGCAGTGTGAATTTAGACTCTACGACAGTGCTGCACGCTCAAAATTCGCACTGTTCTGGCATTGCTCCCCCAGCCACTCAGGATCATTTCTGATGCATTTATAATGAAGTTGAGTACATTAATTATAAAAAACAGTAATTTACAAGATAAAAATACCTTTAATCATGTGTAAAAATCATTATTTGTTATCCAATGCATCAGAATTGCTCTTGGAGGGCTAGGGAAGCTATGCCAAAATAGTGCGAATTTGGGCTCTACAGGACCGGTGCAGGCTCAAAATTCGCACTATTCTGGCACTGCTCCCCCAACCACTCATAATCATTTTTTATGCATTTATAATGAAGTTGAGTACATTGATTATGAAAAACAATAATTTACAAGATAAAAATACCTTTAATCATGTGTAAAATTACATTATTTGTCATCCAATGCATATCAGAATTGCTCCTGAAGGGCTGAGGAAGCTGTGCCAAAACAGTGTGAATTTGGGCTCTACAGCAATGGTTCAGGCATTGTTATGGCACTCTCCCCTAGGCTCACAGGGTCATTTCTGATGCATTCACAAAAACATTGATGGTACAAACTAGAAAAAACAATGATATACTTGATAAAAATAAGTTTGCAAAAACTGTATTGTATTCATAATAAGAAGTGATACATCATCTTTACAAAAGCTTTCTTACAATATTGAGCTTTCTTCTCTTGTTATTGGGCAGAGTGTGCTCAAGGAGTGATTGAGCTATTTCTTGAGGATCCTCTATGCCTACCCTTTTGGCTATACCTATACGAGCAAGAAGCTTACCCCTAAATCCAAAACCAAAAACATCGAAGGCAAGGGATTTTTTAATCAAAACTATACATTTGGTGCTCGGTGCCCATAGAGGCTACACATAGCACCTTAGAGAGGGCTTTCAAAAAGAAGAGAGTGAAGGCAGATTGAGGGGTGTAGTCCCTGTGGATAATGGCGATGCCATCCACAAGAAGCCGACCAAGATAGTGCGCCAACGCAGCATCATGTCCATGGACCTTGGCCTGGTCTCTGCTGGCTGCCTCTCCCTGCAAATGTGTCAATTTCAACCACCCTCTGCAATCAAAGGAAAAATCAAAATATTTTCCTATACATAATTCCCATGGTTGTCCCCTCCTTATGCTTCCCAATCTGTAAAAATATAGAAAGTGGCATAGTAACCCGAAAGTGTAAGGGTGAATTCTAGACATGTAGTGGAATCAGATATACCTTTCTTCTCATCAACTTGAAACTTGACTCTTCCACATTGTCAAAGCCCATGATGCTAAAGTGTTAACGCATGTTTGCTAGGCTCCAATGCTTGCTTGCTGCCACTCGCTCAATCCATCCATTTTGCATCATCACAGCTACCTTAATAAGCATAATTTCTTCTTCTGAGGCTTGAAGTGGGATCCATGTCCCGTGCTTTTGCATCCATCTTTGGTAGTGCAGACGCATGTACAAAATAGAGCATACCTTCAAGAACCTGCAAGACACTGTAGAATCTACTACATTGCACTTGTACACATCACCCCTCATTAACCTCCCAACCCTCTCCTAGTAATCTTTGAATTTGGTTAGACCATACCTCCTTACAAATATACATTGTTTTTGTTTGGTGCATTGGCATGGAATTGAACATGTGCACAAAAACATGTAAAGGACAAAACCAATTTAGCCTACTGACCTAGATGCCTTTGAAAACTTGAGTGATGTCTTGATATCACTTACCATCTTAAACTTTAAGCATCTGGTTTGGGCCATTGGGGATTGTTAAGAGGGGGGTTAGGGATCTCGGTTGTTCCTCAACATAATTAGAGGGAAAAGTATTTGCAAAGAGAGACATAAGAAAATGGAGGATCATAAGAAAATTTGAAACAAAAAATCCAATATTAGCATGTTGTTAAAGCTGTGTTTATGTTACACTGACAATTTGAAGGAAACCTTGGTCGTTGGCCTTGAATGTACAGGTCTCCAAGGGTATACACATGTTGCACTATGGCAACTAGTCCTTCCTTCTTAGTATGCTTGAAGCCTTGTAGCCGCCCCTTCCAATGATGTAGCATATTCCCCAGTTAACACACTCGGATGTGGTCCCTTAAAGCTTGGCTGCATGTAGACCCAAGCCCCAACCCTGAATCTTGTTGCAGCCCAAACTCCATTCTCATCTCTTGTGTTATGCAACACAAGCTCTTCCACCTTCTCCCTAGGTCTTCTCACATTACTGGAAGATGCCATGGTGGTAAGAAAAGAGAAGAAGGGAAAAGAAAAGCTTGTTTTACAACAGAGGAGTGGAGAGAGGAGAGAAAGTTCAGGGTTTTCAGTGCAGCAATGGAAAGCTTAAAAGAGGGTAAGAGTTTGAGAATAGGCTTCTTGAACCTAGAGTAAACTAAAGAGGGATAGAGTTTCTGCAGCAATGGAGAGGGAGGAAGCTTGAGAGAGAAAGAGAGGGAGATTGAGAGGGAGGGAGCTTGAGAAGGAGGGAGAGCTTGAGAGGGATGGAGTTTCTGCAGAGCAATGGAGAGCTTAGAAAAGGAAGAAAGAGGGAGAGGGAGCTTGAGACTGAGGGAGCTTGACAAGGAGGGAGAGCTTGAGAGGTATGGAGTTTCTACAGCAATGGAGAGCTTAGAAGAGAAAGAAAGAGGTTCAAAAACAGGTAAAGCCAAAAAATGCGCTAGACCTCCTCTTGAGATTTTTGAAATTTTGGGTTTTTTTTATGTTTTTTTGTGTTTTCTTTTTATGAGTGGCTTGAGTTAACCTTAAGCTACCCAATGGTACCTAGAATGCTTAATAAAACCTATTTTCCTAAGAATAATTAGGGAATTAGGCTACTTATGCAAGTTTTAATAAATGTTGAAGGAAACAAAATTTCATGAACTTCAAGAGCAAAATTAGGCACTTACTCGTGTCTCCTATCTTCCGATGAAGACTCCCAAGATACTTATGCTCCATTGAATTACATTGTTGAAGAAGATAAAATCAAACAAACAAACAAACATTCCAAACATTCCAAACATACAACTACTAGTGGATTTGCATTCCACATTAGGAATTTTTTGGACCCAAAAACGGCCTCCTAAAAGGATTCCTAATTTTAAGGGATTAGAGCTTTAAAAATGGGGCTAAAGGGAGACAAAGGCTATGATGATTCCTATTTTTTACCTTGCCACATCAGCCGTACCCCCTAGTTTCACTTTTTAAAGGGAATATTCTCATACTCTCTCTCTTACTTTTTGACTTTTCTTATACTTTCTCTCTTACTTTTTGAATTTTTTATCTTCACTCTCTACAAATTGAATCTTTCTTCTCAGTTTGAAATCTCCTTTCGCATTAACTCCCACCATATCTCCCTTCCACATCAGCAAAACATTCTCGTATTTAGGTGGGCCCCAAAAAGTGAAAATTTTTAATTTTTTTATTTTTTTACATTTTGAGGTGGAAAAAACACCACCCAACCAATATGTATGAATTTTTTATCTTCACTCTCTATAAATTGAATCTTTCTTGTCAGATTGAAATCTCCTTTCTCATTAACTCCCACCATATCTCCCTTCCACATCAGCAAAACATTCTCGTATTTAGGTGGATCCCAAAAAGTGAAATTTTTTTATTTTTTATTTTTTTACATTTTGAGGTAGAAAAAACACCACCCAACCAATATGTATGATGAAAATAATTTTTTTCCTCCAAAAATCTTGTAATTCAAGGGTCATGTCAAAAGCCTGTCAGGAGCCAGTACATCCATAACTAACTGTCAGGTCCCCACAACCCCATAGACATAACTAACTGTCAGGAACCACTACGTCCATGAGATCCCGAAATTGTGGAGACCCCAAAAATTATTATTTTTTAAATTTTCTCATAAATGTAATTTATTGATAAGAAACTCCATGTTAGAATATTTGTATATCAAAAATATCATTTTCTACTTAGAAAAATGGATTGTTGTTAAACTTCCAACAGCAAAGCTTTAACAGTCTCTCTCTCTCTCTCTCTCTCTCTCTCTCTCTCTCTCTCTCTCTCTCTCTCTCTCTCTCTCTCTCTCTCTCTCTCTCTCTCTCTCTCTCTCTCTCTCTCTCTCTCTCTCCCCCCCTCTCTCTCTCTCTCTCTCTCTCCCCCTCTGAGGATCTCTCTGCTTTACCTTCTTCCTCTGCCTAGCTATGGAGTCTTTACAAGCTATGTGTGTAGCCCCTTGTGAAGCTAGAAAACAGAAGGTTGATTTACACATTCGTATTCCTGAAGAGTATGGCAGCTCTAAAGAAACCCATCCTACTGATGCACAATCTGTCCAAGTTCGTAGGATAGCTAAGGAAAAAAATGTAGATCTTTGGGTTGATGGGCATCTCTATCCAATTGACCCTCCATTAAGAGCAAACTCTCCTTTCCGTGATTTATCATCTTTTATGCAATTTGTTGGTGAAGGAGAGCTTGGCTTGTTAGGATACTACAAAAGATTGACTACAAGTGGAGCTTGGCAAACCCATATTCTCCAATCTCAATTGTAAGCATCACAATAAATCAAGAAATCAAGTTTTATCAGAGGAACAATGAGTTGCTGATAAGAGCCCCTTTCGCTTGCACAGTGACGGAGATTCTCCAATGATATAGAACAGAGTTCCGTGTGCAGGGGATTGCCCTTGAAGCATTGCACCAAGAAGCCTCCGAGTCTTATCTTGTTGGGCTTTTTAAAGACACCAACCTCCTTGCAATACATGCAAAGAGGATTACCATATCTGCCAACGAGGACATGTAACTAGCTCAGCGCATTCGAGGTGAGCGAGACACGATCTAGAGATCTTAGATGTTAACCTTCTTTTTGCAGCAACTCTTTTGTTTCAAACCTCCCTTTGTAACAAGCCTATCTGGCTTTCATTTATAACCTTCTAATAATTAAAATTTTAAGTTTCTCTTATAATATCTCGGTGTCATCATGTTTGTTTAACATGGAGTGTCTATCATGTGCCAGTTTGTCACCCAAGGCATTAGAAATGCTCCTGGAGGACTGAGAAAGCTGTGCCAAAACAGTGCGAATTTGACTTCTACCGTAACGACGATGTAGGCTCAAAATTTACACTATTCTGGCACTTCTCCCCTAGCCACTCAGGATCATTTCTCATGCATTTATAATGAAGTTGAGCACACTAATTGTGAGAAACAGTAGTTTACAAGATAAAAACACCTTTAATCATGTGTGAAAATACAGTGTTTATCATCCAATGCATCAAAATTGCTCCTGGGAGGACTGGGGAAGCTATGCCAGAATATTGCGAATTTAGGCGGCTCTACTGCAGCGATGCAGACTCAAAATTCGCACTGTTCTGGCACTGCTTCCCTAACCACTCAGGATCATTTCTAATGCATTTATAATGAAGTTGAGTACACTAATTGTGAGAAATAATAGTTTATAAGATAAAAATAGCTTTAATCATGTTAAAATTATATTATTTATCATCCAATGTATCAGAATTGGTCGTGGAGGACTAGGGAAGCTATGCTAGAACAGTGTGAATTTAGGCTCTACACAGCGGCGCTGTAGGCTCAAAATTCGCACTGTTCTAGCACTGCTTTCCCAACCACCACTCAGGATCATTTCTGATGCATTTATAATGAAGTTAAGGACTAGGGAAGCTATGCTAGAACAGTGTGAATTTAGGCTCTACAGCGGCGCTGTAGGCTCAAAATTTGCACTGTTCTAGCACTACTCCCCCAGCCACCACTCAGGATCATTTCTGATGCATTTATAATAAAGTTAAGTATATTAATTATAAAAACAGTAATTTACAAGATAAAAATACCTTTAATCATGTGTAAAAATACATTATTTGTCATCCAATGCATCAAAATTTCTCCTGGAGAGCTGGGAAAGCTATGCCAGAATAGTGCGAATTTGGGCTCTACAACAGCGGTGCAGACTCAAAATTCGCACTGTTCTGGCACTGCTCCCCCAGCCACTCAGAATCATTTCTGATGCATTTATAATGAAGTTGAGTACACGTGAGAAATAATAGTTTATAAGATAATAACAGCTTTAATCATGTGTAAAATTACATTATTTGTCATCCAATGTATCAGGATTGCTCCTGGAGGACTGGCTTCTCTCTTTCTCTTCCCCTTATCCAACGGGGCAACCCTCCTCCCCAAATGATGCAATGTCTCACCACGAGACAACTCAATGGGAAAAGTCTTTTGGGTTGCATGCCAACCACTCTCTCCATCATAAACATCCTTTAATTCCACAAGGCCATCATGTCACCCACTAGCTCCAACATGCACATACTTGTTTCCTCTTGTCCCATGAGGAGTAGATGCATGGCGAGAAGTGACTAATACCTCTTCCTTGTGTATAAAAAACCTCAACCGTTCAGATGCTGGGTCTCCACCCTTTAAATCCACAAGGCCATCATGTCGCCCACTAGCTCCAACATGCATATACTTGTTTCCTCTTGTCCCATGAGGAGTAGATGCATGGCGAGAAGTGACTAATACCTCTTCCTTGTGTATTAAAAACCTCAACCGTTCAGATGCTGGGTCTCCATGCTTAAAACGAGGCGATGAGATAGGAGAGTGCCAACTCCCTTGGCTTCTTGCCCACTTCACGAGCCATAGACTCAAAGGTCATATCCACCATACCATCAGCTTTCCTTGCTTCAATGACACTTTGTACATAGGGATCTTCATGCAAGAATTTCAGCTCTTCCTCTTTTGCCTGCAAAAGCTTCTTCATGTGCTCCAATTCAGCCCTCAATGCACAAGGCTCATCCTCACAGGCTATTTTCCATGGGATGGTTGTCCCATGAATGCACTGTCATAAACTTTCTCAAGAGTCTTGTGCCTTCCATGCAATATATCAGAATCACGAGAAGCACTAGACTGGCCTCTTGAATTTGGCACTTCCTCCAAAGGGTTGCCTTGATTGTCCATTGAGTCAAGTGTCTCTATTTGCTTCCGATCTCAAAACACCGTGTCTCCTCTTGAGAAAGAGAGACGATCGGGCTCTGATACCAATGTAACCGCTCCCTACAGGAGTCCTACAAATCAGAATATAAAATACACATATTTTAGATCACTTAACTAATTCAAAAAATGGACAATACTTGCAACATTAAAACTAAAAATGATAAAAAAACACTTGACACTATCACTGGGGCCGGAAAGGCCCTCCCCCCCTCTCAATACTGTTGTATTTCTTGGAGTATTTATATGTACAAGTGTTCATGGGCCCTAGGCCAGATTTCTCCATGATAAGGAGAGTGAGTAAAACTAGTAAACAATAAGATTTTGTCGATGAAAAATAAGTTGTTGGAGTAGATCAAGTCATAGGCTCCTACCTTCACTGGGTGAACACCTTTCCTCACTGGTCTTCCGGGACTGTGCACCAACAGGCACGTACTAACGCTTGGCAAGGTAAAACACCACAGAGGGAGCAATACTTGGTGCTCTCGAATGAGCTTTGCTCCCAATTTTCCTCATACCCAAAATGACCTTCACTGGCTCCTCAAAATGTGAGGGCGCAAACAAGGTAATCATGGGAAAAAGTCATTGTATTGATGGCCTTACTTAATGAAGGCAACATGATGTGATATTTTTGCTTGACAAGACTTGTACAAACAACATTTAATTTTACCAATAACTGAATCTAAAAATACAAAAGTAAATAGCTAACAAGGATTCAAATTTAATTCTCAAGAGAGAAGCTCATCTCCTTTTTAATCCTCTCCCAAACTATAGGAGGCGGGTCCTGCCAATAGTAGATGCTAGACAGTAGCTGGTATAACTGCAAGTACAATTGGGTACTCCAACAGCAGGGGGTACACTTACAGGTGTAGTCGGGTGCTGGAACAGTAGGTGCAGTACAGCAAGTACAACCAGGTACATGATAGAAGGTACAGTCGGATATAAGTTGGTAAAACATGTGCATTCAGGTACAATCATGTACATGCTTCTATAACAGATACAGTCGAATACAGGTTGGTACAGCAGATACAGTTGGGCAGAGTCAAGTACAGGCTAGTACAACAGATGCAGTCTGGTACAGGGTGCTGGACATGCTAGTAGACAGAGGCGAGTATAGGCTACTGGTGGGGACAGAGGCGGGTACAATGGCAAGCGGGTACTTTTCATCAACCACCCTCCCACCAACCATCCACGTGTGGAGAAGAAGTATTTTTCCATTTAATACATGTTATAAATATAATTATTATGGGCAACCACATTAAATCAAATGTCCAGCCAATGCGTTAAATGTGTGTGACCCAACCTTATAAACATTAAGGTTGACATTACTTATGGGATTTTACATTTGAAAATGCCAAAAAGGGTAATACTTACCACTTGTTCCAATGCCACACCAACTCGTTAGCAAACAGCACACCCACGATACACTAGGGGCGTCCGCATCCAGTGTACTGGCACGACATAGCAGGAAAACACACAAAAATAAGTAATGCAAAAACAATTTTATGCATGCAAACATAAATGCAATTGCACATGTAATGGACAAAATCTCCCTTTCATGAAACTTGTACAAGGATTTCTTGTCGAGCACAAAACTGGCATGGAAAAAATGTGAAATCCTAGTTTTCCTATGGAGTGACAGTCCCATAGGCAAAACAAAAGTCCTGGCATGAGCCTTCCTATGGAGTGACAATCCCATAGACACATTCCTAGTCATACACGGGTGGCAGCAAACAGGTTCCCGATCTTCTCATGTTTAGTAGTATTGCATGATTGCCTTGTCATGAAACTTTGGCATAGTGACAAACCCATAGAAGTGGCTCTAGAAATGGAGATGGACCAAATGGTGACAAGATCCATATGGACATTTATGAAAAAGAGCTCTTGGCTGTAATTCATACCTTAAAAATATGGAAACACCATCTTCTTGGGGCTGAATTTGTAGTTAAGATAGATCACCAAATCTTGAGGTATTTTTTGTCTTAAACAAAGCTCTCGGAGAAGCAAATGAGAATGGAAAACTTACTTTCCATGTTTCATTTTCAGATTGTACATACTCCAGGACAAAAGAATCTAGTGGTAGATGCTTTGTCCAAGAAGCCATATATTGTTATAGTGTCACTAGCCTCTCATGGGGAATTATTTGCCATGCGTGATTTGTATCATTTGGATGCTTATTTTTCCCATATATGGACTGATTTGATGGTTGGTCACTCACATGCCTCTTATGTGATCAAAGAGGGTTATCTTATGAGAGGATAATTTCCTATGTGTGGTGAAGGATATGCATCCAAAGGTTATGGAGAAATGTCATGCTCCACCTTATGCTAGTCATAGAGGTATTTTACCTACCACACACATGATAGAAAGATTTTTTTTTGGCCAAATATGCATAAAGACATTGAGGCTTATGTACATGCATGTATTACCTATCAAAAGGTGAAATTTAATAGGCAAAAGCCTCCAAGTTTGCTTCAGCCATTGCCTATTCCCCTGCAGGCCACCATGGAAAAGCATTACTATGGACTTCATCATGGATTTGCCTAGATCCCCGCATGGGAATGATGCTATTTCGACCATATTTGATAGGTTTAGCAAGGAAGCTCACTCCTTGCCCATCAAGAAAACCATTAAAGTTGATCATATGGTGAAGCTTTTCCTTGCTTACATATTTAAGCATCATGGTATGTCTAAGTCCATTGTTGAGGATAGAGATCCTAGGACTATGAGCCTCTTTTGGAGGGCTTTATTTGATAACATGGGCACTAAGCTTGAGTTCTCATCTGCTTATCACCCCCAAACAAATGGTCAAAGTGAGGCTGCAAATTCTGATATATTGGATTTGTTGAAGTGCTATGTGGTAGATCAAAAGAGTGCCTAGGAAAAGTATCTTCCACTTGTAGAGTTTGCCTCAATAACACAGTACATAGTTTTGCACCCAATGAGTATGTGCGTGACTTGGATGTAGCCTTTGCTCAGGTGCGGACAGCCATTACAAGGTCAGAAGACAAGCATAAGAGGATAGCCATTACAAGGTCAGAAGACAAGCGTAAGAGGACAGCCATTACAAGGTCAGAAGACAAGCGTAAGAGGACTGCCGCGACAAGCATAGACGGGACATGCAAGTCAAGGAAGGTGATTTGAGAAAGCTAGGCTTTGAAAGAGGCCAAGACGAGAGGGATTACATCCAAAGCTTTCTACTTGATATTATGGACCCTTTAAAGTGATTGAAAAGATCAATGAAGTGTTCTACAGGCTTGCTTTACCCAGCCAATGATTTTCACATGAGTCTTTTGTGAAAGTGTGTGGGGATAGATCTAGAAGAGCCTATCACAAAAGATCCACCCGAGATTGATGAGCTTAAGGAGATCCTCTAGCCAGAGTAGATTGTATTTCACAAGGAGCGAAAGCTACCACGGAAACATTTCCAGGAGATACCTTGTCAAATTTAAGAACTACTTACCCATTGATGCAAAGTGGGTAGATGAGGATTATTTTACTGATTACCCATAGCTTTTGCAAGCATATCTCGAGGCTTTTTAGTTGAGGTTAGTTGTTTAGAAGGCCAAGGGATGTCACCATTTGGTCCATCTGGAGCCACTTTTATGGGATTGTCACTCCATAGAGCAGCCAGATTTGTACCATGTTCACATGTGGCGAGGCCAGTGCCCCATGTGAAAGGGTCAATCATCTGGTGTCACATGGATGGGAACCAGTTTTGTGCCACCCGTGTGTGACCAGCCTTGTGCCATATGGATGGAAGCCTACTTGTTGCCACCCATGTATGACCAAGATTGCGTCTTATCCATGGGACTATCACTCCATGGCAGGACTGATATTTGTGTCAACCTTGTCTATGGGATTGTCACTCCATAGGAAGGCCCATGCCAAGACTTGTGTTTTGCCTATGGGACTGTCACTCCATAGGAAAACCAGGACTTCACATTTCTGTCGTGCTAGTTTTGTGCTCAACACGAAATCCTTGTACAAGTTTCGTGAAAGGGAGATTTCATCCATTACATGTGCATATGCATTTATGTTTACATCATGCATAAATTTATTTTTTCATGACTTGTTTTCGTGTGTATGCCTGCTATGTCATGCCAATACACTGGACGGGGACACCCCCAGTGTACAGTGGGTGTGTTGTCTGCTGATGAGTTGATGTGTATGCCTGCTATGTCATGCCAATACACTGGACGGGGACACCCCCACCCCAGTGTGGGTGTGTTGTCTGCTGATGAGTTGATGTGGCATGTGAACAGGTGGTCCCTTAAGTAATGTCAACCTTAATGTTTATAAGGTTGGGTGTTCAGACACATTTAGAACATTAGCTAGACATTTGTTTTAATATGGGTGCCCAACATCATTTAAGTTTAATAATAATAATATAACATCTATTGCATGAAGAAATACTTCTTCCCCACGCGTGGATGGTTGGTGGGAGGGTGATTGATGGAACGTACCCGCCTGGAAGCTTGTTCCTGCCTCCATTTTTGCTAGCTGGTACCCAATTGCACCTGTTGTACTAGCTTGAATTACATGTACCCAACTGTACCCAATCGTACTTACTATCTTGTACTTGATGTCCTATACTCGCCTGCACCTACTAGTCTAGTACCCAATTGTACCTATAAGTGTACCCGCCTACTGCTGGTTTACCAGCTAAATTCAGTACCTGCCTATAGAATTGTACTAGTTGCTGCCTAGTACCAACTGCTGCCCTGTACCAGCTGTTGTCCTGTACCCTACTATACCAGCTGCTGCCTTGTACCCTACTGTACCAGCTGTCGCCCTTACCCAGCTGTACCTGCAGCCCTTGTACTCGCCTACAATTTTGGAGTGCATTAAAAAGGGGATGAGCTTCTCTCTTGAGAATTGGATTTGAATCTTTGTCAAGTATTTATTTTTGTATTTTTTAAATTCAGTTATTATTATAATTAAATGTTGTTTTCACAAGTCTAGTCAGGCAAAATATCACCCTCGATGCCTTCATTGAGTAAGGCCACCGAGATGGTGACTTTTCCCATGGTTACCCTGACCGCGCCCTCACATTTTAAGGAGCCAGAGAAGGTCAATTGGGGTATGAGGAAAACTGGGAGCAAAGCTGACTCAGGAGCACCATGTATTACTCCCTCCATGGTGTTTTACCTTGCCAGGCATTAGTACGGGCGTTCCTATTGGTGCACGGTCCCAGAAGACCAGTGAGGGCAGGTGAAGGTGGCAGACTACCTGTGACTTGGTCTACTCCGACAACTGATTCTTCATGAACAAAATCTTATTGTTTACCAATTGTACTCACTCCTTATTATGGAGAAATCTGGCCTAGGTCCTGTGAACACTTGTACATATAAATACTCCAAGAAATACATCTGTATATTGAGGGGGTGGCCCTTTCCGGCCCGAGTGATGGTGTCAAGTGTTCTTTGTTATTTTCAGTTTTAATGTTGCAAGTATTGTCCATTGTTTGAATTAGTTAAGTGATCTAAAATATGTGTATTTTATCTTCCAATTTGTAGGCCTCCTTAGGGAGCAATTACAGCCACATAGTGTCCAAGGAAGGGGTCAAGATGGATCTAGATAAGGTCAAGGCTATTATGGAATGGCCAGAGTTGACTAGTGTGCATGCAGTTCGAAGTTTCCTTGTCTTATGCTCTTATTACAGGAAGTTCATCAAGTGGTTTGTAGTGGTGGCTAATCTTGCATGACAAAGAAAGCCGTGGGATTTCGGTGGACCAAAGCTGAAAAGAATCCTTTGAAGCATTGAAATTTTATGCTAGCAAGGGACCGGTGTTCATTATTCCATTAGAGCAATCTTGAACCAAGAGGGCCATGTTGTGGCCTATGAAAGTTGAAGACTTCAAGGAGCCAAAAAGACTGCACCCACGTATGAAAAAGAGTTGATGTCTATCATTCATGCATTGAAGATTTGAAAGCATTATCTAATGGGTGTTGAGTTTTTTATCAAGATGGATCATCAAAGTCTTAGGTACTTTATGTCTCAACCTAAGATGTCCGAAAAGCATATGAGATGGGCTAGCTATTTGACCCAATTTCATTTCAAAATTATGGATACTCATGGAAAAGACAACAAGGTAGCGGATGCATTATCTCGGTCTCACGTGCACACCTTATGGGTTGTAGAAGTGACATGGCATTCTTAGCATCCATAAGCATTAAGCATTAATCCATTTAACTAGGCATTTACAATAGGTATCACAACATCAACATGTGTATGGGGCTTCTACAGCACCCATAGTAGGTACATAAAGCATTTAATAGCATCTAGGACATTTATCACATAGTAGGAGCCAGCCGACAGGGCCTGGTCATCATCAGTAAACAACATTAGTAGGGCATTTATTACAGTCAAGAGGTCCTAAACACCACCCGACAGCAGTACTCAGCAATCGACTGACAGCAATACTCAGTAGCCCGACCAACAACATAAACCATATATAAAGTAGCCACATCATTCATTCAGTCATATCTTGCATTCTCCTCAGCATTTCCTTCCTAGGGAGCCAAGGGAGTCAGTAGATCATGAGTAGCCTATAGTACAGCATACCCACCACAAAGCATTCAGCATTCAATCATTCTCCTATCTCCTACACAAAGGAAATCCATCATTCTAAGGGTGGATCTCAGTATTGGAGATGATAACAACCATTCATCATCAGCATTCAGCCTATCTTTCTTTTCTTGAGATAGATATTCATCTAGGGATAGCATAGATCTATTTATAGATCTTCCTTGTAACTCATTCATTTAATATAGATACATTGCATTGTATTTACACCATTGTCTATCTCTTAAGTATCATAAAGTGAAGTTTAGTTTAGCCTAAGGTTGTTTTACTACGATCAGTCCCCCGCATGTCACACTCAGAGACCCATGAGCCATGCGGTATGTGAAAGAATGGATATGGATGAATGTGATGAGATGTGTATGAATGAGATGATGTGGATAGATGTGATGTGATGTGATGTGATGTGGATAGAATGTATGTGATGAGAATGAAAGTGATGGATATGAATGAATGTTATGTGATGGATGTGAATGGATGGAGGTGATGTCATGTCATGTGAATCGAGATGTGATTGAATGATATGGGATGTGAATGGATGAGATGTGATGTGAATCGAGATGTGAAGGAATGTGATGTGAATGGATGAGATGTGATGTGTTGTGAATCGGGATGTGAATGAATGTGATGAGATGTGATGTAAATTGGGATAGATGTGAATGGATGATATGTGATGTGAATGAATGTGATGTGATGTGATGTGAATCGGGATAAATGTGAATGAATGAGATGTGAGGTGAAATGTGAATCGAGATAAATGTGAATGAATGAGATGTGGATGTAATGTGAGGTGATGTGGATCGGGGTAAATATGAATGGATGAGATATGAATGAATGTGATGTGATGAGATGTGGATATGGGCAGATGCGAGTGGATGAGATCTGATGTGGATATGGGTAGATGCGAGTGGATGAGATCTAATGAGGATAAATGAGGAAAGAAGTGATGAGTTGGAAAATGATGTGATTGGATGAGAATGGGAATACATGAAAATGGATGTGGATTAAATAATGTGGATTGATGTGGAACAATGTGGAAAGACGAGATTTCAATCTGGAAATTGTATTTATGACATGTTTTTAAATGACTGTTTTATGTCAAGAATGCTGGGGAAGCATTTTGACCGTCTTATGAATGAGGCCGTGGAGACCTAGCTGATAAAGTTGCAACAGGTGGCGGAGAGTCAACAGAGGATGTCTCGCGTAGCAAGGTCGATCGAGGTCTTGACCAGCCTCGGTTCGATTTAAATGGTGAGCTTCTGGTACGGTGGATGAGGGACCAAGGAAGCGGACTATGAGTGAAGCGCTAGGTGACCTACAAAGGATCCTAGAGGGTGTTGACCATTCGATGCTCGGGCTCTGGGTCACTGAAGATACCCACGCATGCATCGTGGAAGATATTGGAACAAGAAGTAAGAGTTGTTTTCTGAATTCGGGCATGGATCTTGCTGGTCTTCCACGGATGAGTCCATGGCTCTTTTATATGGATCTATTGGTTGATCTTGCTGATCTTCAATGGAGAATCCATCTGGATTTTTATAAGTGAATATATTGTCGAGTACTATGAGCTGGGAACTATCAAAAAAAGTCCCCTGATGAGTGGACAGGTGGTGAGCGTTCTGGTTGCCAATGATGCCATAGGTACACCGATGAAGGAATGATTGGAAATTAGGATTCAACTGGATATTTTGGAGGATTATGATCAGTGATATTATAGTTTAATTAAAAGATTGTTTTAAAGTCAGCTGAATCTATGAAAAAAGCAATTTCGTATTGGGTGTGTAAATTGTGTGACTAGTTTTATTGCATGAATATCCGGCTAGGGGGCCTGGGAACTCTTTTCCCTGGTACCCAAGATAAAACCTAACCAAATTCTTAAATGGATCACATCACTACAGTGGTTGGGCGGTTGGCTAAACCATGGGACTGGATAGGCTGGACTGATGGATCTCTAAAATGAGACTCAATTCTTTTATGGTACGATAGATGAAGTAAATCTCGGATAAAAATTATTCTATGGAAAAGAATCAAGGTTGTGCCTCTCAATGAAGAAAAAAGCGTTGGTCTCTATGATCCAAGTGCAAGTTTCTTCCTTAATCCGATCAAGTGCCTTTACAGCTGGGTCGGATCAGTTTGGTTAGTGATAACGTTGACTACGTTAGAGTAAAAATATCCTGGAGGAATCGTTCGTGTTTTTCGGGTGAGGAAAGTTTTCTGGGTTCGGTTTTGGAAGAACCGAGGGATTAGTCTCTTGTCTGGATATACGTGGGCGAGGCGCCGAGTGAGGGATCCTGCCTTGCGCAAGAAGTGCTACTTCCGCTGCTAGCACCCCAAAATTCGTTGCGCAGTGGGGACATGGATCTTTCAGCTGCCTTATATCAGAGCGAATTGGGTAAAGTGGATCAACCGAGAAGCCAAAAATGTCACAAATTTATGAAGCAGCAGTAAAAGGTTGGAATTGTGTGATGAAATTCATACAAATTGATATTCAGAATGAAATTCATAAATTGATAATTGGGTCTTCAGATTTAAGAACCGCAATTGTATGGAATCTCTAACTTGCTTGAGGCCTAGACATGATGGTATTTACCTTATAATTCCAAGGATCGTGAATGACTACCCGTATATACCGAGGGTATAACTGCAGCTCTTTATCGGTAGTATATATGAGTAAATCTATGACCTTGAAACTATAAGCAAAAATGCTATCTTGATGATGAATTCGAATGTGGTTGATATGATTTTAAAATTCTGGTTTAAAACGGATGAATTGATTTGGATTCTGATTGAAAAATGATGATTCCTAAATTTTGGATTGAAAAACGATAAGCTGAGCAAAATCACAATGAGGATGAATGAGACGAGTCCCTGTGATGATGTTCGTAACTGGTATGATGATAATGACTTCGACAAATCACTATGAGATTAGCGGATTGTGCTGACAGATTACTACTGTTAACACTTGACCCAGTGGATCAAGTTAAGGGATGACAAATTAAAAATCTGTATAATTGAAATTCCCATAAAGGAAATTTTGGTCTAATGGACCATTATTGTGTCAAAGATATGAATGATATGATCTGAGAATTGTTATCTGATGTGATGATAATGAGTTAGATCTTAAGGAAAAGAGTTATCCTCTAGTTTGCAAGATAAGGACATCTTGCGTTTTTTAGGTGGGGTAGGATATAAGATTCCTCCCTCCACCCCAGCTTTTGAGGTATGCAGGTGTAAGAACCTCCCCTTCTGATCTTATAATTATTCCCCTCTGAAATAAAAGAAAGATCATGTTTACCCTATTTTGACCTGGAAGAGAGAAAATGTAAGAACCTCCCTCTAGCTTTTGAGGTGTGCAGGTGTAAGAACCTCCCCTTCTGATCTTATAATTATTTCCGTCTCTGAAATAAAAGAAAGATCCTATTTACCCTATTTTGGCCTGGAAGAGAGAAAATTTCTAGAGGGAGGTAATTCAAAATTGAGATATTTTTGGATATAAAAATCCTCCTAGTATCTAAAATGATTTCCCCTGAAACAGAAATTCAAAAAGAACTTTCCAATGTGCAATTGGCATTAATTGAAAATAGGTAAAAAGGACCTTAGCCTAAGGGTCCAGATTTTTTGAAATTTTTGGATTAAGGTTCCTATGGACCAATAAGATTAATCTAAATGTAGGGAGGAGATAAATTGAAGAATAAAAGAAAAACCCCCCAAAAATGAGTAAATGCTCACATAAGATGAAGAGTGGACTAAGGACCAAAGAAAAGAATTAAAAAACTGAATTTTGACACCTCAGTGTGGGGATCTCCCCTCATGAAGTAGGCGCATTTTTTCTCATCATTACCCCAATTTTTAATCAATAAAATGAGATATTTTCATCTCTCCTCTCTCCTATTTCAAAACTAGATCCAAAAAGTAAGCTGAACTGACCCAAAAATGGTCAAAAATTGACCAAACTGATCTGAAAAATTCTAGAATCAGTTTGCTTGGTTAGAGGCTCACTTTTTCCTATAATAGAAGCCTCTCCCTTTGTAAAAGCTTAATGGTGTTTATGCAATGTTACTCTGTTCCTGTCTTGAGTCATCTACATTGAATTTTTTAATAATTCAATTGTTTTTGGCCTAATCCTCTCCAAAGTGAATTGTTTTTGGCCTAATCCTCTCCAAAGTGAATTGGTGGCCACTCTTGCTTCAAATAAGAGTAGAACCCTCAATCCCTCAAGCCAAAGGAGAGCTTACAAACTCCATGTAAGCTAATTTTCTTACTTATTTACAATTTTTAAATCTATGGTTTTCTTAATTTTTATGTTTTACAGTTGATTGAATTAAATTCAAATGCTATGCCTTGATGAAAAGGCCACCCCCTTCTCTTCTTTACATTTCAGCCTTTCTTAATCCTAGAAAGATTAAGGGATTAATTAAACTCTTCTTATTGTTTACTCTCTTGAATTTTAGAAAATTGTGTAGATTAGAGTTCTATGAATCTAATTTGGATTAATTTAAGTTAAAATAGAATGATAAAAACGAGAAATGGTCAACCAAACAAAGGAGGTTATGGCAAATTTTTCTAGAATTTTGTGAAAAAGAATGTTTTTATGTTATTCCAAAAGAGTAATTTCCACTATTTTAGCATCTAAAAGAAATATTCTAATTACTCCATGTACGTATTCACCTATGAATATGCATGGATATCATTGATATTAATTATTAAAATATATTTTTATGCATAGAAAGATGCATCAAGGAATTATTTTTATTTCAAAAGTGTTATTCTCATTAAAATTGATTTTTATGCATAGAAAGATGCATGAAGGATTTATTTTTATTTCAAAAGTGTTATTCTCATTAAATTTGATTTTTATGCATAGAAAGATGCATAAAGGATTTATTTTTATTTCAAAAGTGTTATTCTCATTAAAATTGATTTTTATGCATAGAAAGATGCGTAAAGGAATTATTTTTATTTCAAAAGTGTTATTCTCATTAAATTTGATTTTTATGCATAGAAAGATGCGTAAAGGATTTATTTTTATTTCAAAAGTGTTATTCTCATTAAAATTGATTTTTATGCATAGAATGATGCATAAAGGAATGATTTTTATTTCAAAAGTGTTATTCTCATTAAAATTGATTTTTAAATATAGAAAGATGCATAAAGAATTTATTTTTATTTCAAAAGTGTTATTCTCATTAAAATTGATTTTTATGCATAAAAAGATGCATAAAGAAATTCTTTTTTATTTTAAAAGTGTTATTCTTATTAAATTTGATTTTATGCGCAAATAGATGCATAAAAGGATTTTTTTTATAAAAGTGTTATTCCCATTGAAGTTGATTTTTTATGCATAAATAGATGCATAAAGAATTTTTATATCAAAATTGGAATTCTCTTAAATTCTATGTTTAAATTCTAAGAGTATCTCATAGATAAATAATTAAATACTCTAAGAGAGAAATTTCTATCATTTTATATTCACCCAGATTGTAAAAAGAAAATTCAAAAAATCTATCGAGATCAAAATATTCAGATAAATGATTAATTTATTCCTCAGTGGAATTCGTAATTATTTTAAAAATGAGTTAAGTGAATATTCAAAGAAAGAAACTCAGTAAAACAGTAACTGAATTATCAAACCTTTTCGAGAAAGATAGTTCACGAAAAATCTTAACCGACTCGAACCTTGAATCAGACTATGACAAAGACCACTCTTTCGTGAGTTTCGAGGAAAGAAGGTGTGACCAATTTAGAAAAATAAACTCAAAACTCCGCCCAAATCTGAAACTAAGTTTGAGACCCTTCGAATTGATCTGTGAATCAAGGTTATAGAATTCGAGGAATTCTGGTATGAATTCAGAATTTCGATCAAGGAGTTTTGGGGATACTGATTCAAGAAATACTCTTGTATTCAAAAGAAAATCAAACTGAAAACTTGCTTAGAAACCCTGTTTTCTTAAAGGACCGTCTTACGTTAGAATGGATGTGAATGTGTATGTGAAGAATGGATGAGGATGTGGATGTGTATGTAAAGAATGGATGTGGATGTGTTTTTGAAAGAATGGATGTGGATGTATGTAAAATAATGGATGTGAATGTGTATGTGAAGGATGGATGTGGATGTGTATGTCATGAAAATGGATGTGAATGTGTATGTGAAGAATGGACGTAGATGTGTATGTGACAGAATGGATGTGGATGTATGTGAAAGAATGGATGTGGATGGGTATGTGAAAGAATGGATGTGGATGAATGAGATGAGATGTGTATGAATGAGATATGATGTGGATAGATGTGATGTGATGTGATGTGATGTGGATAGAATGTATGTGATGAGAATGAATGTGATGGATATGAATGAATGTGATGTGATGGATGTGAATGGATGGAGGTGATGTGATGTCATCTGAATCGGGATGTGATTGAATGATATGGGATGTGAATGGATGAGATGTGATGTGAATCGGGATGTGAATGAATGTGATCTGAATGGATGAGATGTGATGTGTTGTGAATCGGGATGTGAATGAATGAGATGTGATGTGGAATGGATGTGATGAGATGTGATGTAAATTGGGATAGATGTGAATGGATGATATGTGATGTGAATGAATGTGATGTGATGTGATGTGAACCGGGATAGATGTGAATGAATGAGATGTGAGGTGAAATGGATATAATGTGAGGTGATGTGGATCAGGGTAGATATGAATGGATGAGATGTGAATGAATGTGATGTGATGAGATGTGGATATGGGTAGATGCAAGTGGATGAGATCTGATATGGATATGGGTAGATGCGAGTGGATGAGGATAAATGAGGAAAGAAGTGATGAGTTGGAAAATGATGTGATTAGATGAGAATGGGAATGGGAATACATGAAATGGATGTGGATTAAATAATGTGGATTGATGTGGAACAATGTGGAAAGACAAGAGTTCGTTATAGAAACTGTATTTATGACCTGTTTTTAAATGACTGTTTTATGTCAAGAATGCCGGGAAAGCATTTTGACCATCCTGTGAATGAGGTCATGGAGACCTAGCTGATAAAGTTGCAACAAGTGACGGAGAGTCAATGGAGGACGTCTCATGTAGCAAGGTCGGCCGAGGTCTTGACCAGCCTTGGTTCGATTTAAATGGTGATTTTCCGGTACGGTGGATGAGGGACCAAGGAAGCGGCCTATAAGTGAAGTGCTAGGTGACCTGCGAAGAAGGATCCTAGAGGGTGTTGACCATACGGTGCTCGAGCTCTAGGTCACCGAAGATACCCACGCATGCATCGTGGAAGATATTGGAACAAGGAGTAAGAGTTGTTTTCTGAATTCAGGCATGGATCTAGTTGATTGACCTTGTTGGTCCTTAACAGATGAGTCCATGGCTCTTTTATATAAATCTGTTGGTTGATCTTGCTGATCTTCAACGGAGAATCCACCTAGATTTTTATAAGTGAATATATTGCCGAGTACTATGAGCTAGGAACTATTGAAAAGGCCCCTGAGTGGACAGGTGGTGAGCGTTCTGGTTACCAATGATGCCATAGGTACACTGGTGAAGGAATGATTGAAAATTAGAATTCAACTAGATATTTTGGAGGATTATGATCAGTGATATTATAGTTTCATGAAAATATTGTTTTAAAGTCAACTAAATCTGTGAAAAAGGCAATTTCATATTGGGTGTGTAAGTAGTGTGACTAGTTTTAAGTTTGCATGAATATCTAGCTAGGGGCCTGGGAACTGTTTTCCTTGGTACCCGGGATAAACCCTAACCAAATTCTTAAATGGATCCCATCACTACAGTGGTTGGGCGGTTGGCTAACCCACGGGACTGGTGGATGGGGTTAGGCTGGACTGATGGATCCCTAAAATGAGACTCAATTCTGTTATGGTACGATAGATGAAGTAATAAATCCCAGATAAAAATTGTTCTATGGAAAAGAATCAATGGCTGTGCCTCTCAATGACGAAAAAAGTGTTGGTCTCTATGATCCAAGTGCAAGTTTCTTCCTTGATCCGATCGAGTGTCTTTACAGTTCAGTTGGATCAGTTTGGTTAGTGAGATAACCTTGACTACGTTAGAGTAAAAATATCGTGAAGGAATCGCCCATGTTTTCCGGGTGAGGGAAGTTTTTCGGGTTCAGTTTTGGAAGGACCAAGGGATAAGTCTCTTGTCTGGATATACGTGGGCGAGGCCCCAAGTGAGGGACCCTGCCCCGCGCAAGAAGTGCTACTTCTGCTGCTAGCACCCCAGAATTCATTGCACAGTGGGGACAGGGATCTTTCATCTCCTCTCCAGATGGCCGCTCTGTGGAGAAGGCTATCTCATAAGGCCGGGGGAAACAGCCACTGATCTGTAGTGCCAAGTGGGGTCACCATCTCTGTCTGTGAGAAAAGGGCCAGGTCTCCAGAGCCTCAAGAAAGCTTCCCGCTGCTTATGCATGCGGTTAGAACCTCGTTGAAGCTTCCCCCACCAACCATGGAGGGTATTAATATTGTTGAGCCAAATGCTCCTGATGGACTCAGTAGGCAGAGTATGGGTACCCTCGATGGCCTCGTTGCATCTAGCTTGCCAAATGTGCCAGGCTGCAATGTTGTTGCAAATCTCCCATCTCTAGCATGAGCCAGTGATCTGTAGGTGGGGCTATGATTGGTACTAACGAAATACTATGTGAGAGACCTGAAGGGCTATCCCTTCCCCATCCTCCTCTCATAAGCCTTGACCACCGCAGCCTCTGTGGCCCAAGCGACAGTGCCCCATGTAATGAACTAGGTCAAGGCCCTGTCCATAGTGAAGATGCGGAGAATTCGCCTGCTAGATCTGTTGAGCCTTTGGTCAATCCCAAAGGCAGTGTCACTGACTGCTGGCCTACCTCCAACTGCCAGCCAAGTGCCAACCGCCAAGCTCTTGTGTGCTATCAGCCAAAGAAAGAGGGTGATCTTTGTAGGCCGGAAACTATCAAATAGCCTCTTATAGAAATCTAAAACGAAACGAGGGTGCTGCTGGGACTGGCAATGTCCTGCTGCTACCGGGGTGCCATCAATCTCTAGCATCTGGATCCTACGGTCTAGCCGCGCAGTAAATGCAAACAAGGGGGCATCCAGAGTCTCCTCCCGATCAGCGGGGTCATGCCAAGTCCGCTCTCTCGGGTCCCACTGTAGGTGCATGAGAGGTTGGCTCTCCCATATCCATAATCACCAGAATCTCTCCCTGGCCACCATGGCTAGCGGCAGGTCTATGTGCCACTCCTGTGCCACCCGAAAGCTATCACCCTCACTCTCTGCAAGGTGCAGCCCCTTAAGTCCTCTATGGGAAGCTCGGATCTCTTAAGTCTGTCGTGGGATCCAATAAAAAAAGTAAGCAGACCACTGTCCTCATCTGCTCCGTGGACTGCCACGAGAGTATCATGTTTGGTAAACACACCTAGCCAGGGGTCGGGGGTCTGGGATAGGAGTCAACCACTCCTAAGGGATAGCTGAGGCAATGTCGATGAGAGCCTATCTCTACCCCCAAACCCATGTCAGGCCTCTCTCCTACACCTCTGGGGGTAACTGTCTGTGTGCGATCCAATTCCTATGAGACCTGGCAGGTCCCATGCTCAAGGCACCCCATGATACATGCAGTCAGGCCCCCAACATGTGGCCACTGGGTAAACGGATCAAGGGGTTCCAGACCAAAGGCTGCCGAAGCCGCTCCTCTTACGCTGCCAAAGCGATTTGTCTAAGGGCCTGCTGTCTAAGGGCTGAGATGATCCCAAGCTCAAAGTAAGCTAGATGCAAACCTGTCTAAGGGCCTATCTAAGGGCCGACCTGAGATGATCCCAATCTCAAAGTAAGCTAGCTGCAAATCTGTCCTCAAAAGTTGGACTAAAATTGTGGGCCCGCATCTCTATGTGAAATTGTGGGCCCGCATCTCTGTGTGAAAATCCATCTGGTACTCTGCGGCCAAGGGCCCCCAAGACTCAGGGTGGTGCGGGCTAAAATCAGGGCCAATAAGAAATCCTTCTAAGGCTCACCAGGAAGGAGTCCTCTAACAATCAGCTTGCCCAGTAGGGCACAGCTCTGAATAGTAGGATCAATGAGGCCTAGCCCCCCTCTCTACGACATGGCTGAATGTTCACTCTCCATGCCACCTTGGCCTCCCATCACTACCGGCCAATAAGAAGTTCCGGATCAATCGTTGTACCTGGCCAATACATGCCCAAGAGAGAAGGCCCTGCACGAAGTGATGTATATGGTGGCAAGAAGAATCTGGTTTGCCACCACCACTCTACCTCTACTAGGGAGAGCCTCACAGAACTCCAGTATAAAATCTTCTTCCGAATACTCAGAAGGAGCTGGTGAGCTACTGCTCGGGAGAGATATCAATGCCTACTCGAAAACCAAGATAGCAAACTAGAGTGCCCTCGGGATCCACACACTGAAAAGCCACAACTGGGCGCCAAGCTGCCGGGGCGTGTGCTGAGCCTACCCAAAAACCACATGACGTGCTAGTTGATCTTTGCTACTGATGCATGCCATAAAATCTTAATCGCCTCCACAAATCTTTGGAGATTCCCCACATCTCTTGCAAGGAAGGCTACTGTGTCATCTGCAAACTCTGAGTCAAGCAGCTCCTCCTACATGCGGAGGGGAAGGCACAATCCCTGGAGCCCGGTATCTTGGGCTGAGAGAAAACTACTCATGGCCTCGGCGACAAATAAGAAGAGGTGAAGTGCCAAAGGACATCCCTACTGAACTGAGCGGGAAAGAGGGAATCTGTTACCACTGGCTCCCTGAATGAGAACCTGGCTGTGTGATACTGAGTAAATTCCTGAGACTCCACAAATACACTCCATGGGAAATCCCATCCGGCTCATCGTGCCCTCCAAAAAGCTCCAATCCACCCTATCATAAGCTTTCTCAAAGTCTAGGAGTGGCACTATGAGGTCCTGTTACTTATAAGTGAGTCTAGGCATCCACACTTCATTAAAGACTGGGTAGACAGGTTATAAGTGAGTTTGGGTGGCCAAACTCTCATAAATCAGGCACTCTTTTAAGTAAAAGAGTGTGGACAACTTATTGGGCACCCTCTCCACTTATGGGAGGGGTGTGGCTCTTTTTTAGGTGACCTACTAGTGGTGGCCACCCATTGTTCATTTGGAAAGACTTATCGTCTCCCTAGGGCCCTTCAAGGAAAAGAGGTGCCTACTTCATGAGGAAAATCTTGGAACAGCCGGCAAATGGGTGCTACACTATTGTCCAGCCCTTGGGAGTCCTTTTCAGCTGCTTTCTCTTGGATATGTACATGCTGAAAAAGCTTTGGAGCTTTTCTATCATCGACAATTTGATCAAAAGCTAATTTCTTCTCTCAAAACCAGAAAAATCAGCAGAATTCTCTCTACCTACTCTACATCCGTGTGCTTGACCATTAAGGTCTTCTATGGCTTAGCCTGGTGCACACATGCTTGTGTATGTATGCCAATGGAGCATAACTGCTTGTGGCAAGACACTGGGGATTGGGGAGTGAGGTTCTTTGCAACAAAAGCTGTGGGATCAACCTCTACTTTGACAAAACATGTTTGCAAATGTTTCCATTGCATGGGTGTCATTGGAAATCTGGCATGTGATGCCCATGAAGCTTGTATCTTGAGAAATCCTTGTTGATAATACAGGGGGGTCGGCCCTTTCTGGCCCTGTTACAGTGCCATTAAAATTTCAACATTGCTATCTCGTTTGGTTTTGTGCCATTTCATCTTGTTTAATAGTATTAATAGTTTAAGTGTGACAAGATTGTGCTCGACCCCTTTTGGGGCAATTACACGTGTTGAGATTCTCCATGATGGGAGAGGAATCTGGATGACTCACGCATCACACTCTTGCCCTTATCATGGTTTTTGGCACCTCGCATATGCAAATAAGAACGTGCACACTGCAAGAACCTTGGGATTAGCATGTCCCATTTTGGGCAAAAATAAACTCGAAATCCTTTTCATCTTGCAAACTCTTATGTTGAGCCTCCAAGGCTTGTTGAACCACAAGTAGGTTCAAAACAACCTTACCTTGATTAGGCTCTTGACGGAGCTTCTAATCTCTGCATCACTTCCACAGGCATGAACATCAATTGTGCCTTTTCCATGAAAAGAGGTTTATGAGTGTTCACACTAATCCTTTCTGTCATACTGACCAACAAATATAGTGCAAGCTTCTTGGTGTCTAGGAGTTTTCCTTCTCTTTGGAAGAGTAAGGAAACACAGCTCTGATACCACTGTATCAAATCGAAAGTGTAAGCCTAGCAGGGTGTGCCTGATAGACTCAACCACATATCCAAGAGATAAAGAAATAGAGAGAGGGGGAGAGAGAGAAGGGATTAGGGAACATTGCACAATACACCACACTGAGTGGGGAACAGGCCCTGCTCCCTTTCAGGAATTTATTTAGGAACCATCCACGGGCATGCTGGCCAAGATCAATACAACAATGAGTACAAAAGCAAACAAATATGCCAATGTAGAAACCCAAGTGATCTCGATGTTAGGGCATGAGATCTCTGATGCCTAGCACAACCCACAAGAATCTCTCATCGAGCTAGTACCAGATCCAATATCCAAATCCAAGTCTAAGTCCAAATCCAAATCTAAGTCCAAGTCCAAATCCAAGTCTAAGTCCAAATCTAGATCCAAGTCTAAATCCAAGTTCAAGTCCAGATCCAAGTCCAAGTCCAAATCCAAGTAAACTCAATACCCAATCCTCAAGAAAGCAAACACCAAGTTGGTGATGGAACCCTTCACCCTGATGGCAGATTTATGAATCTGGAGTCAAATCTCTTGCAGAAAACTTGAAGTGTACACGTGGCAATGCCGGTGGCTAAGGGTGGTGTTGCTGGCAGCACTACTGGGCAAAGGCTGAGGGTAGCGTAGAGGGCGGCAAGAAGGAGCACAGCTTGTGGTGGCAAAACTGGGCACGGCACGGGGGCGGCGCAGGAGGCAGCCTTGGCGGAAGATGGAGGTGCAGCCCTAGGCCCAACGGATGGAGAGGGTGGTGAGGTTGAGGATGATGATAAAGATGTTGATGATGATGATCTCCTTGCTCTCCACCCACTTGATGCCAAAAGAGAGGCTCAAGGTTCTTTTTTATACTTTGGGAGAGCCTCGCTTTTTGCTAAAAAGCTCTATCCAAGCTTTTTGATTTGCTTTTGTCTGTTTGCTTTTATATTTTAATAATAATAAAATATTATTCATCTTTTGCCAAAGTTCTTGAATTATTGCTTTTCTAGCTTCAGGGCCTTGCTTTTTGGCCCTAGAGCTGCTTTTTGCAAAAGCGGCATTTAGCTTTTTGATCCGGCTCAGTCTCCTCTTTCAGCGGCATTTAGCTTTTTGATCCGGCTCAGTCTCCTCTTTCCAATGGTGTCCTTGGCTCGCGGTCAACTCAGTCTGACTTTTTGCTTTTTCTTGCTTTTTGTACAAAACTGGTGCTTTTTCCTGAGCCAACTTCATGATCCCTATTCCCATGCTTTCATCAACCTGTCCATGGGTCTGAGCATGTGTTCCATCATGTGAATTAGAGCTGGGAGGGCCAAATAGTTACAGGAAGCATATACCAAGAGTATTTGCACTGAAACATTGTAATTAACCATTGAATTCAGCATAAGCATCGAAGTATCATTTCACAAATACACATCATAAGATTTGCTTCTTTCCATCATCATGACAAATTTACACAACATTAGGGAGGCTACCCTCACCCCCCAACCCCCCTAAACTCGCATTTTCATTACCATTAAGGAGGGAAATATATCAGGCATCATCAGTGGGTAGGCCCAGCCTTGTCAAACTACCTATTTTTTCCACAATGCAAGTGAATTCAGTAGCAAACAATATCTTCCAAATGACTGGCACTCCTGAGCCCTTCATCATCGTGAGAGGACCATGGGATCCCATCCCCATGTGATCACACATGAATTGAGAGTAGAATCATTGTTTTCCCTTCATCATGTACCTGAAACACATGAAATTGAATGGCAAGGTGAAAGTTTTGATTCTTATGAATATTTCATTAGTAGTGAATCCTCAAGATTTAAGAGTTGTTGCAGATTCTGAGACTTTACAACATTGTTTATGGGGATGCAGCATTGCATAGCAGATTTGGGGTTCGGTAGCCCAACTTATGGGCAAATTGAGTGGCCGAGCCATGCATGTGACTTGGGGGGCAGTTGCTTGGCTCTCCCAGTCCGGTCCGTAGCTTTTTTATGAGGGCAGTGGTACACACTCTGCTATTTTCCTTCATAGAGGTATTGCCCAGCATAGTTTATTGCAGGATGTCCCTCACTCTGATTATACACCCCCCAGACAGAGGATTGACACTAGTTGGGAGATTTTTGCCAGTATTACAGCATGGCAGATCTGGAGAGCTAGATGCACGGAGGCTATTGAGGGTGTCCATATTTTTTAGGTCTCCATGCATACCATCCATACTCGTATGGCTACTTGGGCTCGTATTCAGGGGTCCTCTTATGCTGCGCAGGCAAAATGCGTTATATTTATGCGGGAGTGGGACCATGGCATTTTCTTTTCCTCTATTCCCACAAGGCTTTCATGGCATCATGATGCTCCTCAGTGGGTTGAAATCACCTTACATATTGGGGTGATTCTATTCTTTTCCAGCTTATAGTCGTGATTGTTATATGTCTTTTTCATACTTAATAGAAGTCTCTTTCTATAATTTTTTTTAAAAAAGATTTAAGAGCTGTTGTAGAATTCACAGGTCTGAAATTAGGGTTTACACACCCTAATTCTTGGACAGTAGCACGTGATAGTGTTCCTCTCTCAGTGAGGGCAACACAAAGTCAAAAAGATGTTGAACATCAGCTAAAAATAGCCAATAATGGGATGTAAAATAGTTTTCTAGTAGCTATGGAGAGACAAAAATTGTTCCCCATTAAGAGTAGGATGAAGATAGCAGCCTATAGAGGAGAGCAGCTATAGCACCAAGGTTTTTCAGCCTCCAAATAGGTATTTCCTTCATAAGATATTAGCAAATCTTATGTGTGTGTGAGAGCATATCTTGATATAGAGTTCTACCCCCACTATTGTGTGTGTGTGTGTGTGTGTGTGTGTGGAGTGCGTGTGTGAGAGCATATCTTGATATAGAGTTCTACACCCACTATTGTGTGTGTGTGTGTGTGTGTGGAGTGCGTGTGTGAGAGCATATCTTGATACAGAGTTCTACACCCACCATTGGGCAATAATGACATTAGCGGGGATGTCGTAGTATCTAGTCCATACTATGCATAATGGAGTTGATAGTTATATAGTCTTGTGGGTTGACTACCATGAGTATATATAACATGAACATTCCTAAAAGGTGAATTTGGGCATGTTCCTGGATTCATCTAGGTATATAATTCAGCCATATTAGCGAACATGCAGATTTCACATTGTGAAGTTTTTATCCTAGTTGTGCCCAGTTGATATTGTGCTTATTCTTTCTATCTTTAGCGGTGCATTTGCCCTATCAACTACTTATTTGCTATACTAATTCTTTAGCGGTGCATTTGCCCTATCAACTACTTATTTGCTATACTAATTCTTTCTATTTGCTACTTCCCTTAGTGCTAGGCTTCATTATGGCTGAGTCTGCCCTGCATCCCCGGAGGTTTGACAAAAACTCAATACGAAGTGCTTCGTGTGAATATATGCTCTTATGTGTGTGTGTGTTCTATACCCACTATTGGGCACTAATGACGTTAGTGAGGATGTCGTAGTATCTAGTCCATACTATGCATAATGGAGTTGATAGTTATATAGTCTTGTGGGTTGACTACCATGAGTATATAACATGCACGTTCCTAAAAGGTGAATTTGGGCATGTTCCTAGATTCATCTAGGTATATATATATATATGAGCAAAAACTCTCAAAATTAGTTTTCTTAGCCAAGAAAAAGAGGAATACAAATTTTTTTTCTTTTTTCTAGAGAGAGGAGAGAGGAAGCTTGGGGTGATTTGGTGTGGGAAGGAGTCCCATGTGTCCCTGAGTTGGCCTCTTGAGTCATATCTCGAGTCATATACGCCCAAAGCCCAAATTTTGGGGCTTTTGAGTTTTGCTTGCTTGGGAGGGTGGACATTTGATGTTTGCTCAAACAAAACTTTGTCCACCCAAAAATTTAGTGTTATGCCAATCAGCAACCATTCAATATAAATTAAGGTTTTAAACTAAATACTTACCACCTGCAAAACCCATCAAATGTCTCGTTAGGTGCAACACACTTGTCCATTAGGGCATACCCATCATTTGGACATCACAGGCTTTTGGACTAGGCATTGCTCAGTTGGTGACAATTTCACCACATCTCACAGGTCCAATTCTTCACCACTTATCTTCTCGTTGAAATTGGGAGGCTTCATAAGCTTCAAGTGTTGAGTTTGTTCCTCATGAGGCATGGAGGAAGAACTGGGTAATCTAGTAGTACTGCAACACTGAGTTGGTGAAGGAAACTAGCTTGAGAATTTGATGGAGAGGGACTCCGTGAAGGAGACACGCATCCAACTCCTCACATAAGGAAGCTCTCTCTACAACCATGTGCGAGATGAAGTTGCCATCATGCTTGAGAACATAGCTCTTATCTTCTCGGCATCCATGAGACTAATAGCTAGGAACTAGTTGACCTCAAACCGTGTGCACTCGTGAAATCTAGGTACTCTACCCTATCCAAGCAAACAACTGCTAGAAAAGAAAAAAATTACAATTCCAAAAGGCTCTGGTACCAACCGTAGAGTACTTGTGACTATGTGCAAGTAGAGAGAGAGAGAGAGAGAGAGAGAGAGAGAGAGAGAGAGAGTTATATTAAACGTCTTCAAATGACCCAATGGGTCGAGATCAAAAGTGATACAATGGTATTCATGTAATCTCATCATGGTACAAAAGGAAACAAAGACTAGAGCTATGAGCTTGGAATGTCAAATCAGAGCAATATGATACAAAGTGGGACCATCATCATCATACAACCTATGGAGCTAGTCCCCCAGTAGGGGGAGGGGGCTATCAAAGATATTGAGCATGGGGTTAGCCTGTAGAAGGCTTTACAAATCCTCCCGATGCACATGCCATTCCCTCTTGGTATGCTTGGAGCTCTAGGGTAATCCATACACCTTTGCTCCCGATTATGTTCCGGTCTGATTAAAGACTCCACCTCATATACACTAGCTCGATCCCCCAAGTTCTCTGGAGCCTTCTACAGATCCGCCCAATGCACATGGCATTCCCTCCTGCTATGCTTGGAGCACTAGGGTAATCCATACACCTTTGCTCTTATTTCGTTAAAAGACTCCACCTCATATACACTAGCTCAATCCCCCAAGTTCTCGGCCTCATTCTCTGGGTCTTCTGAATGACATGTAGTCGCTTCCTTCTCACACGATTCGGATAGATTTTTTGGAAGCTCCTTTGAAACTGTCGGGCCAACCTCATCCTCCTCCAAATAGGATGTTCAGAAGTTGGACTTGACATGCCTCTTCGTGAAGCTTTACTTGATGTGCTTCTTTCTCGCATTGTCGACGGTCCTGTTCTATCAGTTGTTGCCTATACTCGGCCTTCGTACTGGCTTGGCGTTCTTGTTCCTTTTTGAATTGTTCTTGTTCCCTTTTGTATCGTTCTTCATCTTCCTGCCTCTGACGACTTTGTATAGTCTCATACTCACGTCGTAAAAATCGTTACTCTTCTTTCCAAGCATCATTTCTCTCGATCGAGGTGAGGTTTTTGTGGAGGGAGTAATAGAAAGCAGTCTTTTCCTACCTAGGTTAGACCTAGGCCAACCTAGGCCAAGTCTTTTGCAGATTCTACCTTACATGCAAAAATGCCTAATTTTTGCATAATGGGCCAAAATTAGGTCTTGTATATGCCAAAATTAGGTCTCGTATTTGATGTCTCTTGATTGGATGGTTTTTCGCAATTTGAAGTTTGATTTGTTTCATTCGCATGCTTACATTTTGTTCAAAGCATAAGGAATAACCCAATCTGAATTTTTGAATGATGTGAAGGCTGCGAAAATGAGGTGGCCCGAAGTTTTTGTCGATATGGATAATCATACCGAATCTTGGATTTTAGAAGCGATGCATATGGTGAGTTTTTGGAGGTTAAGAGGGGTTTTAAGGAAAGTTTATGTTTACTGCCCTCGTGTCATACATTGAAGTGGGTTCACGGTTTCCTGCTTTTACAAACATCAACCCTGTTTTCCAGCCCATGGGATATTGTAGCTTATTTTTTTGTACTCATAGGTTAGGCCAGTGGTAGAGACTGGATATGAGAACCTGCTGATTGTGCGTTTGCTGATGGAATCAAGGGTTTCAGGATCTCAAAGATCATCAGTATGTAACATGAGCCTCCCTTACTTCTTTCAAAATTACTTACGACAGCAATGTTACTTTATCATTATCTGTACTGCTTGACCAAGGTAGCAGATGGACTGACTGTTGGCAAAATCTTGGAGCAATGGGCGAGTATAAAGCCTGTTATCATGGATGATTGGGGTGAAACTAATCAGGATCCTTCGGTTGAACTCTTTGGAAAGGTTCGAGATGAGTGGATTTCTCATGATTTGCAGGGATATGGATTTGTGCAAACATGTGTGCAGACATCTGCTCGTCATAAAATAAAAGCCAGTTGCTAATTTTCCTGTTTTTGAATTATTGTTTTTTTTTCCCATTGTTACTGTAGATTTTATCCTGGAGTTACAGACGCTCTCAACTTCGCAACATCAAAAATTTACATTGTCACAACTAAGCAAGTAATGTGAAGGCTGCATTATATTTGCTTCAGCCTGTAATGCCATCACAATTGTAAACTATCTTGAATCCATGTGTAGATATGCTTGCAGTGCCTCTGACTAGCCTCTTTAACAAAAACTTGGGGTTCTACTTTAGAAACTGAATTGTATTCTCAGTATCAGATTTGAGAGACTTTTTGCTCTTTTTGATCGTGGATTTCACTTGAAAACATTGGTATGCCAGATCTTGTAGATGATATTGATGGGAATAGAGGAGAATGTCTAGTGCCTTCAAAATAAGGGCTCCACGTGTACTCTTAAGCTTGTGTTTATCAAAGCCCTCCCTTTCACCGTATCCTCTTCCTTTGTGTTGTACATAGTAAGATAAGAGGGTATATCTTGGCTTCCTTTTTTGGAGGGGTTTCTTGCATTGCACCCAGGCATAGACTACCCATGTGACAGACTAGGAAAGTTGTGTTGCATAGAGGGAGGCTATTGAGACGAGGGTTCTATGTGCAAATTAAAAAACTCATCAATTCATTCTTCTACTTGTACAAACTAAGAGGAGTCTACATGATGGCAGGATGATCCTCGGGCATATATTTACATTGGAGCTTGTAGGAGGGGCGAGATTGAGACATCACACAGCTTAGGAACTTTGTAGCTGCAACACACTACTGAGAGGTGTCTACATGATGGGGGGATGATCCTCGGGCATATATTTGGCAAGATTGAGACATCACACAGCTTAGGAACATTGTAGCTGCAACACACTCTACTGAGAGCAAACTCACTGCCCAGAATGGGTTCGTCGGCATCCTGTAGCACCACCAGGATACATCACATGGTCCCCAGCAAACTTGAAATCCTCTCAGATCCACTTGCATGACCATGTTCCTTCCAATTGTCCAACTTCGTTGACTGCAATAAATATATTTGCATGAGTTACAGCATGCTCATGTGGCAGGCCCTCAAATGGGCCATATATTTGCTCAAATGAATGATATCTATGCAAGGCTCTGATAGTCACATGCAATTTCCCAACCCTTGTGTTTTATGCCATGGCTGTACCAAGTTCTACTCTGGGAATATCGATGGAAGAAGTGTCTGCTAAAAAGTCTTACATTTGTTGTGTGATACAACAGGCATACCAAGGTTTAGGTAACACAGGTAGGAGACAGGTAAATCTGGAGCAAAGCAGAGTGTACTGCCATGGTAGAGCCTGCTTGAGTTTATTGTGTGTTCTTGAGTGTTGAGTTTTATATTCTCCCTAGTATAAGCATGCCATGTATATGCCTTGGACTTACACTGTGATAGGCACGGTTTGCTCAGACCCTGCTGAAGGAACTTGCAGGTGTGGACTTCCCTTCTGACCGTATTTATGGACTTGGCACAGGGTGAGTGTTCCTTCCACTTGCTCTTCCACATATTCATTTTCAGAACTCGTTAAACAAGCGAGATTTGTTGCAAAAATTTGTGCAAAGTATGCTTGATTGTTTTGTATACAAACAAGTGAGATTTGTTGCAAAAGTTTGTGCAGTCTTTAAGAATGTTCACTGTTTTCCGAGACCCTGTTAATTTTCCCTAGAACAAAAGTTGAGGTGCTGAAAAAACTTCAGGGCCAACCTGAACATCAAGCTTTGGCATTACAGCAGTGAGTAGTTCTTTGTAGAAACTTTATGTACTTTTTTTGCAAAGGAGGTTGTGTTTCTAAATGCTTGTTCTTTTCGTCATACAGTTTCGTGGAAGACAGGCTGGCCACTTTGCACAATGTGATCAAAGAGCCACTGTTAGACAATTGGAACTTATATCTTGGTAAAAATGCTCTAGCAGTTGCATCTAAAAACTTTTGTTACAGTGTTGAAACTGACCTATAGTACCTCGTTCTGAGCATAGAGACATTTCAAATCAATCAGCAAAACTTCAGAAAGAGCTAAAGGGCATGTTCATGTGAGGATTTGGGCTGCACACATGCGTGCACAGGCACGCTTGTATTAGCATTACCAGGATCATGGATGTGCTCGTTATGTAGGGGCTTTTGTCTTTTCTCTTCAGCCCCGTTGTTGATTAAATATGAGCTAATGCAAAGAATACTGCTCTGATGGGTAATTTGATTATAAGCTGTAAATATCCATATCATCAGATATTGCTGAGTAAGACCACTATACCTACAGATACATGCTTTTAGATTAGTGCATCACCTCTTATAAACACTTCCTCATTGGCATTGACTACCTCTACGGGATTAGCAGTGTTTTTTTTTCCCACAGAGAGAGGGAGACTACATCGCGGGCGGGGGGGGGGGGGGGGGGGGGGGGGGGGGGGGGGGGGGGGGAAGGAAAAAGCCACACTGAAGGCCTGTAGTGCCAGATCGGTCCATCGCCTTCTTTAGTGAGGAAAGGACCGGACTCCGAGTGCGTTGGCAGGTTGCACGGCATGAGTGCATCTGCTCCGAACGTCTGTGCAGAGTGTGGATGATGTTTAGCGAAATAGAACAAATCACCTCCACTGGGGCAGGGGTGGGGGGGCATCAATGGCCTCTTTGTGATCTCCGATTTCTGGCTAACTCCAGTCCCAGGGGTCCACTAAGAAACTGCTGAGGCCGGGTTGGCCGAAATCCAAAAGTCGGTGAGCTGAAGGGCAAGGCCGGTGCTGTCTTTCTCGTAAAGTAGAGTGGTGTCCTCCTCTGTAGCCCCAGCAATCGCATTCCACGTGATGAACGGAGGGTGCTCAACTCTGATGTGGAGCCTTTTTGGGTGATATCAAAGGCAATCTTGCTGAGTCTCGTCGGGGGCACTAGAGTCTGAATAAGGAGGCTCAGCCCGCAATAGCAAGCTAGGTCCTAACCGCAAGGCTACGGTGTGCCAAAAGCCAAAGAAAGAGAGTGACCTTTCGAGGGAAAAAGGTGTCCCAAAGCCTGTGACAATATTCTGCAAGAATATCATGGAGTACACCTTGAGCTTGCCAGGGTGCCACAGCTTCCGGGGTACCATCTAGTGTCTACAAGAGAATGTGTCGGCCCTAGTACTGGAAGAAGGGGATGTCTGGTGCCCCTAGATGGCAGGTCAGGTCACGCCAATGCCACTCTCCTGGATCCCATTGGAGGTAGATCAAGGGGTGGCTCTCCCAAAGTTGAAGTCACTAGGTCGGGTCGTTGGCTACCTTCACATAAGAAGGGTCCATGTGCCATTGGGGGTTGTGGAAACCCACAATCCTCAGGGGGTGAAGGGTAGTCCTCCTCTGTGAGGTCTGCTCATGGAAGTAATCGTCCTTGATCCCCTACCACAAAGGCAAGGGGGGCTGAGTCCTCCTGGATGCTGAAGATCGTCAAAGGAATGTCATATCGTGAGAAGGAAGCAACTTAAATAAAATTGGGAGATATGGATCCATGGGAGTGTGCCACTGGAGAATGGAGTCGATGTCAAGTCTGAGGTGGGTCCCTCCCATGAGGCAAGCAAGCCTCTCCTGGGGGGTTATCCACGGTCTGAGTAGGGCTGGAACTGATGCAACCCCTGGGGAGGTGGGCTGGGCACCAAGAGGGTGGCTGAGGGGAGCTGAAATTAGCAGTGGTTGATAATAAAACTTGCGGTTTGCTTGATCTACATGCATGTTCACCTCAGGTAGCATCAGCATTGGCCAATCTGCTGCCCTATCAGTAGTCTGGCTGCCTTAATATCAGGACAGTCAGAGATGATCAGGGCGGCAGCTCTATACAGAAGGGAGATACTGCATTGAATGACATAGCTGGGGACCCGAATGCAGGTGTATTTTTGCTCTCTTAGATGATTTCTATGAGACATCTTAGGGTCTCATCCACCTTTAGGCTCTGCACATGCTTGTAGATCCAGGATTTCGAAAATGAACATGTTTTCTGATGATGCCAAGTGCATCAAGAGCAAAAAAGTATGGTTCCAGTTGATTTAGGGAGGTTTTGAACTTTGCATGACACAAGGAGATTTGACATATTAAGATCAATTATTTGTCGTGTTATTTCTCAAGAGATATTCCATGCTAGAGGATTGGCACTGAAGAGAGGTCCTGTGACATGTGGAACCCTTGACTGACTTGATCCAGCCCTAAGCCTACTGATTAGAATACTAATGCAAAAGCAATGATTAGACAAAGAGAGAAGAGGGAGATGAATTGTTTATTCAGCATATTGATATGATACAAAAAGATGTCTTTGACTGCACAACTTATTGTTAGCACATTCATCCCCAGTTTCTGCTCATATTTGGAGTCCCTTTTGGTCCCTTTTCATGGCCCTTGGTTGTGGGCTGGCCAACCCTATTTTTTTGGCATTTTTCCTAGGTCAGGTGCTTCATGCCCAGTCGGCCAGCTACATGGTGTCCAGTTGGCCAGCACTAGGTGTCCAGTCGGCCAGCCCTATTTACCTATAAATAGGTGGGCTTGCCTCTTTTATTTTTCATAGTCTAGTCTACCTTTTTGTATCCCTCATGTATGAGACCTTTTATGTCTCTTGCTTGGGACTGTTTCATTGCAGTATATTCAGCATAGTTGCTTCATATTTCTCTCTCTCTTGCACTCTCCCTCACCACACTCTAGTGCTTGTATGCTTCCGCTCTGTGCACTCTTTCATGGTATCATCGCTCCCGGTTCAGCATTAATCTGCTTCCCCAATCAATGTTACTTTGCTGCCCCAGATCCTCCTCAGTTTTCAGCACCTTCATCTCTGTGTTTTCTTCTCAGATTTGGTGCTGGTCGGCTGGCTTCTAATAGAATGTGCAGCGGAAGAAGGGAAAGTGGAAACACAGGAGAGAGAGTGAGAGAGAGAGATGGAGAGGAAACATAGGTGCAAACCTGCTCTCAATATCATCACCAAAAGGAATACATGTCGCGAGCAAGAGGGGAGAACCTCGTATGTGGGGGACTGCAGCTAGACAAGCTAGGCAAGCAATGAGATATGAGGGAGGCATGCCGGCTATATATATGCCTACATGAAGGCAGCCGTCTGGAGATAAAATACCTACACGACTAGGAAAATACCCAGGACCATAAAATGGGGAATAAATATGTGTAAAATATATGTGAAAGGTGACCAGCCCCTCTGACTAACATGGTCAATCCTAGAGGCTAAAATAGGACACCAAATAGGAAGCCAGCAAGTAGGGGATGATGTCTAACAGCTTCTTCCCGGCACTTCTTCTCAGCAGCATGTGGTCTTCCATCACTGGTTTGACCCCTGAGACCCTCTCTTACATCTGTCGGCTGCACTGTTTCAGGGCAGCAGCATCTGTTGTGCTGCGTTTTCTCCCCTATAGGTATTTCTTGGAGTTGTTTGTGTTTTGATTTGAGGATTGGTGGCATCTGGTACCTGTGGTGGACACTTCTTCTGAGATTGTGCATTTTTTCTTCTGACATTGAGCCTAAGCTTTTGTGATGGCTGCCCCAACTACACTTCATATGTTCTCTGAGTCTGCAAAGTTTGATGGCTCCAACTACACTGTGGAAGGTGAAGGTGAAATTAGCCTTGCGTGGAGTGGATCTCTGGGATTTGCTTGCTACAGCCAATGCCACCCCTCCCACCCTTGCTTCCAGTTGTGTGACTCAGGCACAAATTGATATTTGGCGGGTAAATGATCGTCGTGTTTTCTCTTTTTTGATGTTAAATTGTCAAGATTTTGTTCTCCCTCATGTGCGTACAGCACATGCTGCACATGAAGTTTGGAAGGCATTTGCAGATCTTTATGAGATTAAGTCTCCGAGTGACAGATTTTTGGCTTTGGAAACGCAGCTTATGAACTTTTTTTTTTTTTGGGGGAAAAACGATCCTTCTATTAGTTAATGAGAAAACGCCATAAGGCTACAAAGCTCACCTCACAAGGAGGGATAATAAACACAGTGAACACCGGAGCTCCACCCCTGTGGCTGGCCGCTCTCTGGGGGGGGGCTACCTAGTAGTACATGCGAGAGGTGAGAAGAGCCAAACTGGAGGCCTGTAGTGCCAAGTGACATCCTCGCCCCTCGTGATGAGGAAAGGGCCAGGCTGCCAAGTGCGGAGGAACGCCTTGCGGCGACCTCTCATGCGATCCGAGTCGTCCTGAAGTTTCCCCCAGTGTCCTCTCACAAGGTGTGAATGATGTCCACCCAGAGGGCCTGTATGACCTCCGCCGGTGGAGTCGCCTGGCGGTCTATGGCCTCCCTGCATCGGGCTCTACATATGTGCCAAGCCGTCATGCTGCTGATCATCTCCCATCTGTGCCCGTCTCCCTCCTGGGAGACTGCCGAAGAGAAGTCTGGTGTCGGAACCACCGCCATCGCCTTGTCAGAGACCTGGATGGTCACACTGCTAGGGACGTCCTGGTATCCAAGGGCCGGGCCGCTGTCCGTGGCCCAAGCCACCGCACCCCACGTCGCCATCATCTCACCTGGCGAGCCTGCAAAAACCATCCTGAGAGCGCGCTGCCAGACCTGCTGTGCCTGTGGGCAATCCCATAAGCAGTGCCGCTGCGACTCCTGTGCATGGCCGCACCGAGGGCAGGATGCTGGGTGTCTGCCAAAAGCTAGCCAAGCCCCCACAACCAGTCCTCTATGCGTTGTAAGCCAGAGAAAAAGCGTCACCTTCCGGGGCCGGAAGCTGGCCCAAAGGCGATGCCAGAAGTCCCTAAGGAAGGCATGGGAGAGCCCCTGTCGCCGCCAATGCTCGGCCGCCGTCGGGGTGCCCGCTATCTTGTGCCTCTGGATCCGCCGCCCCAGCCTCGCTGTGTACTGAAAAAAGGGGGTGCCTGGGCTGGTAGGGGCCGAGTAGGGATCTCGCCAAAGCCACTCGCCTGGATCCCACTGAAGGCGAATAAGAGGCCTGCTGTCCCAGGTCCATAATCTCCAAGAATAGTCCTCCCCTATCGAGGCCGGTGAGGGGTCTACATGCCACTGTCTCTGATGAAAGCCGACCACCCGCACCCTCTGAAAGATACAACCCTGGAACTCATCCAACTCTAGTCGGGTCCTCTGAAGCTGGCCTCCCTCTCCCACCTCGAAGGTGAGTGGGGCGACTCTCTGCTGAGCCGTAGACCGCTAGAAGGATCTCATGCCGAGTAAAGACGCCCATCCACTGTGGAGGTGGAGGGTCCTGTACTGGAGTCCGCCACTCCCGGGGGATGGCTGCCTCAATGTCTTGCCTCATCAACTCTCTGCCCCTCATCCCGCTGAGTCTCCTCTCCTGAACCTCTAGAGGCAGCTGCTGAAAACATATCCAGTCGTCTAGGGACTAGGCTGGGCCGGAACTCAACGGGCCCCACGACACGTGAGATCGCGATCCAACCATATGGCCACTGGGAAGTCGGATCAAGGGGTTCCAGATCAATGGTTGCCTCAGGCGCTCCTCATCGGTGCCCGGGGGAGTCTGGAAGAGTGACGGCCTCAGATGCTCCCAGGCCCTCAAAAGGCTAGCTGCAAAACGCTCCTCGAAGCCAAGGCCCACTCCTCTGGATCGCTGCTCTGTAAAGATCCACCTGATGCTAGGGGTCCAGGGGCCGCTAAGAGAAGGAGTGCGGCTGAGAATCCTGGAAACAAGAAACTCCTTCCACGGCTCAGCGCCTGGTAGGAGGCCACGAACTACCAACTTGCCAAGCAAAGCTCGGCTCTGACAAATAGGATCAACTATGCCCAGGCCGCCTCTCTCCCTCGGCTGGGTGATCACAGCCCATGCCACCTTGGCCCTGGCGGGCCGCCCGTCGCCACCGGACCAAAGAAAGTTCCTGATGAGCCTCTGCACCTGGCCAATGCACGCCCGCGAGAAGGCCCAGCAAGAAGTGATGTACCACATGGTAGCAAGCAGAACCTGGTTGGCCACAACCACTCGGCCAGCCAGAGATAAACGAGCGGTACTCCAATACAGAAGCTTCTTCCGAATGCTCAGAAGAAGGGGGGCTATCTGCTGCTTCGGAGATATGTCAATGCCCACATAGCATCCCAAATAGCGCACTGTAGTGCCGGGGGGCAGCCACTAAAACCCATCAACTGGCCTCCAAGTCAGGGGGGGCACAGAACTGACCCACAACCCACACGACTTGTGCCAGTTGATCAAAGCGCCCGAAGCTCTGCAAAACCTGTCCATGGCTGAGGCGAAGCGGCGGAGGTTCTCCTCCCCTCCCTGAAGATAGACAGCAGTGTCATCCGCAAACTCCGAGTCTAGGAGCTCCTCCGAGGTGCGGATGGGGAGCTGGAGGCCCCGCAAACCTGTATCCTGTGCCGTCAAGAAAGTGCTCATGGCCTCCGCCACAAAAAGAAAAAGAAAGGGCGCCAAGGGGCACCCCTGCCGCACCGAGCGCGAGAGCTGGAACCTCTCTCCGCGCACGCCTTGTATCAGCACCTGGCTATGAGCCGATGTGTAGAGTGCAGAGACCCCACGGATCCACTGAGGGGGGAAGCCCATCCTCTCCATAGTGCCTTCCAAGAAGGCCCAGTCCACCCGATCATATGCCTTCTCGAAGTCGAGAAGGAGCACTGCCAGATCCTCCTGCCGAAATCTAGCCAAAGCCGTAGCCTCCCAGAAAGAGAAGATGTTATCCAAGATGCTCCTATCCTGGATGAAGCCTGTCTGCGTGGAGTGGATGATGTCCGGAAGGTGAGGTTGAAGCCGCCTGCTGATCGCCTTAGCTAGGACCTGTAGGCCGTGCCTAGCAAGGTGATCGGTCTCCACTGTCTAATCTCCAGTCTGTCTCCTCCCTCTTTGGGGATCAAGTGAATCAACCCCTCTGCCATGCTGTCCGGCATGTCTCCCGACTCCATGATCTCCTGGAATGCCAATCTGAAACCCCTATGCAAGAGACCCCAGGACCTCTGGAAGAAAGCCACTGAGAGACCGTCCTCACCAGGGCATTTGCCCCGAGGAAGTGCCTGAAGAGCCTCCTCCAGTTCCGTATCCGAGAAGGGGGAGAGAAGGGAGTGGTGCAAATGGGCCGGCACAACCGGTCTCGTGAAGCTCTAGACTGCCTCCCGAGCCTCTCTCACCCTGTCATCTGCTGGCTCAGCAGAGAGCAGATCCTTGTAAAAATCTGTGGCAATCGCCCGAACCCTGGGGGGATCCACCACCACCTGGCCATCAGCCTGCCGAAGACGCCTGAGACCCTCTCGTCTGAAGCGAGGCCCTGTCGCCTCAAAGAAATCTCGAGTCACTCTGTCTCCAAAAAGAAGCCCGAGCATGGAATCGGAACTCCACCCTCCTCTCCTTGATGGATTTGATCTCTGTGCGAGCTGACTCCATCTGCTCTGAACTCCAAGGGCTCGTAGGCTCCCTCTCCTGAAGTCTCTGAAGGGAAGCTAGACTCCTCCGCAGGCTCCTCTCCTGCTCTCTGAAGCCTCTAGACGGTCCAGGGCAGCCTGTCTGAGCATCCTACTGATCTCCTGCAAACCCCTGTCAAGATCGCTGGCTGTCGATCCTCTCCTGAACTGAAGCTCCTGCCAGACCTGCTCAACTCTGGTCGCAATCTCGGGCTCCTCTATGAGACAATCTGGAATCCGGACGCTGTGGCCTCGCTCTCCTCTCGTAGGGTCATCGATCTGGAGAAGCACTGGAAAGTGGTCTAAAAACGAGGAGCCTGCAAGTCCCACAGTGCCACCTCTATCGCAAGCCCACTCATCAATGTAAAACCTGTCGATGCGGGAAAGGTTAACTCCTGTGGCCCGTCTATCCGAGCGCGAGAAAGATAAACTCCCCTGCAACCTGCCAAACTCCGAGAGAGTCCACGGATCCTGGCCTCTCACTTGCAGCACTAGTTCCTCCCAGGCAGCGAGCTCCGGCCCATGAATGGTCTCCTGGCTGCCCCCCATCCTGTCCTCTGCATCCTCCAGCATGTTGCAATCCCCCCCTAGGCACCAATGGTCTGCCATGGGGAGGGACTGCCTAATGGTGCTCCAGAACTCAGCTCTCCCGGTCGCCCCATTAGGGGCGTAGAAGTTGAGGAAGCCAATGCGGTCTTCCCCAACCCGAAGGATGATCCACTGCGCTCGACCCTGGACCAGAGTGCCCGAATCCACAACCTCGGATAGAAGCTGCTCGTTGACTGAGATGCATACTCCACCCTGGTTCCCCTGGGAGCCATATGCTGGTGACCAAAAAGTGTGACTCCTGCCTGGCAAGATGTTCCCGCAGGTGCGGGTATGCCCGACAGAAAGGTGGTGCTCCCGGATGAAAAGGATATCTATGGGTCCTCCAACGAGAGCCCTCTGGATCTCCTGGCGAAGTCTGCCCCGACCAATGTAGCAGCGAGGTCCACCAAGACCCTGGATGTTCCATGAGAGGATCCTCATGGATGAGCTATGGCAAGTGAAGCAGCCGCCACTGGCTCACCCCTCTCAGCCGGCCCGGATGAGCTGCCCTCCACTCTGTGAGTCTTGGGCGCCGGCTTGGAGGGAGAATAGTCACTGTGTGTCCGGGTGCGGAGTCTCTCCAAAAAGAGGGTGACCTGTCTCTGTGTCCAGCCCCACTCCGCCTTCGCCCTAGTTTTCCTAGATGATATTCTTGTGTACAGCAAAACGCGTAAAGAACACTTGGCACATTTACGATTAGTGTTCCAGTTATTGCGACAACACAAGCTATTTGCGAAGGAGAGCAAATGTGAATTTTTTGAAAGAGAAATTCACTATTTGGGCCACATTATATCCGCCCATGGTACGCGGATGGAACCTGAGAAAGTGGAAGCTATTCTCAAGTGGCTAGCCCCAAAAGATCTCGAAGAACTGCAGATTTTTCTTGGCATGTCGGGGTGTTATCGACAATATGTAAAGGACTACGCGAAGATCGCAGTCCCGTTATTTAACGGATCAATTGCGCACAAAAACAAAGAATATATGTTGGGAGGGAGACCAACAAAAGAAGCTTCGAAAAACTTAAGGTAGCCATAACAGCTACACCTGTTTTGACTATAGTTGACCCTACTGAGCCGTTTGTCTTGGAGACAGACGTTAGTGGGTGAGGCCATTGGAGCCGTGCTTTTGCAAAGGGGACACCTTGTTGCATTTGAGAGCAAAATTAGATAGGGCTCAACGTAACTACTCGGCTTACGAGCGGGAGTTACTGGCCATCGTACATGCACTTAAAAAGTGGAGACACTATTTATATGGTGCCACTTTTGAAGTACGTACGGATCACGAAAGCTTGACATGGCTTTCGCGTCAAAACAAGTTGAAAGGTCGGAAAGCTCGGTGGGCGGAGCTCCTATAGGAGTTTGACCTTCAGATTCGCTACCAAAGGGGTAAATATAATGTTGTGGCGGATGCGCTTAGCCGCATGCCACAAATTAATGAGTTAAGCTTTACGGTTTTCAAGAATGAGTTCTTGGAATCACTCCGTGGCTTGTGTGAGCATGATCCTGTCTTTACAGAGGTCTGGCACGCTGTACGCATACGCACTTTGTCACAGCCGCGCCCACCTTCCTCGTTGGCACGTAATGCTAGTCCGGAGAGGCTGGCCATAGATGCGGAGGGTAGCGAGGCGAGAGTTAGTCCGGAGAGGCTAGCCGAGTCTTTGGGGTATAGTTTTGAGCTGGAGAGCTCAGACGTAGGCCCTTCATCACCTTTGTTTTTCGACACGGTTTCAAAGGATGATGCTAAACTCAAAACTATCACATGCACTCTGCATTGTAGTGCATGGTGACAAGATGGCTCGGAGTGCAGAGCGCGTGGAGCAGGAGCACCATCGCGCAGGAGGCCGTCGTCCTTGGGGGACAACCCCGGGTGGTATGGCAAACTAGATAAGGACGATAGAAGGGCATTTATGAGGGCATGACGTTCTAGCTCGTGGCTCGGTGGGGATGGCCAAGATTGTGAGCCTCGCTCACGGCTGTCATGGTTGGGTGGCGAGTATGCTTGCACTCCCTTCATGGTTTATGGTTTGTTTTGTAGGTTTGCCTTACGAGGAGACTTGGAGGCTTGATAGTGGTATCAAAGCCAACCCTAGCACACAAGAAAGAGAGGTACGCTGTTGGCATCATTGTGTCACGGAAATCGAGGTAAACTCTCATCGTTTCTTTTGTTCCTAGCGTGTTCTTTCCATTGTTAAGCCTTGTGAAGTTGGATGTAATTTCTGGCATCGAGGGAAAACTGTCTTTTTATGACATGACACTCTGCTACGTGGTTGAATGATCACTCTCCATGCCACCTTGGCCTTGGCTGGCCACCCTTGGTGGGAGCGTGTGAAGACCACAGATGCTATGGTGAGGCCCATAGTCCACCTATTGAGGATTGTAGACGCTATGCAACCATGCATAGGCAAGGTCTACGAGGCCATGGATCGCATGATAGAGAAGTTGAAAGACTTCGTGCCTGATGAAGACAGATACGAGGAGATCCATTGGTGCTTCTACAGTCGTGTATAGTTCAGCCCGACCCTTGGTCTTTCAAAGGTTTTGCGTTTGGCTTATCTATAGTCCTTCATTCATTCTCTTCAAAGATAAATAAAGCAAAAACTCCTAGCAATAGGAGGGGGCCCTTCAGTGGGTAACTTGGAACCCAATAAGGTGTAAAGATCTCTCTCTCTCTCTCTCTCTCTCTCTCATCTCTTAAAGTTTGAAGAGATAAAAAAGTGGATTGCTAAAGACTTGCGAAACTTAGGATAAAGAAGGCGGTGTGAGACTTTGTGTGACAAGATCCTTCACTACGCATAATTCGGCTGCATGTTACAAAAACAGTCCCCAAATAATCTCCATATGCATCACACTCAACTACAAAAGATCTATGCAAGTCTGGAATAATAAGAACAGGCCTTGAGATGATGGCATTGTTCAACTTTTGGAAAGCTGTTCTTTCGGAATCGGACCAACGGAATGCAACTTTCTTCTTCATTAAATCATGCAACGAAGAAGCCAAGAAAGCAAAGTGTTGAATAAATCGACGATAGTACGAACATAAACCAATGAAGCTCTTGACTTGATGAACATTTTGAAGCTCTGGCCAGTCCTTAATAGCTTGAATCTTTGCAAGATCCATGTGTACACCATCTTTTGGAACAATATGCCCCAAATAATGGATCTCTGACAAGAAGAATTCACTCTTCTTTCCATTGATGGAAAGCTTGTGTTACATAAGCTCTTCAAAAACCATGGCGAGGTGTTCCTTATGCTCAGCCTCACTCTTTGAAAAGATAATAATATCATTAAAGTTCTTGATAGTAATCTTATTAAGGGCCCTATAATCAACACACATTCTATATGACCCATCCCTTTTTTGCACAAGCAAAACTGGAGAACAATAAGGCGAAGATCTTGGCCTAATCAACCCCTTCTCAAGAAGATCATTCACTTGAGTCATAATTTCCTCCTGTGGGGCAGTACTCACCCTGTAAGAAGGTCGGTTAGGAGCAGAGCTACCAGGGATTATGTCAATACAATGATCCTCTGGCCTCTCTGGGGGTAACTGTCCAGGTAGGGAATCAGCAAAACAATTAGCATATTCACTTAAGAAACCAATCTTATCTTGATATATGGGAGTTATAGAACCATGTTCAACATTATCACGTACAAAGACCAAGTAAGAACAAGCTGATTTCTTTATTGCCTTAGAAATAGAAATGTGGCTTACAACGGGTATGGTACTCCCAGTGGTACCTGCATCAATACAAACTTCTCTACCCCTATGAGTAAAGTTTACTTTCTTCTCTTTGTGCAAAATCTTGGGATCCAAACGATGATGCCATGGCATCCCGAGTATCACATCACATCTCGTAAAGTGGTGCCACCAAGAAATCTATATCCTCAATCTGTATGCGAAGCTTCCCAATGATGGGAGTGACCTTGACTTCTTTGCCCTCAAAGGAGGCATGTGCATGAAAGTCCATGCCCAATTCTTTGGGCTTTAGCCCAAGGGTAGTAGCCATCTGAATGGATATAAAGTTATTTGTAGAGGCATTATCAAAAAGGAATAAAGCTGTTTAATCCTTTAACTTGCCCCAAGCCTTGCATGAAATTTTGCTCTTTAGCTCATGTGCAGTATTACCCTGTACATCGGGTATAACATTCACACTTGGTTTTGCATCCTGCACATTATTCCTTTTGGCATTTTGAGGACATTGAGATTTCATGTGATCCTTGCTCCCACATAAGAAGCACTTCCCTTCTTTCATGCAATCAAAAATGTGCTATCTAGACAGCTTAGGATCATCCTTTTTACCCCCGACTTCTTTTTAGAGCCCCCTTTTGCACCCTTGGACTCATTGGGCATAAACTTAGGTGGCTGTCCACCCTTTTTTGCTCATTTCCAACTCTGAATTTTCCCTTGTATGAGCTGAATTCTTCCCTTTTTGATGCTCCCTTGCCATGTAGTTCCTTAGAAATAGTAGTTGAATATATCAGCTCCTGTAAAGTGTTGTGGGGATACACTGCAAGGCTCTTCTGGATGATTCATTGTAGCCTTGACTCAAATTTCGTTTTCTTCTCGTGCTCACTAATCGTCATGAAAGGTGTGACCTTGAGAAGAATCCGCCAAAACTTTGAGACATATGAGGAAACGGACTCGCCTTCATCCTGTGTCAGCCAATCCCATTCTTTTCATACATCTTTTTCGAAGTGAGAAGGAAGGAACTAATCATAGAATTGCTCCATGTACGAGCAGTTGTTCTATCCAAGAGCTTTGCCATCCACCAATCACTTGCAGTCTCTTTATGATGCATTCCCACATGCCTGAGCATAGATTTCTCTGTGGAGTCCTGAGTGCAAAAGGCTATTTCAAATTGCCTTATGAATGCAAGTACCTTAGTTCTAACTACTTGGCCTTCCTAGCTCTATTTCACATGATGAAACCCATGTCCGGACACCAGACAGGTGGAAGAAGACACGGGGACAGGGTCCATAAGGTTTGATTAAGAAAAAACACCAGTTTTGGTTAAAAAGCAAGAAAAAGCAAAAAGTCACACTAGGTTGACTGTGAGCCAACGGCGCCATTGGAAAGAGGAGACTGAGTCAGACCAAAAAGCTAAAAGTCGCTTTTTCAAAAAGTAGCTTCAAGGCGAAAAAGCAAGGCCCTAAAGCTAGAAAAGCAAAACAAGAACTTTTGACTAAAGTTGAGTAATATTTTACTATTAAAAAAACCAAAAGCAAAGCAGCAACATCACTTTTTGGCAAAAAGCAAGGCTTCCCCAAGTATAAAAGACGCATGAGCCTCTCTTGAGCATCAAGTTGAAGAAGAACCTCTTCATTGCATTGTCCTCTTCATTGAAGCGTGGAGATCATCTTCTCCATCATCATCTACTTGATCATGAACCAAATCATGGAATTTTTCATCGTTGCCCGCTGATTCAGAATGCCTCTATCAACTGTTGTGCCATGTCATCACTTGTCCATAAAATTGTATGGATCCGTACAGCCGTACGGAACTGTATGGACATGTGCAGGAGCTGTACGGAGTGAAAATTTCAAAAACCCTAAAACTACTCCAAAACCCTAAAAATTATTTTTTGGAAGTGTTTATTGCCCGAAAAACATTAAAACATGTTTTATTGTGACCAAATGGCTCAGATGACCATATTGGATTTCGCAGTCGGACAGTCGTATTGTATTTCGCAATGAGGTGGTCATTGCGACCAGATGGCCCAGATGACCATATTGGATTTTGCAGTCGAGTGGTCATTGAGACTAGATGGCCCAAATGACTATTGGATTTCGAAGTCAGGCGGTCATTATGACCAAATGGTCCAATTGACTGTATTGGATTTCATAGTCGGGCGGTCAATGCGACTAGATGGCCCAGATAACTATGCAAGAATTCTCGGGCGGTCCTAGTGACCAAATGGCCTTGAGCAAGAGTTTGAGCGGTTTCCCTCGGGAACCAGATGGCTCAGCACGGTTTCGATGAAACTAGACATGACAATCCATGAACAAGAGGATCATTACTTGTGCACTACTTATTGATGTAATCATGTATGTTTGAATTTCTTTGACTTTGTGTGCTGTTTTTGATGTGTGGGCAATGCTTGGATTTATGGCATGTGATAGTCCACTGGGCTCTAGACTAACTGGCCAGTACCTGGAATACCCTGTAGACGCAAATGATGCATACTTGTTTGATGACTAGATTGTGTCTAGTTTTTGCAGAAGGTAAGTATGCATTTATTATATCTAACACATGTGACAAGCCATGAAGATGTACCATTAAGAACAAGGACATCGGTGAAAGAAAAGGCATAGAGATGTTGCCAGACGAGCAAAAGGCACCACATATATGGGAAAGACCATGGCTCGGCCTCTTGTCTGCCAAGAGGGTCTCTCTGTGTCTCCTGAGCTCAAGTAGAAACAATCCCAGGCATCTCTGATCCTCAAACTCCATGACCCTTCATAACGGCCCAAAACCCTCTTGGAAGAGACATTGATATCTCCCTCGGATCTCATAATAGACTGTACATCGAAAAATGTAGTGTTCCTCTCTCTACCTCCTGGTAGCATAGCTGACAAATGCGGTCATCCAAGATTTGATGCACATAATATCGCCCTGTCTCAATCCGCAGCTGGTGTGATGAGGTCCGGATCTGTCCAATGGCACAACATATCCCATGTGATAGGTGTACATCCATGTACGTCGGGCGGGTGATAAAATCATTTGGTGAGAGGTGTACAAAATGGCTCTTGTAATGAGCCATTTTCATGCCTAAGGGCTCAAGGGGGCTAGTCCATGTCTCCTATGTGTCCACTCTGATGATATCCATCCTGATCACACGGTTTTGCTCTGAGCGGGTGAGGTCCAAAAATGGAGAGAGAGAGAGAGAGAGAGAGAGAGAGAGAGAGAGAGAGAGAGAGAGAGATAGAGAGAGAGAGTGCTTGCAGGCCATTAGCTCATAGTAGAGAGAGAAAGGGAGAGTTGAGAGTAGCCTTGATAGGATTGTAGAAAGAGGAATAGAGTGAGGCCAAGCTCAGAGTAGAGAGATAAGGGGAGAGAGAGAGAGAGTCGGTTCAATGGGAAAAAGAGATTGAAATTTGATTTTTTGACATATATATGGGTTTGGGATAACTTTTAAAGCAACATATGGATGTACATGATGTACTTGGAACACATGGATATACATGGAACATATGGATGTGCTTGGAACACTTGCAGTAGTCCGCAATTGAGGACAACTGCGATATAAGAGGGAGGAAACTATTTGGCCCTTCTAGCTCTATTTCACATGATGAAACCCATGCGTGGACACCAAACAAGTGGAAGAAGATATGGGGACAGGGTCCATAAGGTTTGATTAAGAAAAAGCACCAGTTTTGGTCAAAAAGCAAGAAAAAGCAAAAAGTCAAACCAGGTCAACGGCACCATTGGAAAGAGGAGACTGAGTTGGACCAAAAAGCTAAAAGCAGCTCCAGGGCCAAAAAGCAAGGCCCTGAAGCTAGAAAAGCAAAACAAGAATTTTTGACTAAAATTGAGTAGTATTTTACTATTAAAAAGGCCAAAAGCAAAGTAATAGGCAAAAGCATCACTTTTTGGCAAAAAGCAAGGCTTCCCTAAGTATAACAGAAGCAAGAGCCTCTCTTGAGCATCAAGTTGAAGAAGAACCTTTTCATTGCATTGCCATCTTCATTGAAGCGTGGAGATCATCTTCTCCATATCATCTACTTGATCATGAACCAAATCATGGAATTTTTCATCGTTGCCTGCCTGCTGATTCAGAGTGCCTCTATCAACTGCTCTGCCATGTCATCACCTGTCCATATAATTGTATGGATCCGTACAGCCGTACGAAATAGTGTCCCTACATAGACAGGAGGGCCACGAAGTCTTTCCACACGCTTACTGCCGCTTAAAACAAAGGTAACCTCTTTCGAGGTGTGACAGTAAGACGAGGGCTACCTCAGAATCCCAACCTTCTCTCATAGATAATGACTCCTTACAGTCATATCCAGCATCATATATGGTACAAGCTTTGTAGAAAGCCAAGCTCTGATACCAATGTAACATAAGGGCAGCTGTAACACGGAAATCTTATCAATCATGAAAACTGATCAAACACATGAACATGCCAAATAATCAATTCTACACAGGACACCACACTAGGGGTCAGAAGATGGGTTGACTCCCCCCCCCCTTTCTCCTCTTATGGTTAGATTACCAAAAAGGAGTATGCTTTAGATACAACCTTGCGGGTGCCCTGGGATTCTCCACTGGTAGCACCTGATTCTTCGAGTATAATATGAAAACAAAAGCAAAACATATGCTGAATTTGATGCTTGTCTTCAGAACAAGGAGCACATGCAGGACAACCATGGACAGACCATAGCATTCCCACATCAGCCCGGGACAGCCCTGCATCTCCATCTTCCACCTGTCTGGCTCACAAAGCAAATCGACCAGCCTTGAGAGGCTGTTTTCAGCAGTCGACCAGCTGTCAATAGCCACAGGAGGAGTCGACCAGCAGTAGTTTACATGCCAGAAGGTCTCCGATCAGCAAAGGATGTCTCCCACAAATCGACCAGCACTTATGCTCTTCCAGATGCAATGGCCAGTAGCTTTTCAGGGCTGTAAACAGGCGGCCAGCAGTAGAGAAAACCCCAGAAGAAGTTGACCAACTTTCTCCTCACTCTTGGTTGAAAACTGTCGCGGTGGATAGCGGTAGAAGGCTCCAGAACTGGTTGATTTACTCTCCCATGCACTTGAAAAGCATGCGCCAGTCCAAACTCGAGTTCCTCCATGTGTAATAGAGTCTCTCTGCCAATAATAACTAAGGCATGTGCTTTTTAGGTCCAGAAGGGGGCGCCTATATGCAGATGACTCAAATCAGGTCCAGTGCCCGTCTTTTGGCTGCCACATGTATTAAAATAGTCTTGCCCAGTGTGAATAACTTAAAAGTTGTCCGATCACTTATAAGTGAGTGTGGACCTGCACCCATGATTATTAGTATGTGAAATCATAAAGCTATAAATTGGGTTTTTAGGGACACTTACCACCTACAAAACACATGTAAACCACCCGTCAGTCCCAAATAGGTGTGCACATACAGGTCCACAGGGTGCCGAGGCATCCCCGGCCCCATGGACAAACACAGGCAGTAATCTAAGGCATTGTCCAGGCAAACAAGATAAGTCATCCAAATATAAAATCAAGGTCATGCACACACATGAGTGCAACTAGACCTGAAGAAACACCCATCTGCTTAGTTGTATCATGTATCAGATAGTGTTCAGGGCTTCATTATCCTTTCGAAATCTTCCCAGAACATAAATACAGAACATCACCAAGAGAGCTAGTCCTGAGAAATCACATCATGTTAGGCCCCATGAGCCATACATGTACACCATGTCACGCTCCACAAGCCATACATGTACTATCATGTCAGGCTCCATGAGCCATACATGTACTGTCATGTCAAGCTCCATATGCACACCATGTCAGGCTCCACAAGCCATACATGTATGTCATGTTAGGCTCCATATGCCACACATGAACATTAGAAAATAGAAGCAATGAGGAATTTTGTGATAGGACCTCCCTTAGGCTGGGAAATTTCCCCATATTTTTTTTGGATTTTTTCCACATTTTTGGCATCTTTTTCTAGCATGTTCCATTTTATGCTCCAGTCGGCCTGCTTTATGCTGGCCAACTAGGCTCTCTACGGGCTATATAAGCATGGGCTTTGCCCTCAGTTGTATCATCTCATTTTCCGCATATTCTGGGATCTTGGTTGCACCTATGGTGTGACTCGTGCTGCCTACTCCAGCTTTGTAACCACCTTTTGGTGTATATGATCTTCCTTCAGTTCCTGTGCATCCTGTATTTGTGAACTTCAGTTCTCTTTCATTGTTTGGCACTTTGTCATGGTATCAAAAAGGGTTCAGACTAAGGATTTGCTGGACAGAACCTATATCTGTTTCTTCCCAGAGGAGGTGGGCTGCGTTTTTAATCTACAGGCTGTGTTTTCTTCTGGTGAGCTATTGCCCTACCACGGACTAACTAGAATGCCAAGTTCTAGTTGCCACACCCACCCAACCTTCATCGCGCAGCATCGGGAGGGACTCCCATCTTCACCCCTCTACTTTTTACCTCAGCTTATGCTTTGGCTAGTGGTGGTTGGTTTTTGGTTGTGTTCTCATCTACAAGCTTATTTTTGTTGAATTAACAGCCTCTTCTACCATTCTTTTTCCCAACCTTTCCCTCCCTCTTGCTTCTGAACCCTCTCTCTCTTTCCTGCCTTCTTAGATCTGCAGGCTGCATTTTCTTACACTTTAGAGGAGTTTTCATGCAGAGGATGGCTTCAAATACTTTCACCATTCCCTAGTTGGAGAAAGACTCCAAATTTAATGGCTCCAATTATCCCTAGTGGAAGGATGCCATCTTTAACCTTCTGGTGGGTCTTGATCTTTGGCGGTTCGTCGATGCTTCTACTCCAAACCCCGACCCCACAACTAACTCACCACACAGACTATGAATTCCTAGACCAACATGGATCTTCGGGCTCGCACAGGCATCTCCTACAACTTGAACCAGCCATATCTCTCAGAATTTCTTGGTATGGATAGAGCTGCCCAAACCTCTAAGGAATTATGGGATGCACTTGCAACCCGTTTTTAGAGGAACACTTACAGCCGCAAGCTTCATTTAAAAGCTCAACTCAATGAGCTGAAGATTACCGAGACGGATGATGTCATGGCCAAAGTGCAAGAACTCAAGAAGATCCGTCAACAACAAGCCATCTTGGGAATCCAAATTCCCGATGATGACTTTGTCATTGAGTTACTGGGCAAACTTCCTCCATCTTATCAATCCTTTAAGGATACCATTGCCTTTCGCCCTGTTCTTCCCCCAGCAGTGGATGCGGTTATTGGCATGCTTCATGATTGGCTAGATCTCATGAAGATCTACGACTCTTCTCCTACTGAGTCAACTTTTTTAGCCAAAGGGAAGCCCAAGTGGCAGGTAATAAAAACAACAGCAAATCCAAGGAGTTTGCTTTAGGCTCCAAGGATAAAAATAAAAGAAAAGAAAACGGAGAGGAAATGCCACTACTGTGGCAAGGTTGTCATCTTCGGCAAGAAGAGCGACAAGGAGAAAAAAAAAATAGGACAACTCCAACGACAAAGAATCCAAACCAAAAGACAAACATGTGGCCTTTGTTCTAGTCGAAGAGTGCATCTCATCCATTGAGACGCGGACTACTACCTCTCTTGAGGACTGGATTGTGGATTCCGGGGCTACTTCTCACACGACTCACAACAAGGATATCTTGGAGGACACTCACTATGTCTCTATGCAATTCCGACTTGCGAACAACCAACCTGTTGATACACCGATTATGGGTAGTATTCCTCTAGTCACTCCCTCGGGGAGGCCCCATTACCTGGAGAATGTTCTTTATGTTCCAAAGTTATCCAAAAACTTACTTTCTGTCTCCAAGATGGCCCACAAAGCCTATGGCTTATACTTTGATGATTAGGTTTTGGAGATCATTCACAAAGATTCTCACAGGATTATCGCTCGGGGCATTGAAGAGGGTGGTCTTTACTAGATCACCAGTTTTCAAGAGGAACCCAATCTCGATCACTCTCATCATCTGGTCCAACTTCTAGCTTGTCATCAGGCTCTTCTTACATAGGAGGATACTACTCTTTGGATGCCCGTTATGGGAATCTTCCCTTCTCTTCACTAGAGCTTCTTGTCTCCCGCCAAATGGTGGAAGGCTTGCCTCGACTACCTTGGATGTTTGGCATCTGCTTAGCTTGTCTACTAGGCAAGCAACATCGAGATTCATTTCCATAGGAGTTCTCTTTTAGGGCTTCCACCGCTCTTCAGCTTGTCCATATGGATTTGAGCAGACCTATGACTGCGGTCACTGTCACCATTTGGTCCATCTCCATTTCTGGAGCCACTTCTATGGGAGTGTCACTCCATAGAGCGGCCAGATTTCTGCCATGTTCACATGGGCCCAGGTTAGTGTCCCATGTGAAAGGGCCAGTTTTATGGTGTCACATGGACGAGAGCCAGATCAGTGCCACCCGTGTACGACCAGTGCTGCGTCACATGGACGGGAACTAGTTTTGTGTCACCTGTGTGTGATTTGCTTCGTGTTCTATAGACGGAAGCGTGTTGGTACCACCTGTGTATAGCCAGGATGGTGTCTTACCTATGGGACTGTCACTCCATAATAGGAAGACCAGGACATATTTATTTATATTTGTCACGCCAGTTTTGTGCCCGACAGGAACCTCTTGTACAAGTTTCATGAAAGGGAGATTTCGTCCACTATTCGTGCATCGCTGCATCAATTAGGGAAAAAGCGCATACCCATCCGTTGCAATTAGCTTATTTGGTGGGGAACTGAACATCTGAGAGGGACCTTATTGATAAATATGTAGGAGCTTGTCCCATGCCCGTACTAGAAGTATTGCCCGTAATCGAAGACATTCGAGTTTCGAGAGTGAAGGGAAAAACTTTGTTTGAAATGGGTGAATGTCAATCGAATCTCAATTATGTTCGTGACTTTCATTCAAATGTAGCAGATTAAACTTTGTCAAAACCAAAGGGAATTGTATCAACTTAAACTAATTGATAAATTTTTGAAAGTCCATAGTTATCAAGCCCATGAGAAAACTGAGCAAATAGTATGCACGTTTGGTATGACAAATTACAAAGCATCATAAACAAATATTCCGGCTAATATCGCTCCATCAGGAGCATTCGCATACATACATACATACATACATACATACATACATACATACATATATATATATTGTATTTCTTGGAGTATTTATATTTGTACAAGTGTCATGGGCCTGACAGGCCAGATTTCTCCACAAGGAAGTGAAAACAACCAAAAAGAACTGGTTCAAGTCGATGAAGAGGTGTTAGGTAGAGTAGCCCCAAATCATAGGCTCATTCCCACCTTCACCGGGTGGACACCTTCCTTTCACTGGTCTTCCAGGACCGTGCACCAACAGGCACGCTCGTACTGACGCAGGCCAAAGAGTACACCGCGGAGGGAACGTGACCTGGTTCTCCCCAATGAGCTTCGCTCCCAAATTCCCTAGTGAGTCTAATCTTCACTGGCTCTCAGAAGCTCTAAGAGCGCGGTTAACAACACCATACAAGGAAATATACTAACCACACTAGGAAGAATTTCCTGAATATGGTCAGCATATACATGCCATGCTCCTGCACCACGCAACTTAAAGCATTTTTTGAATTTAAATTAGCAAATTTCAAATTTATACAAATGAGAAAAAGAATATGAGAGCACCTGGCAATCCAGATACAACCGGTACAATTTGTATAGCATGTATAATCGAGCACATTAGGTACTTCACACGTGTGTAGGTACAACCAACCATGTACTATGCAGGTACCTATACTTGCAGCAGATACAGCAAAGGGTTGGTACAAGCGGGTACAACAGGTACTGCAGGGCTAGTACAGGCGGGTACAGCAGGTACTACAGGTTCAACAGCCAATAGGTGGGTACAGCAGGTACTACAAGGCTGGTACAAGCGTGTACAGCAGGTTCAGCAGCCAACAGGTGGGTACAGCAGGTATTGTAGGGCTGGTACAAGCGTGTACAGCAGGTGGATACCACAGCAAAATTCTAGGGTGGGCAGCCTCAGGCAGATACAGGCGACGGGGAGTAAGCTGCAGGCGATGGAGAGAAAGAAACCACCAACCCACCATGTGGGGAATTTTCAATAAATGTTCCATGCAAAAGCCTTATCAAAGGTTACAAAACCTTAGACTCAATTTAATACTATGGGCACCATCAAAAGGAAATGTCCAGTCCTTTTAAATGTGTGTGAATACATTGGCTTATAAACATTAAAGTTAACCATAGCTTATGGATTTTACATTTTAAAAGAGGCAAAATGACAATACTTACCACCTGTTCACACGCCACACCACCAAGTCAACAACAAACAACATTCCACGGTACACTAGGGGCATCCCCGTCCAGTGTACTGGCACGGCATAACAGGAAGACACGCAAACAAGTCATGCAAAAATAAATTTATGCATGCAGGCCGGCTCTTTCTGGCCCCAATGCTGGTGTCATTTGTATTTTCAGTATTTCTAGTATTTGTGTTGCTGATGTTGCTTCCATTGTTTAATAACAGTTAAATTAAGTGTTCTAAATATGTGTATATTGTCTTCCGATCTGTAGGCCTCCTGTAGGGAGTGGTCACATTGGTATCAGAGCCCGGTCGTCTCTCTTTCTCAAGAGGAGACACAAAGTTTTGAGATCGGAAGCAAGCACGAACACTTAATTCAATGGACAGCCAGGGCAGCCCATTAGAAGTGCTGAATTCGAGGGGCCAATCAAGTGCTTCACGGGATTCCGATGCATTGCATGGAAGGCATAAGCCTCTTCAGAGAGACAGTGCATACATGGAACAACCATCATGTGGTAAAGAACCCATGCACGAGGAAGAGCCCAATGCATTGAGGGCTGAGTTGGAGCACATGAAGAGGCTCTTGCAGGCAAAAGAGCAACAGCTGAAATTCTTGCATGAGGACCCCCATGTACAAAGTGTCATAGAAGCCAAGAAAGCTGATGCTATGGTGGACATGACTTTTGAGTCTATGGCTCGAGAAGTGGGTAAGAAGCTAAGGGAGCTGGCACTCTCTTATCTTATCCGCAAGGGTGACCTTAAAGAGGGGGAGGATGGACAGCTTATGTTCAAGAATCCACCCCGTTTGCAGCATGGAGACCCAGCCTCTCAAGGATTGAGATCATATCTGCATAAAGAAGAAATATCAGTCACCTCTCGCCATCCATGCGGAGGAAACAGATTTATGCATGCTCAAGGCCATTTGGATTCTAGGTATGTACATAATGGGGATAGTGGTCGGCATGCAAGCCAAAAGACCTTGCCTATTGAGTTGTCTCGTGGTGAGACAAGGCATTTCTCAGCGAGGTCACATGCAGTGGGGCCACAAGAATCAAAGGCCCATGTCACTTTGGCTAGTGGAACACCTAACATTGCCATCAAGCTCATGCAGAGAGAGCTGATAAGGGGAAGAGAAAAAGAGAAGAACATGTACCACATCCCAAGAAGCTCAAGGAGTTCAAGACAGGGGACAAGTCTGTGAAATTTGATGCCTTTCATGGAGAGTATGATGCCTCTTAAGTGCTAGCTTTTGTGGCACAGTTTGATATTGCTTTTAGTGATGAGGACTTCACTGAGAAGTCCAAAATTCGTCATGCAAGCATGTTCTTGAAGGGGACAGCTGTCCATTGGTGGATCACTGAAAAGACCACCAAAGACCCCATTTGCACTTGGAAAGAGTTTAAGGACAAATTTTATGCCCAATTCTTGCCTCCTAATGTGGAGCAAACTCTCACCCAAAAGTGGGATAGACTTGAGCAAAAAGATAATGAAAGTGTGCAGCAATATGTCAATAAGTTTTGGAAAGTGTTGCTTGAGGTAACTCCCTTTATGCAAATCTCCGAGGATGAAAGAAAGAGGAAGTTTCGCTCCGGATTGCAACCAGCTTATCGTTCGGGCATTGAATTGCACCCGAAACACACTCTGCAACAGCTTATAGCCTTTGCTCTTGCTACTGAGCAATTGGTGCTCAAAATTAAGCAAGATCAAGGGGGTTCTAAGGGCAAAGAGAAGGCTGTCCCAAACCTACAAAAAGGTGGACAACCACCTAAAAAAAGCTTCCGGAAGTCCCAGAAGGGAGGTAAAGCTGAAAATACCTCATCTAAGAATCATGGGCCAAAGAAGAACAAATTTGGCTTGACCCCCGAGCAAAGGGAGCAATATGCCGAGGGAAAATGCTTTTCTTGTGGCAGCAAAGAGCATATGTTTAGACAATGCCCTAACCGTAAACCGAAGCATGAGGACAAGCAAACCAAGGCAAATGTGCATGCAGTTCCCGATGTGCAGGGAAACACAAAGCATGATGGAAAAGAGAGGATGGTATGCAAAGCATGGAGTCAAATCAAGGATCAGCCCGCCCTATTTATGTTTGATGATTGTGCAACAAATAACTTCATCTCTATTCAGCCGCCTTGAGTATTGAGGTTGAGGACATGGGGCCTCAAATTGAAGCAGAAGCTGTCTTTGTTGGCAAAGAGATGCAGGTTACCCCACTTATTGGGAAGTTGCGCATACATATCCAGGGTTACCTTGATCATGAGCATTTCTTGGTTGCACCGCTTAATGGATGTGATGTATTGCTGGCAAGCCATGGCATCACAGGCTTGAGCCCTGCAAAGAGTACAAGACAAACAGGATTTCCTTTATGCATAGAGGCCGCATGCATGTTATTGATGCTGGCAAGGAAGGGGATTCTATCCTCACATCCAGATTAATAAAGCAATGAAAAAGAGTCTTTCTGCGTGCTTGGTTTTTGTTCGTGATAACATTGAACCAAGTTATCAAAATGTGGATGTTTTGACTCAGGATAGGCTGAATTTTCTTCATGCATATAAAGATTGTTTTGCTGATGCATTGCCAGGTGAACTACCTCCTCAAAGGCCCGAGGATCATCGCATAGATCTTGTGCCAGGTAGTTCTCCACCTAACAAATCTGCATATCGTGTGAGTGCCGCACAACAAGAAGAGATCATGAAGCAGGTTAATGAGCTTTTGGAAAAAGGTTTGGTTCAGTCAAGTTCCTCACCTTATTGCTCTCCCGTGCTTCTTGTTCAAAAGAAAAATGGGTCATTCCGCATGTGTGTGGATTATAGAGCTCTAAATAAGCTCACCATCAAGAATAGATTTCTAATCCCGCGTATTGATGACATTTTGGATAAGCTTGATGGCTCGGCTTGTTTCAGCCGTATTGATTTAAAGAGTGGTTATCACTAGATACGAGTGGTGCCACAGGATGTCCACAAAACTGCATTCAGGACAGCTTTTGGATTGTATGAATTTTTGGTGATGTCTTTTGGTCTCATCAATGCCCCAGCCACATTCAATCGCATGATGGACAGGATATTCCGACCCCATCGAAAAATCACAAGTGTATTCTTTGACGACATCTTGGTTTTCTCCAAGAATGAGGAGGAGCATAGGACTCATTTGGCCACAGTGTTTGAAGAGTTGCGGAAGCATAAACTCTTCATTAATGCCAAGAAAAGTGAGTTGCAAAGGCTACATCCAAGTCATGCACATACTCATCAGCTGCTGCAAAAATCTCATTCTTTGTACGAAGGATGGGTGGCAAGACCACTCTGCCGCCATGAATAATCTCAAACGGGGCCTTTCCTGCAGTCTTTTGATCTGCCACATAACACTTCAACAAATCCAACACGGCTGAATTTGCAGCTTTACTTTGGCCATCCGTTTGGGAATGATAAGCTGATGAAAACTCAAGTTTAGTGCCCATGTTATCAAATAAAGCCCTCCAAAAGAGGCTTGTGGTCCTGGGATCTCTATCCCCAACAATGGACTTAGGCATACCATGATGCTTGAAGATGTTAGCAAGAAAAAGCTTCACCATATGATCAACTTTAATGGTTTTCTTGACGGGCAAGAAGTGAGCTTGCTTGCTAAACCTGTCCACAATGGTCCAAATAGCAGCATTCCCATGCTGGGATCTAGGCAAGTCCATAATAAAGTCCATAGTAATACTTTCCCATGGCTGCGAGAGAATAGGCAATGACTGAAGAAAACCTAGAGGCTTTTGCCTGTCAAATTTCACCTTTTGGCAAGTAAGACATGCACGTACATATGCCTCAATGTCTTTACGCATGCTTGGCCAAAAGAAATATCTCTCAATCATGCGTGTAGTAGGCATGATACCTCTATGACTAGCATAAGGTGGAGCATGACATTCCTCCATAATCTTTGGACGCATATCCTTCACCACACATAAGCAATTATCCTTCATAAGATAATCCTCTTTGATCACATAAGATGTGAGTGACCAGCCATCAAATCAGTCCATATATGACAAAAATCAGCATCCAAATGATACAAATCTTGCATGGCAGATAAGTCCCCATGAGAGGCCACTGAAACTGCAGCCACATAAGGCCTCTTGGATAATGCATCTGCCACCACATTTTTCTTTCCAGGAGTATGTACAATCTGAAAATGAAACATGGAAAGAAAGTTTGCCATTCTCATCTGCTTCTCCGAAAGCTTTGTTTGAGATAGAAAGTATCTCAAGCTTTGATGATCTGTCTTGACTACAAATTCAGTCCCAAGAAGATAATGTTTCCATATCTTTAAGGCATGAATTACAGCCAAGAGCTCTTTCTCATAGATATCCATATGAAGCTCGGCATCATGCAATCGACGGCTCTCATATGCAACTGCATGACCTTCTTGATTCAGGACAGCCCCTATACGATCGCTACAAGCATCACATTCCACTATAAATGACCTTTGCAAGTCGGGAACAATCAATACGGGTCCACATATAATAGCATTCTTGAGTTGCAAGAAGGCATCCTACTCCTTTGGAGTCCATTTAAAAGTGGCTTTCTTCTTCGTGAGATCATGTAGAGGGGTGGCTATCATAGCAAAATGCCTTATGAAACGCCTATAATATGAACATAATCCTAGAAAACTACGTACTTGATGTACATTTTGCAACTCTGGCCAATTCCGAATGGTTTCTATCTTGGCAGGATCCATTCTTACACCATCCTTGGATACAATGTGACCCAAATAGTGTATCTCTGAAGCCATTGCTGCTCACTTCTCTTGGCCCATCTTTCAGATGGTTGTCAAGTCCTCCTTTCTCAACGGGGACCTTCAGAAGGAAATATATGTTGAACAACCCTGTGGCTTCATCTGCGATAGTTTCGAGGACCATGTTTATCTTTGCGGAAGGCTCTTTATGGCCTTAAACAGGCCCCCGGGGCATGGTACCAAACGATCGACGCTTCTTTCTCTCATTCCTTTGAGAGAAATCCTACACACGTTTTGATAGAGGAGGATCACATTGTGATTATCATTTTGTATGTCGATGATCTTATTCGACCCCGACCGCGCACTACTATGATTATGGATCTTCTAAATCATACCTTTGAGATGACTAATCTTGGTCTACTTCACTACTTTCTTGGCATGGAGGTTTGGCAGTGCCCACAGGGGATATTTCTCTCTCAACAAAAGTACGCTTCTTAGATTTTGGAGAGGTTTGGTATGAAGGACTATCGCTCTTTATGTTGCCCTATGGAGCCAAATCAGAAGTTCAGTAAAAACGTTGACTCTCCACCCTATCATGATCCTACTCAGTAAGTTTGTCGGCTCGCTTATTCATCTCACCATTACTAGGCCTGATCTTGCTTACAACAGTAGTATCCTAAGTCTGTTTCTTTTAGCACCACATACTTCTCATTGGCAGGCTGCTGTTCATGTTCTCAGATATATACAGGACACCTTGACACATGGGATTTCATATGGCTCTAGTCTTGATTTGGTTGGATATTCAGATTTTGACTGGGCAGGTGATCCAGATACCCGGAGGTCCACTATGGGCTATCGTTACTTACTTGGTACCGGACTCATTTCTTGGCAAACGAAGAAGCAACCTATAGTTGCCAATTCTTCAATTGAAGCAGAGTATCGTACTTACTTTGAAACAGTCAAAGAGCTTCTGTGGCTTCATCAGTTGCTTGATCATCTTTATGTCATTCCTCCGATGCCTACCATTGTCTACTTCGACAGTCAGAGTGCCATGGCTCTTGCACGGAACCCGTTCTTCCACTCGAAGTCCAAGCACATTGATGTTCATTATCATATGGTTCGTGACTACTTGGCACTCGGTAGTAATGTCCTACCAGGGACAATGTGGCGAACATCTTCACCAAGGAGCTTTCGAGACCAACTTTGGATCGCTTACTTCCACGCGCGGTATCCGTCCTCTTCAGTGGAGCTGAAGAGGAGGTGTTGGAGTGGTCATCTCCACTGTTCTGGGTGCTTCCCTGCTGTTTCTGCACCTCTGGAGGACCTCCCTTACCTTGGGAAATTTTCCCATTTTTTTAATAGATTTTTTCCACATTTTTGGCACCTTTTTTTAGCATGTTCCATATTGTGCTCCAGTCAGCCAACTGGGCTCTTAAGGTGCTTTATGAGCATGGGCTTTGCCCTCAGTTTTATCATCTCATTTTCCGCATATTTTGGGATCTTGGCTGCACCTACGGTATGCCTTGTGCTGCCTACTCCAGCTTTGTAACCACCTTTTGGTATATATGATCTTCCTTCAGTTCTTGTGCATCCTGTATTTGTGAACTTCAGTTCTCTTTCATTGTTTGGCACTTTGTCAATGTCCTTTGTGTCCACAATGGCCAACAACTAGGAACCAATGGTCAGTAAGGAATCCCAAAAAGAGCTCTTCCCTTTGTGCACTCTTGAATCCAAGGGGCTCTACGCTAACAAGTAGTCAACATACATGATGCCAGAGAAGAAAAATTTGGTGTATCCTAGGTGCCCAATTATAGTGTCCATGTATTTGAGCGGTCAAGCTCACTGCTTATGGTATACCTTGTTTGCACTCTGGAATCACACATGCACAAATCTAGCTGAAGCAAGGTTAGGCTCTCTGATACCAATTGTGATGTACTTGTGCTATGTGCTAGAGTTTATCAATGATAGTGGATGGTAGCGGAACTCAAAAGTGCAAAGCACATACACAATGTACACTCCTATTGTATATTAATGTACAAGAAAAGGTTACAGCTGAATGTTTCCCAAATTACAAAATGATACTCAAACTGATTTCAGCCTCGAGCACTGTTGTTTGGACCAAGTACTCATCCTAGCACTCGCTGCAAATCATCTTCAGCCTTCAGTGATTCTTGCAACTGTGTGTTGAAGGGAAACCTTGACGCATGAGATATCTGAGAAATAATCTTATGTAGGGGTAGTACAAGCAGGTCGGCCAAGTGAAAATCTTCTATCGGGTTTACATGGGCTTGCCCACAAATATTCGGTGGTGGGCCGATGCCCATATTGGGCTGTCCACGCTGCCTAGAACGTGTTAGGCGCATGTTCACCCAGGACCTCAACACAGAATTGCAAAAATTACAGAACTGTGATATAGAGTTTTCAGGTCTCCTCACTCCCATCATCATTACACCATTTAGCAACAAATCACCAAAAAGCGTGCACAAGGCCAATATTAGCCAGGCACTTTGTATGGGTATCCACTATCCCACTTTGGAAAGGCTAAAGGAGAGGCTCGTGTAAAATCTGCATGTGTGTGTGTGTGTGTGTGTGTTTTTAGGGTTTAGGCTTAGGGCAAAACTAGAAATAGGAAGCATAATGGTTTTAGAGTTAAACCATACACAAGCATAATGACACAATGATTAATGAACAACCTAATCTACAAACAGAGTGCACCGTAGACTACATCTTGGCTTAATGTGTTGTATTAAACATAAAATGATAGTCCTTGCATATTCTAAAGCATATGCTGCTACCACATATGCCTTATGTCAAATATGATGCCAAGTGTCCTTAACAGGTGTCACATGCTCACATAATATCTTAAGGGGTTGTTCCCACACACAAAGGAACCTACACATTCAATATCTTTACAAGGGGTCGTTCCCACACAACATACACTTTATACAAATCTCCTTTAACATTGACTTTCCCTAACAATCCCTCCCTCAATGAAAAGAAGGCATGAGCCAAAGATAGGCTAACAACCGCAACTCCTGGATGTCAAACCGCACGAACAATCTCCAAGAGTAGCCTCGAACAGAGTCTTCCTTTTGCATCGATCTTTCAATGTGACAACAATGAGGATGGGGCCATGAACAGAGCCCTCCCAAAACTAGATCTTCATAGAAGAGTGATGAGGGTGGAGAGGATAAAGTGGATGACTTTACTTTCTTCATCAAAAGAAAGGAAAATTACATGGATTGATAACAACACGTGTGTGTACGAATAAAAGCATACGAGATAAGCAAAATATAAAAGCATACGAGATAAGCAAAATATAAAAGCATACTAGATAAGCCTAAAACCTGATAAAAGCTTAACTTGTGAAGCTCAACCTCATATCGCAAAAGCATTTACGGGCGGTTGTAAGATGAGGGTACTCACTTTCGTTCACTCTCTCTAAAATTGGGACATCCACGCATCTTGGGCAAAGTACCTCGATCGCGATATCGCCATCAATTAAAACACGACACGTGCCTTCCAAGCCTAAAGCGACATATCTCGAACGAGATACCAACTAATGCCACGCTAGCAAGTCCGGGTTTCTAGTCATCATCCATGTCACCAATACAGGCAGCTGCCACCACACTATCTCGATCGAGATATTCATGCCACTCGGATTCACATCAATGCCACGGTGTATCTCCCTAGGCATATTTGACCAGCCCATCTCCACTGTCCACATATCTCGAACGAGATATTGAAATAAAATCTCGACCATTCATTGAAATACCTCGTTCGAGGTATAGAGATGCAATCTCCATCGTCCACATATCTTGAACGAGAGATGCAATCTCCACCGTCCATTCACGTACATTAGAAGATGCGATTCCAGTCGTTTAAATATCTCGATCGAGGTATTAAATGAATCTCGATCGTCAAACATACCTCAATCGTGGTAATGACTTAAAATCTAAGCCGTCCATGTACCTCGAACGAGATACTAATTTCAAATCTCAGCGATCCTTCACCAATCCTAAAATTAAGTGTGTATCTCGGTCGTTTGTCTCACTAACCCTAAAATCCAGAGCGTACATCTTGCAAACCCTAAAGTGCCACATCGAACCTCGTTCGAGGTTATAAAACCGGAAGACTTTTTTTTTTGCCTCATTGTTGTTAAAAGTCGTTTTCGCTCTCCTTACTCTCTTGATTTAAATTAGCATTAGTGGATCCATTAGCATTGTTTTATAGCTTCATTAGTGCTACTTAGCACTAAGCATTGGACCTTTCACATTGGACCTTTGTGTTAGGCTTAGGTTTTAGCATGGAGTCACGCGAGGAGGGCCACAAGGAGGGCAGCTCGTCTATTGTGGACCTCATCGCGAAGATAAACCGCGAGTTAGCGGCTATCCGTAGGAGTGCTAGAGACACACCGTCTACATTACATATCGTGGGGGCAGACTTGGAGGCGATGCTTTCATCCCTTCGTAGCCTTCACGATATTGTTTATGTAGATGAGTGGTTAGCCCACCATCGCACTGCTCCTGTGTCACATGGTCTGACATATCGTCAGGTTTGTGATCTTGGTCCGATTAGGGATGGAGTCCACTTAGATCTTTTCCTCGATAGTCGTGGGATGAAGCCTGGGACGGGCAAGCTCCTTACTATTTCGCGGTGTTCGCATCCTCGTATGGCAGCACATATCTATAGTCGATATGTTGCCGCATATGGGAGGATGCCGAACAATCGCCAAATTTTCATATACTTAGCAAAGCAATTATATGTGGAGTTTGTCTTAGGGGAGGAGGAGGTGGATTACACTAGCCATCAGCTGGGTGGTGGTACTGGCCGAGGTCGTCTCCAGGACTAGGATAGGCGGCCTCCACCAGCCCTTCGTGTAGCTCCTTGATTTGTGTCTATGTCGACAGTCGAGGCTCTTGGCGTCCAGGTTGGCATCGACGTACGGAGTACCACGGAGAGCATCCAGCACGTGGTACGCTTGTTCTCACGATCGATACCAACGACAGATGTCGAGATATTTACATATTACTTCTTAATTTTTTTAGTCATTTATTTACATGTTTATATGTACTTTTCTATATTTTTACATGAGCGGCATGGTTGATTGTGTCACGTAGGATCCCACACCTACCACTGAGAGACTCACTCAGGAGAGTTGGTAGAGGCGAGAGCGGAGATTGACTGCCTTAGAGCTGCATTACAGACGCAGAGGCAGCTACTGCAGAGGCACGGCATGTGAGAGAGTCTGACATCTAGCAGGTAGGTTTCTCTGCACATAAAAGAGTTATAATTAAGGTCCTAAGTTATAAATTTCTTTAAGTAATACCTAATGAGAGAGAAGAATCAATTATTTTTATGCTTTACTTTTTTGTGTAGGCTCGGACTGAGGTAGAGAGTTCTAGAGCTGAGATGCAGTATCATATGATTTATGGAGCGGATTGCACAGCATAGGGCAAAGCAGTTGATGCTGCATGTTTGAGAGTTCCGCAGATCCTCAGACGTGACAGTGTCCTACTTGCCTTTATATCCACGGTCTGTTATACAGAGGTTTTTCGACGATCTCTCCCTCTCAGGATACACCACCATTTCTCCGTGATGCCTGTTGCGCTCTGTATCGAGGACATTGACAATACTGGTGGATATGCTCTAGAATGTGGACATTTTTTTTATTTGTCTTGCATCACCTAGGAGCTAGCATGTCTCTCTTGCCGTGCATACAGAGTTTTGGGATGATTTTCACCTAGGCTTTGCTCGAGTATATGCTAGGACTGGTAGGCCTCTTGATTTTATCTCAACTACTATTGACTTAAGACTCGATGCCGCCGATGAAACAGAGATCCGGAGCTTGAGGTGCCTCCAGAGATTGAGTGGAGTGTACATGAGTTTGATGCATACCAGAGAGTCCTTCACGAGAGCCAGATCAGAGCATACGAGTGTATGGGTGGTGCTGGTCCTAGTGGCACCTCGGGTGATGGTGCTAGCACAGCAGTGCTGCTTCTCATGTGAGCAGCGTGTCCTTATAGCAGAGGAGCTTACACGAGCAGAGTGGCAGACACGTAGTACCATTGCTGATTATAGATTTTGGGTTTACAGATAGAGACGTCTTACAGTAGCACGACGTAAAGAGAGGGAGAGGGCTATAGCAGCTTATGGGACTCCTGAGCTCCCAAGTACACCGGTACCAGCTTATGATCCTGCCATTGAGACAGACCTCCCCGTAGATATTCGACAACTCCCGCAGTCGGCACAACCTCCTCGACGTGCACAGCAGCCTCAACACGCATGTCGACCAACAGTTAGAGATGAAGATTTTGATTGGATTGATGTTGATAGTGACTAAACTCAGACTAGTTGGGTTAGCTCACTTACATTATACTTAGATTTATGGGCAGTGACTAACCTCAGACTAGCTGGGGTAGCTCATTTTCATTTTGATGTACTTATTTGATGTTTATATCATTATGAGTTTTTTCATTATTGAGTATCATTACATTTTAGTTGATGTTCTTGATTTTTTTAAAATTTTTAACACTTTGGTTATCATATTGTTTGTTGAAAATCTCCATGTCATTGATCGATAGGGAGAACTAAACTTTGCAAGCATGTGGGGGGGAGCCCACCCCCACATGCTTGCAAAGTTTGGTCATGATCGGAGCATGTTTGGGTTAGTAATTAGCGCCTAGTGTGGATTTTTCAAGTCTCTTGGTGTTTAAGAGGAAAAATCCGAGCCTTCTCCATACCATCGTACCCAAACATGCTCCGATGGGAACCAAACTTTGTAAGCATGTTGTGGAGGGAGTGAGTCTCACATGCATGCAAAGTTTGGTCATAAATCAGAGCATGTTTGGATTGGTAATTAGCGCCCAGTGCGGATTTTTCAAGTCACTTGGTGCTTAAGAGGCCATGAAAAATCCGGGTCTTTCCCATACCATCGTACTCAAACATGCTCCAATGGGAACCAAACTTTGCAAGCATGTGGGAGGGGTCCACTCCCACGTGTTTGCAAAGTTTGGTCACAATCTAAGCATGTTTGGATTGGTAATTAGCGGCCAGTGTTGTGGATTTTTCAAGTCTCTTGGTGCTTAAGAGGCCATGGAAAATCCAGGCCTTCCCTATACCATCGTACCCAAACATGCTCCGATGGGGACCAAGCTTTACAAGCATATGGGGGGACCCACCCCCACATTCTTGCAAAGTTTGGTCACAATCAAAGCATGTTTGAATTGGTAATTAGCGCCCAGTGCAGATTTTTCAAGTCTCTTGGTGCTTAAGAGGCCATGAAAAATCCGGACCTTTCCCATACCATCATACCCAAACATGCTCCGATGGGGACCAAACTTTGCAAGCATATGGGAGGGACCCACCCCCACATGCTTGCAAAGTTTGGTCATAATCGGAGCATGTTTGAATTGGTAATTAGCGCCCATCAGTGTGCGAATTTTTCAAGTCTCTTGGTGCTTAAGAGGCCATGGAAAATCTGGCGGCCTTCCCCATTCCATCATACCCAAACATGCTCGGATGGGAACCAAACTTTGCAAGCATGTGGGAGGGGCCCACCCCCACATGTTTGCAACGTTTGGTCATAATCGGAGCATGTTTGAATTGGTAATTAGCACCCAGTGTGGATTTCTCAAGTCTCTTGGTGCTTAAGAGGCCATGGAAAATCCGGGCCTTCCCCATACCATCGTACCCAAACATGCTCTGATGGGGACCAAACTTTGCAAGCATGTGGGGGTGGGTCCCTCCCACATGCTTGCAAAGTTTGATCATGATCGGAGCATGTTCGGGTTAGTAATTAGCGCCTAGTATGGATTTCTCAAGTCTCTTGGTGCTTAAGAGGCCATGGAAAATCTGGGCATTCCCCATACCATCGTACCCAAACATGCTCTGATGGGGACCAAACTTTGCAAGAATGTGGTGGGAATCCACCCCCACATGCTTGCAAAGTTTGGTCATAATCAGAGCATGTTTGGATTAGTAATTAGCGCCCAGTGCGGATTTTTCAAGTCTCTTGGTGCTTAAGAGGCCATGGAAAATCCGAGCCTTCTCCATACCATCGTATCCAAACATGCTCCCATGGAGACCAAACCTTGCAAACATCTGGGGGGGACCCACCCCACACATGCTTGCAAAGTTTGGTCACAATCGGAGCATGTTTGGTGCCCAGTGCGGATTTTTCAAGTCTCTTAGTGCTAAAGAGGCCATGGAAAATCCGGGCCTTCCTCATACCATCGTACCCAAACATGCTCCGATGGAGACCAAACTTTGTACAAGCATGTGGGGGTGGGCTCCTCCCACATGCTTGCAAACTTTGGTCATGATCGAAGCATGTTCGGGTTAGTAATTAGCGCCCAATGCGAATTTTTCAAGTCTCTTGGTGCTTAAGAGGCCATGGAAAATCCGGGCCTTCTCCATACCATCGTACCCAAACATGCTCCCATGGGAACCAAACTTTGCAAGGATGTGGGAGGGGCCCATCCCTACATTCTTGCAAAGTTTGGTCACAATCGCAGCATGTTTGGATTGGTAATTAGCGCCCAGTGCGGATTTTTCAAGTCTTGGTGCTTAAGAGGCCATGGAAAATCTGGGCCATCCCCATACCATTGTACCCAAACATGCTTCGATGGAGACCAAACGTTGCAAGCATGTGGGGGTGGGTCCCTCCCACATTCTTGCAAAGTTTGGTCATGATCGGATCATGTCGGGTTAGTAATTGGCGCCCAATGTGGATTTTTCAAGTTTCTTGGTGCTTAAGAGGCCATGGAAAATCCGGGCATTCCTCATACCATCATACCCAAACATGCTCTGATAGGAACCAAACTTTGCAAGCATGTGGGAGGGGCCCACCCCCACATGCTTACAAAGTTTGGTCACAATCGGAGCATGTTTGAATTGGTAATTAGCGCCCAGTGCAGATTTTTCAAGTCTCTTGGTGCTTAAGAGGCCATAGAAAATCCGGGCCTTCCCCATACCATCGTACCCAAACATGCTCCGATGGGGACCAAACTTTGCAAGAATGTGGGTGGAATCCACTCCCACATGCTTGCAAAGTTTGGTCACAATTAGAGCATGTTTGGATTAGTAATAATTAGCGCACAGTGTGGATTTTTCAAGTCTCTTGGTGCTTAAGAGGCCATGGAAAATCCGAGCCTTCCCTATACCATCGTACCCAAACATGCTCCCATGGAGACTAAACTTTGCAAGCATATGGAGGGGATCCACCCCCACATGCTTGCAAAGTTTAGTCACAATCAGAGCATGTTTGGATCAGTAATTAGCGCCTAGTGCGAATTTTTCAAGTCTCTTAGTGCTTAAGAGGCCATGGAAAATTTGGGCCTTCCCCATACCATCATATCCAAACATGCTCCGATGGGGACCAAACTTTGCAAGCATGTAGGGGTGGGCCTATCCCACATGCTTGCAAACTTTGGTCCCCATCGGAGCATGTTCGGGTTAGTAATTAGCACCCAGTGCGGATTTTTCAAGTCTCTTGGTGGTTTAGATGCCATGGAAAATCCGGGCCTTCCCCATACCATCGTACCCAAACATGCTCCAATGGGGACGAAACTTTTCAAGCATTGGGAGGGGGGAGGGGGCACCCCCACATGCTTGCAAAGTTTGGTCACGATCGCGGAGCATGTTCGGGTGCACCCAATGCTTGCAAAGTTTGGTGATTTTCAACAAACGATATGGTGATGGTGATTTTCAACAAACGATATGATAGCCAAAGTGTTAAAAAATCAGAAAATCATGAACATCAACTAAAATGAAATGATCCTCAATAATGAGAAAACTCATAATGATATAAATATTAACTAAGTACATCAGAATGTGAGCTAACACAGCCACTCTGGGTTTAGCCACTAACTCAAAAGATCAAGGTATTTTGAAAATGAGCTACCCTTGCTATTCTGAGATTAGGCACTCCCAAAAAATCTGAGTACAATGTAAGTGAGCTAACCTAGCTAGTCTGAGTTTAGTCACTATCATGATAGAGATCTAGTCAGCAGCACCCTCTCTAGCTCTCAACCAACTGCTCTAGAATGCTCTCATGGTCATCCACTCGAAGTCGAAAACATGGGTGAGAACTATGTTTTCAGCTCTGTACTTGATCAAGAGTGAGCCTGGTAGTAGCAACCACTAGATGAGAGAACTGAAATGCCTCTAACTCCCACTTCCACTACTAGAACTCAAGACTCTCCAGACTCCCCCGACCGATGAAGTCGAATCTGCAAGTAGAACCGACCTGCCACAATCATGCTATGGGCGTCAAAAGAAAACCCATGATCATCCATTGTATCCTGGTCAAGGATGCACTTTGGCCTAGTGCAACTCATCAGATAGTAGTCTACTCTCTCGTTATTTTCCTCACCGGCAATAACAGCAAATACATCACCCTCCCCTGTAGTAAATCTGTCAGGTCATCATAATTGACCATGAACGCAGGACCTGTGTGCTCATCAGACAACACTGGATGTGAAGGATGCTCGAGGGAGAGGAATGTCTGTATCCATGCATCTGCCCATCCTCTCGAGGCACAATGTGACCAATCGCCATCCATACATGCTCCACAGAAGCATGCAAACTGTCGTGTGTAAATCGTGGGGACCGCCATGCATGTGCTCCTGATGGAATGTAAGCCCAAGGTGCCAGGTACTGTGTCACAATCATGGGAGGCTCTATGGTCAATCATGCCACCATCCACATGCCACCATCCACATGCCAAAAAATTTTCCTGACAATCCGAGCATCATGTTTGGGATACGATGATGCTACACTCCCACACAAATGTTGGGAGCACCACTCGACTACGTGGCCCGCATCTCCAAACCGCTCAGCATCCTACCGTAGTAGCTGATGACGCCTCAGGACACGTTTCACACACGCGCCCGCACCATATGCTCTCCCTTCCCGTGACCAGTCTCAAAGAATGACCAAATCACTGGGATGCTAGACTGCGCATGCCACCTATAAATCCATAAAACAAAGTCTGAGTTATTGTTTTCTTTAAGATGTTCTAGTGAATTTATTGCGAATATAAGAGAACCATAAGTACTACCTATAGAGCCAATAGAATTGTCATGAGACGACTTGAACTGTGCGCCACAACCATCCGACCAAACCCATTGCTGGCCATGTATGATCCCACAATCTCATAAAAAATCGTCATGGAGACGAAAATAGTGTTGCACAAAATGTGCATCATGTGAACGATCATCACACTGATATAGAAATGATACTCTCTCGAATAATGACACGGGTCTCGAGGGTACTCGTTATCCTATCTACATGAACCTCTGCATGTCGATAGCTAATGTGGACCATAATAGCAACCTAGTGAGGTAAGGAATACAGACGATTAGGACACAAAAAATCAAATAAGTAATATAACTCAAACACGAAACAAATATTATGAAATATAACCATTACCTGCTCTGAGAAGTAATACTCAGATTGTATCTCCTGAAAGGTGTGAAGGTGTAGTTCTCTGCAAAATCAATCACAGAGAAGACCACACCAATAGAGGAAACTCTGCCGGCATGCTCGGAACTCACGATCCTGCCACTTGGCACAATGACTGTGCCGTATATAGGGGTAGATCTGCTCCCTAAATGTGGCTGTGAAGTGACAACGTGGTGTATGTTTGTCCACGAGCTGCAACTTCCTAGACTGTCCACCACTCTGGAGCTAGTGTGTCACATACTCATAACGTTGCCATGGCACTATCTCTTGGTCACTTGCATCAAGATCTACCATTTGTAGATGTGCAAGTGAACCACATGATGTGCAATTGCTCTCCACACAAGGTATCCTATGGAACTGGGCATCCTCCGTGCGTGCACACAAAAGAGAGGATGAAATCACAAGGATTACGAGAGGCAACTCTCTATGCCCACTAAGAGAATGGAACACATCATAAAAAAGTTTAAACTCAACATGGTAGCGACAACAACAGGTGTCACGTTGACGTGAGTACCTCACAAACCAAGGCTTACACCCCTCAAATGACCTTTGCCCAATTTTAAGCTCTGGATACGAAGCCACAAACTGAGAATACAACTCTGTTTGGGTCATTTCAAGAAAGCAAGCACCGTGCTCAATAAACACTTCTCTTGTCACTCTCTTACGCAAAGCTTTCTTGAAAACTGGCGAGGCACGACGATTCTCCTTCCAAAAACTTTCTATCAAGGCTCTAGTGGTTTCATCTAGTAGGCGATCATGCCTAGCTACACGACCACTACTCGCCCCCACAAAGCACCAACCCATTGGCATCTAAACTTTGTCGTCTAATAGACCCAACTCTAAGTGCATGTTGGAAAGGATCCGAGATGTGGCACTCACCTTACCCTTCATTTGGGAGCTACTTATGGCTGCCACAATAGCCCGTCGAGCAGCCAAAGCATCCATAGAGTTCCTCTTCTTGTTAACTATATAGAAATGACGAACACTTTGTAGCACCACCATGCAACTCTCCTCTCTCTTCGACCTCCAATGTCAGAAAGCGCCCTGCAGTTGGCCATGTTGGGCAGATCGATCAAAGCATCAAGCACACATGCCTGTGATGAAGGCGTGAGGTCTTTAAAATAAGAATGGAAGATTGCATGGGCACGACGATGTGCCCCTGACTTTGATAGTTCTTTCCTATCCACACGATGGGCATCCGCCGCCGAAGGAGGGGGTGGGTTCTTGTAGAAGAGAAGGGGACTCAGGAAGGGCGGGTTCATGTGGATTATCTAAATTAAGGGGTAGTGGGAGGGAAGAGGGCGGAGGGAGAGGAAGTGGAAGAGGAGGAGCAAGGCTTGGATCATCACCCACGAAAGGTGTTGTTCGTTGACGTGCTCTCCACTCTCTCTCATCTCTCACGAGCTACCCTTTTCCTCTCTTGAACTTGGTGGACGGGGGGAAGTCTAGTCCTATCACGTTTCTGACTCCTACGACTTTGAGAACCCATTCTCAAGGAAGCTAAGAGAGAAAAAATTATGAAGGCTCAATGATGGGATAGTACTAGAGATAAGTGTGGGATAGTACTAGAGATGTATGATTATATAAGAAAAATAGGTTATCAACTTCAAATCTCATTGGATTTCCTATCCAAGATTGATTGGATAATTAAGATAAACATAAAGATAATTAAAGATAAACTATTATCCACTTAAAAATCAATATTATTAATAATATTTATTCATAAGTCTAAATATTTATCATTACTAGATATATAAATATATCTTTTATTTTATAATTACATAACTGTATTTTTTTTATAATGTATTTTTAAAAAAAATTTATTTAAAGGTTTATTCTACATAAAATATTTTCAAGAATATTAAACTTAAAATTTTATTTTTTTAATTTAATAACATGAACTTTAAAAATAATATTATTGATTTAATTTTAAAATAAAATTCTTTAAAATTAGTGATTATAAATTCTTTTATTTAATAAGTTATATATATTTTATTATTTAAAATTTTATATTCTATTTCTCTAAATTACTAAATTAACTTTTTTTAAAATATATATTTTTTTTAAAAAGGGAGGTGGGAAGGAGGTGCCACGTGTCTGCATGACACATGGCATTCTCTTGACATGTGGCACTATTATGGTTGATGTGGCAATTCCATGATATGGCATGCCATGTCACCAAGTGCGAGGTGGCATGCAAAGGTGGCAAGAAGATATGACATTAATGATGACTAGGATGATGAGGTGGGGAGTCAACTAGGTTGACCATGTTGACATGGAGGGTGGAGGTGGTAAGGTGAGGTGGCAAGCTGCTTATGTGGATCCTCTCGAAGCTGACGTGGACATAAATAAGTGGCATGCATTATATAAGATTTGTGTCTACCCAAGCCTCACAGATGAAATCATATCTGAGCTTTAAAGTTTATCAAGCCTAGATTTTTAAACCTAACTAGGATTGGTTTTAGACTTGAAAAGGGGAGAGTGGACACAATATGAGAATTTTTACTTGGGAGGATTGAATCCCATACTCAAATTAAGCTAAATTTTTTTAATAAATTCATGGCAACAAGCGTATTGATCTCTAGAGTTTTTAGATTGAAAGATTCAATATTTGATTTTCTAGAATTAAATTACAATTGATTTAATGGATCTCTGACATAACAAATTTTTCAAAGTAAATCTACAAAAATCCAACCGCTAGATTTATAATTTTACCTTATACCCACATTATACTAATCTTTCCCAATCTAATCATCACTAGACCCATATAATTTGAGCATTTTAAATGGTAGATGTGGTGGGAGGACAAAATAGTATGTTTTTTTAACAATTCTAATACCTTTTAAATAATATAAAAAATAATAGAACACATCAAAAATTACTCGATAAATCAAGTTAAGCTCTATGTTATTTGTATTTGTGATATGCAAAGTGAGAACATCATATGAGCAATAATGTAGAAGTTATAGGTAATTTACTCACATTCACTGTACCTGTCTAAATCTCCGACAAGGCCTGTATATAAATTTGGTTCCCAAAGAAAAGAAAATTTACAATTATTGGATATTCGATCAGATTATAGTTTGAGGTGCCCAACTTTGCATATGATGTTTCATTAGAAGACCTTGAAGTGAAACTCATTGCTTAACTAGGAGAGATTGGCTATTCTTCTTGAAAAAATGCATGTTTTCTGGTTAAAGCCAAAGGCGTCTACTACATGAAACTAGATAACCTCATCTTGCAGCCACTCTTACACAACTAGGAGTATTAAAGGACAAGTTCTACAGTTGAATATTCTAGACCAGTGTACAAGAGTGGTGGAATCTGGATTCTAGAGGCAACAAACTGGTGAGGTACAAGATCGGTTGTTTCCCATTTCCTCAAACTGATGGGAGATTGTAGCAGATTGCAACTGAACCAGGTTTTAAAAAAATGATTGTTATGCTGAGCTGGCCAGTGACAAGAAACAGCAGACTGCTTGTAAGCTTCAGCATCCACGGTGCCAAACAAGACCCATCGTGCCAAACTTGAAATGTTGTCGCTCCGTATATCTCTGTAGGCCAGCCTGTAGAGAGACCTTATGCTCCCAAAACAAGAGTCCAAAACCTTAGAATGCATGCTGCTCCTCGTGTATATACAGAAGCCCTTGCGCTTCAAAAATGCCTCTTGTGCGGCAGAGAGGATGACAGACCTGACCAAGAGCGACGAAACAAGAGACACTGAGCCTAATTGAACTGTTATAGCCCTCTTCTCTACGATATCTCTACAGAGAGCCTTGAAAGTTGAGAGCAGTTGAAGTGCAGTGTTGGCTTGGGAGTACAACAGAGAGTCGAGGGTCAAGCCTGATGTGACCGAGATAGGGCAATGGACCAAAGTGAACAGGTGGAGGACAGGGCTTCAGGGCCGGCGATGGCAAGAGAGGTGCAAAGGACGAGTCAGGAGGGAGGGTCATGTGCAGTGGAAAACTATACGCGGCCAGGCTCCCGGTAGAAGGTGGCACAGCATGGGTCGTGCCAGAGCTCGAGATGAGGTCGACGAAGACCTGCGCGAAGAAGGGCTGGAGCTTGACAAGGGAGACGTGCACAAAGTGAAGCCCGCCACCGACAAAAGCCCAACAGCAGAGACAACATAGATGGCTGGGTTGACCGTTCATAGATTCCACGCACAGGTGTTGGACTGATGGCTTTGATACCGGGTTTAGGCTTAGGGCAAAACTAGCAACAGAAAGCATAATGGTTTTAGAGTTAAACCATACACAAACATAATGGCACAATGACTAATGAACAACTTAATCTCTACAAACGGAGTGCACCATAGACTACATCTTGGCTTAATGTTTTGTATTAAACATAAAATGATAGTCCTTTTATAGAAGACAATCCCTTTACATAAAATGATAGGCCTTTTATTATAGAAGACAATCCCTTTACATCTTCTAAAAAGCATATGCTGCCACCACACATGCCTTATGTCAAATATGACGCCTAGTGTCCTTAATAGGTGTCACATGCTCACATAATATCTTAAGGGGCTGTTCCCACACACAAAGGAACCTACACATTCAATATCTTTACAAGGGGTTGTTCCCACACAACACACACTTTATACAAATCTCCTTTAACATTGACTTTCCCTAACATTTTTTTTAACAGTGGTGAGAAAATAGCCCTGTTCAAGAGTGTGTATCTCCCAAATGATGAGGAAATACCTCAACACAGCTTTTGTAGCCCTCCGAAGTTTCAGCACTTTTTGCTCTTAAGGTCCTTAAGCCAAAAACCTTCATCTTCTGTCCAAAAATTGACATGCGAAATTGTGGCACGAAAAAGAATGAGTCGTAAATGACGCGAGTAATAGTTTGTAGGACACATTTAGGCACATAAACAAATGAATCAGCTTAAGGTCAGCTCTGTAGTAAGTTTCTACTCCAAAATATCTACAACTCTTTTACACATACTTTCTTGTAACTCTGACACTAATCTACTCAAAAACAATCCATAAAATAGTAGAAATCTCTCTCGAGCACTAAAAATGTGAATTCTCATTGTTTCAAAAAGTATCCACATAAGATATTTCAAATCCAAAATTGGAGTGATGCAGCCCAGGGGAACCCAGTATTTGGATTCTAGAATCGTCCCCCCATGATCTCTATCTGCATGGTTAATTGGCAGATCATTCATGAGGAATCAGAAGAGGAGACATCAAGTATAGAAGGTACCATAGCACGAAGCCATACTAGTGCTCAGCGCCTCAGATGGTGGCAGAAACAGAAATGGTATATAGCCCGACGAAATGCCCTATTATGATGAAAACCCACGGATGCCCAATGGCTGAGGTACCTTGAGGCCACTAAGATACACGATGAGTTCTCAAAGGATTGGGGTGAGGAGTTGAGTAAGATATTGTTGGAGGGAAGACACAAAGAGAAAACCGTCCTTCAAGAGCTAGAAACACCCAAGCTTACAAAAGCTGGGCGCCGAAAATGCAATAAAGCCCTGGTAGAGGGGCAGAACATGAGGCTAGAAAGATCATGGCTAAAGCCAAAAGGGAAAATGAGGACAAACGAGACTTGCTCTCAATACTCGACCACTTCAAAACCTATACTATTGGAGAACGAAAAGTGGTCCGACTGACAGCTACAAGGGTGAAAGTGGATGGGATGTCCACATCATATACGATGGCCTAGCAGAAGTCAAGGAAGTGGATATTGTGGGAAAAGGGGAAGAAGATCTGCCCGTATACATTGCTAAAGACTTGACTTTGGCTGAAGAAGATGAGCTCATTGCTTTCCTCAAGGAATTTAAGGATTATTTCTCTTGGAATTACAAAGAGATGAAGGGGGTACCGCCTAAGGTAGTACAACATACGAATCCAATCATGGAAGGGTCAAGACCAACCAGGCAGAAACCATACCAGATGAATCCTAAGTATGCGGCAATTGTAAAGGAGGAAATTGACAAGCTCATTGCTGCGGATTTCATCTATGAAATCAAACATATGGATTGGTTGTCACCAATCATGATAGTGCCAAAAAAGAATGGAAAACTTAGGGTATGTGTTGATCTTAAAAAGGTTAATATGCAGCCACCACTGGGAAGACCATTATCCATTGCCTTATACAGAACATGTTTTGGAAAGAGTGGTTGGGAGGGAATCTTACAGCTTCTTAGATGGATTCTCCGGTTACAATCAGGCATCCATAGCACCAGAGGACTAGCACGAAACAGCTTTCAACACAATCTGGGGGACATTTGCATACAAGGTTATGCTGTTCAGCCTCACAAATGCCCCAGCAACGTTTCAACAGTTGATGTGCATAGCCTTCAAGGACTACTTACAAAAGTGGTTGGAGGTATTCATTAACGATCTATGTGAATACTCTCGATGGGTAGGGCCGACCACATGTCAAGAACTTGAAATGGGGAACCATCAATTGGTGTTAATGATGATCTCCCTGATGCTTGTTTATTTAAGTTAGACATGGTACCCAAATGGAGTGAAGAAATCTCAGAGTATCTAGCTTATGGTTTTCCGCGAAATACCTTTGAACAAACATAAAATGCGGCGGTTCATCAAGTTGGCTGCACCTTATCAACTGATTGCGGGAGAACTCTATAAGCTAGGAAAAGATAATGTGCTCAGAAGATGCGTTAGAGAGGATGAGTTCGTCACCTTATTGGAAGAAGCTCATTTAGGGATAGCAGACATGGTTTTTACTGGAGAAATCACAGCTTGAAAAGTACTCCAAGCAAGACTATGGTGGCCTACGTTATTCAGAGATGCCATAGAATTTGTCAAAAGATGCGAAGAATGTCAACGTTTCGCTACAGCAAAAGGACAAGATGCCGCTCACCCCTATTATTATAAGAGAACCGTTCGAGAAGCGGGGGATAGATTTTGTGGGATCGATTAGTCTAGCGGCACATCCATCCCAAGCCCGATACGTGATCATGGCCACGGACTATTTCACAAATGGGTAGAAGCTAGAGCCTCAAGGAGAGATGATGCACGAATAATTGTAGAATTTTTATATAAGTAAATCATCTCGAGGTCATTAGAATTGGTTAGTGATCGTGGCTCACATTTTATCAAGAGGTGATTAATCATTTGCTTGCAGGATTCTTAGTGATCCATCGAAAATTATCACCTTATTATCCATAGGTGATAGATGGATTTAATTTTTGTACTATTAAAAAAACCCTTATGTGGTACTCATTTGCAGGCTTTATTTGATCCTTATTTCAAAGGGTTATCAAAGGTGGAATGTGAGCACTGGAGGATATCCAAGGAGGACATGAGAGAGCTCATTTATCGTGAGAGGTTACTTGTGGTATACTGAGTTATAACTATTATGTGGCTTCCCATATATCAAGTGCTTTGCATCGTGTGTAAGAGTAGGTTGGGCATATCTGTGATGTTGTCTTGGAAGTTTATTACTATGCACACTTGAAGATTCAGTGTAGGTTTGGGTTACACCCACACATGATAGTAGTTTAATGTGATAGAGACTCCACTACAACAAGACTCCTAGAAGCCCTCTGTGGATGTCGGTTACACCCATAGAGGATAATAATGAAACGTGACAGAGATTCCACTGTGCACCAAGACTCCTATAAGCCTTGGTTGAGAAGGAAAAAGGTAAAGTTTAAGGTTGATGGTATGCATAAAGTATGTGAAGCATGCCAGTTTGGTAAGCAGGCCAAACATGCTTTCCCACATGAAAAGCATGTCAGTGCAAGGCCATTAGATGTTATACATTTAGATGTACGGGGATCGGCCAAGACTGCAACAATTGCAGGTTGCAGGTACTATGTTACATTCATTGGTGACCACACTAGGAAAGTGTGGGTTTACTTTATGAAGGAGAAAAGTGAGGTGTTTACTCACTTTAAGAATGAGGTTTACTTCATGAAGGAGAAAAGTGAGGTGTTTATTCACTTTCAGAGATTTAAAGCCTTGATTGAGAAGGAAAAAGGCATGCAAATAAAATACCTCAGATCAGATGGTGGGGTAGAATATTTCTCCAATGAGCAGTGATTTACTGAAAAAGCAGGGAATCAAGAGATAGTTTACATGTAGGTACAATTCGCAATAGAATGGTGTTGCAGAAAGAAAAAATAGACACATGGTAGAAGTGGCACGTGCCTTGATGGCTAAAAAGAATATGCCACATTATTTTTGGACAAAAGCAATAGCAACCGCTATGTACATTATGAACAGGAGATCCACTACAGCTGTTCATGGTATGGTACTTGAACAGAAGTTTACAAGTATAAGACCGGATATGTCTCACTTGAAAGTATTTGGGTGTATTGCATATGTGATGTTCTTGATGAATTAAGAACAAAGTTGGATCTAAAGGCAAAGAAATGCATCTTTATTGGTTATGCTATGGAGTAGAAAGATTATAGACGTTATAACCTTATCACTACAGATGTAATACGCAGAGAGAAGGAAAAGATAGATCAACCTTTTGTGCATGATCTATCAGCACGTCACTCATATATGGATGGTTAGTGGGTTTGAGCAGAGTCTTGATGAGGAGCTTGGCATTTCGTTTGTGGTTACTCGTAGTGTAAGCTCGGGGGGGTCACTATATGTAAATCCTCTATATCACGTGCGTTCAAGGCCTATTTAAAAAGTCCCTTATCTGTGAATTTTTTAGTGAATATAATGTATCCTTTCCTATTCAAATCTATAAATTTTTTAAAAAATACAATAAATAAATCCCCTCTGTAAATATATTTCTGTAAGTTTTAAATATTTAAAATGTCCTTCTGTTGAACCCACGTGATACTTACATATTTATACGAGTGACCCCCCCAAGAGTGTAAGGAGAACCATGGTTGTTTTGAGGACACCTGGTAGTGATCCAGATGTACGGAGGTCTTTGAGGGTTAGGTACCTTGTTAATGATAAGTTGAGATATGATGGATATATATCCCATCATTATGCTTACATGGTTAAAGCAATACAAGGGCTGGAGCTCACTTGTTTTAAGCAGACACTTGGAAATAAGAACTGGAAAAATACCATGAATAAGGAGATGGCATCTTTGAGGGTTAGGTACCTTGTTAATGATAAGTTGAGATATGATGGATATATATCCCATCATTATGCTTACATGGTTAAAGCAATACAAGAGCTGGAGCTCACTTGTTTTAAGCAGACACTTGGAAATAAGAACTGGAAAAATACCATGAATAAGGAGATGGCATCATTGGATGCAAATGCAACATGGGACTTGGCGCCTTTGCTTAAGTAAAAGAAGGCAATTGGATGTAAGTGGGTGTATAAAGTCAAGCATAGCATTGATGGTTTAGTAATCAGGTATAAGGTAAGATTGGTTGCCAAGGGCTATGCACAAACTTATGGCATTGACTATGAGGAGACATTCAGCCCGGTTGCAAGAATGGAAATCATGAGAGCTATCATTGCTATGGTTGCAGCAAAGGGTTAGTCTTTACATTAGATGGATGTAAAGAATTCCTTCTTGCATGGTGATTTACATGATGCAGCCCACCGAGTTATGAGAGTGATGCACACCCAGATTTTGTGTGCAAGTTATGCAAAGCCTTGTATGGCTTGAAGTAGGCACCCAAAGTATAGTCAAACAAGATCGGGGAGTATCTTGTTACCATCGGATTTCAGATATCCAATGCAGATTTTTCACTTTATGTGAAAAAGATAGATAGAGGGATCATGCTATTAGTCATTTATGTGGATGACAATTATCACTAGTGATAGTGACGCTAACATACATGATGTCAAGAGGCTTTTGAAGCAGAATTTTGAGTTGAATGATGTGGGTGAACTGCGGTATTTCTTAGGCTTAGAGGTGGTGAGATCACCTCATGGCATTTTGTTATTGCAAAGGCAGTATGACTTGGACATGTTGTCCACGTATGGTATGATAGGCTGTAAGCCTATTTCAGTGCCATTGGAACAAAACACAAACCTTTTTGCAAATATAGGTGAGATTTTGAGGATCCTACGTACAGGTGCATAGTGGATAGCTTGATTTACATGACCATTACTAGGCCAGACTTGAGCTATGCTATTGGACTTGTGAGTCGGTTTATGCAGGCCCCTAGGAAGCCTCACTTGGATGTGGCTAGACGGATTCTCAAGTACATAAAGTCCACATTTGATTATGGAGTTTTCTATGAGGGATACACAACAGCTCTCTATAGGGGACACAGATGCTGATTCGGCTGGTAGTGTTGCACACATGAGATCTACTAGTGGTTTTATGTTTTCATTTAGGAGTGCTGCTGTGAGTTGGAGCAGTAAGAAGTAGCCAATAATTGTCTTGTTGAGTACAGAGGCAGAGTATAGGGGTGCTACTATGGCAGCTTGTGAGGTAGCTTGGTTTTAGAAGCTCCTTGGTGATATGGGTTAGCCCGTGATAGGGAAGTTGTCATTTATTGTGATAACATGAGTAGCATATAGTTGGCCAGTGACCCAGTATACCATGATAGAACAAAGCCCATTGAGGTGTACTATCAGTTTATGAGGGACAAAGTTCTAGAAAGTGTTATAGATGTGGTGTATGTAGAGGATCAGCGGACTGACATCTTCACGACGGCATTGGGCATAGAGAAATTTCATAGGTTTGGAAGCTTAGCTTACTTGGAGTGCGGTGTGTGGAGTTGAGCTTGAGGGGGAGTGTTGAGATATCGAGCTCAACTATTGCTACGGTAGACATTGATGACCCGCCTAGGTGATAGCTTCCGCACTTATGCCACTGGCATGGTTGGTAAGATTATGGTTGATATGTTATGAGTGGATAATAGGCTATGTGACAAACCACTTTGGAGTACTAGAGTTATGGCATAGTTATAGCACTAGCTCATATAGTCGGGTTCACACTATTATTGTAGGAGAGCATTAGGGAAAATTTGGACTCAAATTGGACCCTTTAAGGATTTGTACACATTCTCTCTCCACAAAAATGGGCTCATGGTGAAATTTTTGCAAATCAACTTAAAAATGAGCCGAGTTTGAACATTTAGAATCTACTCTCTTGGAGACCTTTCCAATGATATATAGCATGATGGGCAATTTTGCATATTCAAGAAGTCTCCAAAATTTAGCCATCCATCTCTCTCGTGTCTTGCTCTCTCTTGTGTGTGTGTGTGTGTGTGTGTGTGTGTGTGTGTGTGTGTGTGTGTGTGTGTGTGTGTGTTTGCTTGTAAAGGAACTCAAGATCTCTCTCTCCCCCGCATTCTGTTTAATTTTCAATGCATATATAATTGGATACAACTCTTCCTCCTAAGTATGCCACCTGACCTAGCGCTCATCAAGCTCCTTTCTTTCAAAAGCCATAGGTCAGCCCCCTGGAACAAGGCACCCCCAATGGCGTAATCTCTAGCATCAGTCTCTCAACCACGAATTGTTGGTGGTTAAAGTCTAGAAGAGGAAGTGATGCATACATTTTCATTTCCTCTTTATCCTTGGGATCTCCCTCTGAGGGTTGGCATATACGTATAGAGGTGGTTTGTTCTGTGTGGTGACCGAATCATTACCAAACAACTGCCCCTCCATGGGGTGTGCTTTCCATGTTCTCATATCAATCTTTAAGATTTTCAAATCCCTACGTACATACATGTGATCCAAGGCCCAATCATGCACTAATTTGGATTCCCTCATAAAGGGTCTCCCTAATATTATGTCATATGAATCATGTTGACGTAGGAAATCCATGACCACAAATGTATGATGGTAGTAGCGAAACGTAAAGAGTTTGAATTTAACATTCTCCAGAAGCCCAATGGACCTCAAAGATGTTCTGTCAGCCATTTTAACGATTAGATCTACTTTTTTAGAGCGGGTTTTCCCCAGTTTTCCCAACAAAGTTTTGTGATGATGCAAACCCCCGCCCCACCCTCCATCATAGCCAGTGCCTCTGGTATCCATTATGATGATTCTTTCCTTGTCTCCTAATTGAGCTTGAGCTCTTGTTATTAGGACATTGAGTGGTGTGATATTCTCAAGCTGTACACTAATGGTCCGGATGGTGGCCTGATTTTGGCAGTAGAAGTTGAGCCACTTGCATGGTATATGGACAATCCTTAATCAAATGATCAATTCCACATTTAGTATAGGTGAGTACTAGCATGTCATGGGGCGAAGTCGTCACTTGTTGTGGTTGATGTGTATGAACCATATTCTTGTTTGGGCACTCAGCGACTCGATGTGGCCCTCCACAGCCAAAACATTATAGCGGTCCTCTTCTTAGATTCGAGTTCATGTCCTTGCCCTTCCATTGTACCATGGTTTGAAACATAGGTAGTACTGGAGTGTTATTCTATAGGACGTAATATTTTGGCATAACCTTAGCCGTTTCCTCGTAGTACTCCCTGCTAAGTTCTACTTCCCGCACCATGTCAATATCTTCTGACGGCTCTTAGATCAATACTTGATTGATCTTAGCCTGTGGTGGTTGTGGTGGTAGAACTGGTGGTGGCAAAGGTGAAGCGTCTTGTACTCGGAACAACCCCCTAGGAGGTAAGTAGGAAGAGTAGGGTTGTCCAACAATAGAGCGGTGATCTGTACAAATGGCATCGATAAAACCAATGGGCCTCTAAGTGCTGGTAGCTGTGTAACATTTTAAAATCTTGGATATCTACACACATTGAAGTGTCATGATTTCCTAATTTTACACAATGATCACAATAGAGTAATGGCCTTGCTCTTAACTATGGACACTTGGTGCACATAGAGCACCACACCAATTCCCTGCAAGCGTAAAGGTGATTATGTCCATGCCCAGATGTTTCTCTTCCCTCTTTGACTTTCAATTTCTCTAATATGGCATTACTGAGCTCATCCACCGTCATGTTTCTGACTTGCTTGCTTTAACTTCCAATTTCTTGGTGGCTCGAGACACACAAAGTCGTAGTTGCAGATGTTTTAACATCTTCCGGTTGCGGCAATTCCAACATATTATCTTCATATTTGATTTCCAGTTTGCAACATGCATCAAGAGTAGCAGGTCGGGCTAGTACCAAGTAATCATGCATTTTATGGTCTCTAACCCCTCTCTGAAATCAAGGCAATAACTGATCATCAGTTAACCTCTCCCAAAGTTTGCACCTCAAATTTAAGTGCTTAAGATGAGAAACATAGTCTCTCATCGACTCATCTTCCTTTTGTTTGATATTATGTAACTATGCCACATGGCTTCATCTATCACCACTTCGGGCAAAACTGGGCACAAAAACAATCTTTAACCTTGTGATGTTAACCTTATCCTCAGACTTAAGGGTTCTGAACCACTAATGAGCTCTTCCTTCCAAGGTCAGCGAGAAGGCATGTATCATTGTCACGTCACTGACTGGCCCGCAGGTTTCACATGTGGACTCAAAATCTCTACATGGATAGGATCCCCGTCCCCAGAGAACTTTTGGACAAGTTTGGAAATGATATGGGGTTTCATCTAGGAAATTTGAGATTCTACTGCCTAGTTCTCTGACCATCCCCTGGCTCTGTTGCCATATTTAGCAAGTCTGTCCTTGTGACTGTGTTAAGGTCCATGGTTGGATCTATCCTAGGCCTTTGAGGAATTGCTCCCCCCCTTCTTGTATTGGCTCTTCTAGGTATTTCTGGTCCATGGGATGGTCCAACCGTTGTACCTTGTAGTGACTCCCCATTAGTCACCTCCGTACTTCTTTGCAGAATCAGGAGTTCCATGTCTTGTAAGAATGTAGGGTGATAGGAATACTTATGTGGACTATGCATGATATAAAGAGTGCTCAGGTAATACTGTAGCTTGTTAACATATTATGTTAAGTCATGATTGTCATCCAAACTTACCTGCTACAATCTTTTTTGATGTTCTACAGGGCTTTCAGTGTCAGGGTAAAATGGATGTCCATTATGTGGGCCGCAACTTGAGGCTCGATACTCAAAGTCTATGAAGAAGATTGTATACAATGGCCACAAGAAGTATCTCCCAGTGGACCATCCTTTGCGTGAGGGATTTCTAGGGAGGTCTCCTCGCATATGGAAGAGCGGTGATTCGAGGACCTTATGGGAGCTGGATCCAACCTGTACACCTCTAGGAATGAAGCGTCTATCCATTTTCCATCAACTTCCATACTGGAATAACCTTCTAGTGAACCATCTTCTTGACCCAATGCACATTTTCAAGAATATAGCCGAGGTTCTTTGGAAAACCATCACAAGAGAGCAAGGAGAGCAAGGCACAATGAGATGATTTACAAGAGGTTCAATGCATGCACCACTTATGGGCCCAAAATAGAGCAGATGGAAAGGTGAAGCTACCAAAAGCACCTTGGGTCAAGACAAAGGATGAGCAACAGCGTGTAAAGAAGTGCATTAGTGAGTTTTGTACCCCTACAAAATGCATGCATTGATTGAAGGGAGCATTTACAAAGGACGATGAGCTTAGTGGCTTGAAGAGTCACGATTGGCACAAATTCTTGCAATTCGTGCTTCCTATAGCCATCAAGGATTACCTCAATGATGACATTAGAGCAACAATTTACAAAATTGGTTCAGTGGTACGTTGGATATCAAGGAAAGAGATTAGTAGAGACACATTGGAAGCAGCACGGTTAAACTCCATCAAGGTTGTTACAATGGCTGAGAAATACTTTCCAACAAGTATTTTAACCATTCAATTGCACTTGCTAGTTCATGTGTTGATGAAGTTGCTGGTTGGGGTTGTCCATAGCCAATGGATGTTTTTCTTAGAGAGATTTATGAAGACACTTAAAAGATTTGTTCGTCAAAGAGCTTGTCCTGAAGGTAGTATGGCAGCGGGATGGCTTGTTCAAGAATCACTTGTATATATAACTGAATTTCTCAGTACATCTGATCTCGATATGCCAAGATTATGGACACAAGAAGAAGATGATCGACTAGTTGGGGAAGAGCCACAAGGGAAAGGCCTTGTGAGAACAATGGATGTAGCATTGTGTGAGAAGATCAATAAATTTTGTATCTTAAACTCACATGCTATGGAGAAATGGATCGAGAGATATAACTTGGTGAAGGCTGAAAGGGACCAAGCTCGTTTGAGTTTTAGAAGGAGTCAAGCAACCCGCACACTACCATTCCCAACAGAACTTGCACTTCTTCTAGACTTTCCTTCTAATAAATGGCTCGAGCAAACCATACTACAAGCTAAACGCAATGGTGAATCAATAAGTGATAAGGAGGAGGAGCTTGCATATGGTTATGATTTCCATGTATGTGAGTTAGAGATATCTACGCATTGTCTTTTATGTTATGCTTTCGTGAATTTATACAATAAAAGTACTTATTTATTGTGCTTGCAGTATCATAAGTTTGGGGCAATTTGGTCACGCGGACGTCACTTTCGAGTAGAAGGAATAGATAAAAAGAGAACAACATTTGATTGTGGTGTGAAGGCTAATTTCATGCAAGAAAGTCGTTCAAGTGCAAGTGATGGCAATACTGAAGTAGGCATGCTAGATTATTGTAGAACAATCTAAGATATTATCAAGGTTGGATTCAGAAAGTTTGATATGTTCATTTTTGATGTGAAATGGTTCAAGTTGGTAACTCAAGGGGCGCAAATAACTATATGCAAAGACAAGTGTGGATTTCTTCAAGTAGACCGCACAAAGATATGGACTGACCAAAGGGACACATTTTTGCTACTAGAGCACTGTGAGCAAGTCATCTTTGTGGAAGACCTGACAGATCATAAATGGTTGTTTGTGATCAAATAAATCCACGTAGAAAACAAATATTTGAAGAGGTGAAAATAGCAGTTGACTGTTTGCCAGATGCTGAGGAACTCCCCCCAGATCATGTGATGGTTGAGCATAGACCACTAGCACCTATTGAACAACAAGAAGAATAAGAAGAAGACATACTAATTGAGGAAGTAGGTGAGGCTCACACAGGATTAGGATCGGATGAAGGTGTACTCATTGAGCAAATACATCTTGAACAAGAAACAGACACTAGAGATAATCTAGAAGAAGAAGAGATTCAAGCTGAGTATGATCATGATGCATCGACAACTCTCATGCTAGAGCTAGAAGAGGATGATGACATGGATGAATTACCTTCTACTACTACAAGACAACCGGTTCCACCAATTGACAACAATGATGGAGTATTTCGAGAAATAGATTTATTTGGAGCCATGGATCTCACTGAGGACGAGCAAGTTGATGATGAGCTGTAAGCACTTTCTTAATTGCACCTTAGTGATGAGGAGGAGGAGCTAGCATTTTTTCTCCTTCAAAGAGCGTGATGGAAGTTATACCCTCCTCTCTCCCTCAGCTCCCCCCCCCCCTCTCTCTCTCTCTCTCTCTCTCTCTCTCTCTCTCTCTCTCTCTCTTTATCTATCTCTTTCTCTCTGATCATCTCTCTCTCTAGCTCTCTCGCGCTCTCTCTCCCTCTCTCTCTTAGACACATATGCTTGCAAAGAGGTAGAAAGAGAAGGCTAAAACACACCCCAGGATGGGAACTAGCAAATATTATATATAAATTCAATTTTTTAAAAAAAGAAAAATTTCGACTGTTATTTCGACGCTTCTTTCGATGCCTTTTTCCATGCATATTTCGACTGTTATTTTGACGTCTTTTTCCATGCATATTTTGGCGCCTATTTCGACACACATATCGACGACACGACCAGGCATGGAAACTAAGCGTCGAAAAACAATGATTCTCTTGTAGTGACATGACGACTTGTAGTGACACGACGACTTATTAGGGGGAAATCTTGCATGGCACCGTAGCAATACTTGTGGTGTTTAAAATAGCACGGCCTAGCACTCGACGAGCAGCAGTTGCTGCCACCACGTAGAGAGCAGGCTACGGGTTAGAACTATAGTTGCACGCTTGAGCACGCTGAGGCTGTCGTTGCACACTTGAGTTGTTGCAGTAACGCTTATGTCATGGTGGGCACCTTGCATAACAGTAGCGCTTTAGAAAGGACTGGATGAGTCGCCTAGCTGAGAGTCGCTTAGCAACACAAGGCAAGGAACCTCCACGTAGTTGGCTCTGATACCAAGTTCAAAAACTTGGAGGAGAGAAAACGTGGGAATATGAGGATAAGCTAAACGTGGAGAGAGAGAGAGACAAAATGTAGCAAAAAGTTTATGAGTACTTCAGCTAAAAACAAGGCTTACAGTACCTTTCTCCTCTCACAAAGTATGAGAGAGAGATGACCCCTTTATAGCCTTTATAGCCTCTCACAAAGTATGAAAGAGAGATGATCCCTTTATAGCCTCCAGGCTAGGGTTCACAAACATTATCTCAACAAGAGATGGTTTGCTTCACACACACACACACACCTTATCTATAAAATGAGCATATAATTTCAACAAGTATATTCGTATCATCACCCACAAAGCTCGGTGCCATCTATGCCCTTGAAATCATGTCCACACAATCTAACTCATACACATCAATACCGTACATTATCTTCATGTGCACATGTATCAATATCATCACGATGTGCATGTGTATCAATATTATCATGTGTATATGTATCAATATGTGCATGTGTTGCATCAATATCATCATGTGCATGTGTGTGTGATACATTATCATCATCAATGTCTACACCATAATACAATGAATGGATCTATCTATGTGAATGGGAATCAATGATTTGATGGCTAAATGTCATGACAAGTCATAGAAACTATCAAGGCCCATGTGAACACCATTGTGATAGTGATAAATGTGTAAGCATATACCACACATGTGCTCTAAGGACCCAATCGTATCATGCCACGACTCACAGACTGCTCCCCATGCACATCAATAACACCAAGATCATGAACATGCAACCAATCATCTCAAAACTCTGGATAAGTCATGCCCATGATGAATACATGCCCACATCCTCCACGATGCATAAAAATCCTTGGTCTGAGCCAAATCTCCCCTTAATAAATCGCTGATGATGAAAATTGATGGATGTTAAAAAATTCACAAAAGAGCTAGGCTAATGTGTGAACAATGTCCTTAAAACACAAGCCACATGAATACACCTCAAGCTAAAGTATGGGTATGTGAAATATAGGATGGGAAACAACCATAAGTAATGGACTAGACAAGGTGTGGTTGGACAAGGCCACAATCAATTGGGCTCTAGGGTTATGAGAGTGTGAAAACAAGAGTTGGAACCCTAAGGATTAAAGATATAAGGGTCTTTGGTGGAGCAATAGAAATCTTATTCCCCTCTTCTTCTTCTTCTCTCCCTCTCACTTGATGTTATGATGATCCTAGCAAGGGATCATCGGTGATCTGAGAGCTGAACAGATTGTTGGATTATTAGCAAGCTGGGATCATTGGATCATTTATGATTTAAGAGCCCAAATCATTGTAAAGCTACATTGCCTATGATCTGAGAGCCCCAATCATCGAAAAGCTACTTGGCAGCTCGAATCGTCAGAAAGCTAGATTGGGAGCTCGAATCATCAGAAAGCTAGATCCCCCCACGATTTGAGAGCTTGAATCACCAAAAAGGTGAATGCCTGCAATTAGAGAGTCTCAATTGTGAAAAAACTAGATCGTCCATGATCTCATAGCCTGAATTGTTGAAAATTTGGATCGTCCCCATGATTTGAGAGCTCGAATTGTCAGAAAGCTGGATCATTCGTTATTTGAGAGCCCAAATTGTCTGATAGTTAGATCGTCTACGATCTAAGAGCCAATCCTCAGATCGTTGGAGTCATTAGATTGTCTGCGATTTGAAAGCCTGATCATCGGAACGTTGGAATTGTTTTGATAGATCGTCTGCGATCTGAGAGCCTGATCATTAATCATTGGAATCATCAGATCGTATCGTCTGCGATCTGAGAGCTCGATTGTCGGATTATTAGAATTGTCGAATCATCTCTAATCTGTCTATATATGATGAAACCAGTCATGCTCCCCCTGTGCAAAGCTTTCTCTGTGAGTGTGCAATGGTCAATCACTTTTGTGTTGGCCTTACTGATGATCTCACCACCACCAAGAAGGTTTCTTGAAATCACTTTTGTGCATTCCATTTCTGTCACTTCTATGTAGGCTGTTTATGTGCCTTCTCTATTGATGATCTTATTGACCCACCAAGAAGGTTTCAATCACTTCTGTGTATGCCATTTCAATCACTTCTGTGTATGCCATTTCAATCACTTCTATGTAGGCCATTTATGTGCCTGCTGATGATCGTACTGACCCTACTCCTAGAGATCTACAAAGTGGAATTCCTTGAGCAGAGGAGAAGGAATGCAAGCCTACATTCAGCTCTTTCTTTTTTTCTTTTTTTCTTTTTTTGAAGCTTTTGACGTTTTTAATGCTTTAGATGATTCATAGGTATTTACAGTTTAAAATACATGCTACTTTGCAAGATAATGACCAATCAAGGTGATGATATAGCCGGGCTTATCTCTTCAAAGGTCAGTTTAAAGCACACCGGGGTTAATCTAGATGCTATGAAAGTTGTTGCAAAAGCTTATAGTAAAAGATCACTTAAGGACTTTGAGGAGACCTTCAATACATATAGGGACCAGTTGCCAATTGTTCATTGACATCTGTCATCTCTGGTGTATGATACATTTCTGGAGCAGAACCTTTGTAGGCTCATAGAGTCTTTCTTACGAGAGTGGAGATCAGCCAAGTGGTCTTGTTGTTCATTTGTTGTTAAGGTACTATTATCAAGCCTTAATCCTCTTGTTGCATCTTATTGTTGATAGTTTGAGTGTGAATCTTGATAGGGGTTAGCATTAATCTCATGCTGTTAATCTCCTTTCTTGATTAATAACTCTCCAAATTGCTCTTAATCTCTAATTGATATCATATTTATCACTAATCACCTTGAATAAGCCTTAAACTTATTAAATCTAAGTATAAATTACTTGTTGTCCAATAGTTTTGCCCTTTGTGTAACCTTTGCATGCTTCTTTACAAGAAAATCAACAAGAACTCTAGAAAAGGATGAAAGATTGAACATTTAGTTCAATTCTTGTACTTCCAATCCCTTGTTGTAGGAGGCTGATTTTACATAAGAACTTCAACTTTACACACTTTCTTGATCAAGATTTGCAATCAGCACTCCAGGATCTTCCATAGACTTGCACAACCACCATTTCTTGATCATTTTTTGCCAAGACCAAAGACCTTTGACAAATCCATCAGTGAAACAAGAAATCCCTCAAGATTTTTAAGAAAATGTTGGTTCTAGATTTGCTATAATGTTGTCCAAAAATTAAAGCTTATAAAGTGACCAAATTGAGGTTTAATCAAAGATTATAGTAAAAGAAACTCTAATCAAGAAATAGTGTAGATTAGAGTTTTTAAAAAGTGCGATTAGCATGTACCTAAAAATAATTAACGTTAATTTCATCAATAATCCACTCTCAACAAAGATCAAAGTAAATCTAAAAATTTGTGTAAAACCTAATCTAAAAATGATGAAGTATTAATCACTTCCCTAAGCAAAGCTCGGATACTAATGTAAGAAACGGGTCTAGGCAAAGCTCTATAACCAATGCAAGAAAGGAATCTAGTGAGAGATTAGGAAATTGTATTGATTATACATGGAGTACACATGTTTACTCATCATAGAGATTAAACACCTAAACATGGAAAGTCTACTATGAATCAGTCATGAAAGCTCATAAGCTCTAAAAAAGGTACAATGTATAATATGTCAAAAAGGTGCCAAATACACGACATGTGTCTTTTATAGTCCCAAGGCCCATGTGCCCACATGTATAAATGACCCTAAGCCCCCATGTGCTTAGGCCCATCCCCCCATGTTCATGTGTACCTAAAATCACTTCATTACAGTGAGCCCATCCTCTCAAATGCTATGAAGACTAGACACCAAGCTAGGATTATATCATCACATATTTTTACATAAACTAGTTTTTCGAAAATCTCTTAATTCTCTAAACTATTCATTATGGCTAGTCATGTGGTTAGAAGCACCCAAATCATGCATATGCTAGACATCACAAAAATTTTCTCCACACCCAAGTACCATGAGAAGAATGTGGGATAGAGGGTGAGCTTGAGCTCCCTTGCAAGCAAAGTCCTTCACACACATACACAAGAGTACATAAGCACAAACGAGAGAGATGGATGGCTGAAGTTTCTTCTTCCTTCATACTTCTCTACAACCATAACAAAAAGAGAAGAGAGTACATATAATAAGTGAAAGTACTCTACTACTAAAACATACATGGTGCATAGTGTGAACTTGACTATATGATATGGCACTATAACTATGCCACAACTTTAGTAAACCAAAGTGGCTGTTATACATAGCTTACAAACTAAAGGCAATATATTAGCCATAATCTCATCGACCATACCAGTCGCATAAGTGCAAAGATGTCATCCTAGCATGTCATACATATCCAAACTAGTTTGATGAACGAGGTTCAACCCATGGGTCTAGCCTTTTTCCCTCCACTAGACCTATGAACCGGTGTAGACTCATGCACCTATAATTGAAATTACCACTTTACTTACACACACCACTTAAGATAAGTTTACACACACATGCACCTAGAATTGAAATTACCACTTTACTTGAGAACCTCTGGTAATGCCAAGAGTGATTACTGCTCTAAGAGCTATTAAATTTGGAGGTTGAGCCTTGATAAGCTCTTGCAGTTTCCTTGACTCTATAAGGTCCTTGTGCTCTAGTTGGCACACTAAGCGATCTAATAATGGTGGAGTTTTGCATGGGGATATACATGTTTCCTTCCATATCAACATAGAGTTCTTGTCCATCATGTGTAGCAACGATGACTTTTGGGTTATCCAAAATCTCTTGTTCATGACTTGGCAAGGAAGAGCTCCCTTTACTAGGACTTTTGAATTCTCATGATAACTGTACTACTATAGCACATAGGCTTCACCAATTAATCGAGTTTGAGCTTGTTCCCTACATTCTCATTGATCACTCATCTCTCTCCAATCTAGTGAGCATAGTTTGGTGAGAAAGTTGAGCCTTTTTTTAGCCCTTCTCAATCAGTAAATACTTAGCACTCACTAGACTCCATTCCATCTAGCGAAATCTCTATAGGGTTTAAACCCTACAGGAATGATCTAGTCTCTTTTGTTGTTGTGTGAAGGGCTCTTGGTATGCTCCAAAGTTGGTGTTTGGTGAAATTAGGGAGATGTTAACATTTGTACAGGCATGGACAACACAGCCCGCGAGACTTCCTATGTCTCTCGATTCTTTGCAGATAGAGGGTTCTTCCCATATATGTGTCTCGTATTCCTCCATAGGGAAGGAATGGATGGACTCCCCCAACCCATTTTCCTCAAACATTTTGAACAGTGTGTTTGCTTGGGACTCCTCTTCTATTTCTTCCGGAATTAGGGTTGGCACGTCCAATTCCCTATCCTGGGTTTGCTCATTTCGTGGATAAACTATATCCCTTACTTGGTTAGCCCTCAGCTTGGCTTCATGAAGTCGTTAGCATTCTTCAACTAAGGCCTTGGCATCTTCGAGCTTTCTTATTTCCTCGTCAGCATTGGGGTATTCACCGACCCCCTTAGGAGTTGGTTGCTCTCTTTGCTCTTCCTAGTTGATCCTCTATGATTGATCCCTTGACACCCCTCTTCCTTCGATTGGGTGGATCTGGTGTCGATTGTATCTTCTTTGGATCCGTCTTGGATTGTGACCTTGTGTCACCCTTACCCACTTTGTTTACTCTTCTCCTGCACGGCCACTCTACACATGGTTTAGTACCACTCCCTAACGTCGATGTGTGACACGAAGTCTTATATTTGAATAATCACAGATTGGGTTCTAGAAGAGGACTGAGAAATGATTTGACCTAACCATAAATGCATAAGCACCTGATTGAGCACTAGAATCGCTTGGATGAGGTTCTTTTTATGAGTATATTTTCTTTTTTAATGGAAATTTTTAAGGGTTTTTAAAAGTTTTTTTATTTTTTAAAAATGTTAAAGTACAAAACAATAAACAGATAGAAAAATGAATAGAAATATGCAAGGTGCATTTGAACAATGTAAATATGAATTTTTATTTATTTTTTACCTTCTAGAATCAAAAATTTGGAACTAGGATTCTTTCGTTTTGACAATCAGCCTTTGAATCCATGATCCAAATCAAGGACGATTTGAAAATTGGGGCAATCTTGAACTGGAAATGATCCAAAGATCTGATAATCCAAAAAGTGGGAGGATCTAGATCTTGAACAATCCGAGAGTTGGATAGGCAATCTGAATTAGACAACGATCTGGATTTGGGATCACATAATCCAAAATTTGACAATGTAATATTAGGATCATCTATCCAAAGTAGTGAGATGTGATTGCGAGACAATTGGAATATGATAGGGATCGAGGATCTAGAAGTGCATTTAAGATAGATGTTGGCACCATTCTGTGTGTACTTTTCCAAGTACAACAATAGGGGTCTTTATATATGCCCTCTTACAAGGAAATATTTGATTGGCACCATTGAACAACCCCCTTTTTACAATTTCAGTGTATGGAAATGAAGATCATTACCACACATTGTCCCTTAATACCCACTTTGAACTTTGGTCTCAAACAATTCAAACTTTGGATCAATGATGTGGATCCTGGATGCTCTAAAATTTGCTTGACAATCCAAAAATTTCAAAGAGTAGGATTTTGGTTTTTTTGGTATGTTTTTGGGTTTTCTACATGTAAGGAATCATCAGAGGATAGTGGCAAACCACTTTTCTTGTATCGTGGAAGTCCTAATAGGAGAGGAAAAAGAGGCCAAGTGGAGTGGCAATCCCTCTTGTTTTGAAACCTTCCTCTACTTTCAATCCTCTATGGCAACCCTTTTAATGGCAATGGTTAAGCTAGAAAGCTTGAACCACTCTCCATTCCACTCTAGCTCAATCACTCACTCACTCAAGCTATCGAGCATGCACACTTCACACACCACAATAAATTACACAAGCATGCAAAAGAAAGATGGTAAGAACTCAAGAGAAAAAGAAAGCTTTGCACAAGAGAAATGATTGATTCTCCCCATTCACATTATCAAAAGTTGTATATATACAATGGCCTTACCTAGCCACCCAACTTAAGTGTGGGCCCATTTTAACTACATAAATATATACAAGCCATTTGGCTAGGCCACAGTTTGCATAACTCACTAGTAGACAGTTGTGTACATGTGAGTTGCCATTTCATCAAAACTATCCGGTTTACTCAACTTTACAACTCCTATCTAATTATCAATCAATGTTTACTCAACTTTATAACTCCTACCTAACTGATAATTAATCAAGGTTAATAAAATGAAACACTATTTACTTAACTTTATAACTCCTACCAGATTTATAATTAATCAAAGTTAATAAAATGAAACATTATTTACTCCTAAGAGGTCAAACCTTCCCAAGACAATTTATCCCTCTATCAGACTTAGATTCAAGATTCGTTTAAACCGAGTGAAACCTCATCTTCATGTGCCTATTTTCTAATCCCAAAAAAATCATTTTGCTGAAAGTTTACTTTTGCAAAAAGAGCCAATTCATTCCCAAATATATGTAATGTCCCATGACTTAGAATATCTTATATTTTCCCATTCTTCAAAGGGCTTTATCCTCATAGCAAAAACAATATTACTTCAAGATATGTTCTCTAAGATAGTCTATCCCACTCTTCCAAAGTTGCATCTTCCACTAGATACACATCCCACTTATATTCTGAATTTCTAAATTTCATCTATCTAATCACTATTAGAAAACCAAGGAGGAATGGTAGCACTTAACCATGATCACTAGATACCTAAGTTGATAGTCAATTTTACCATATTTGGGCTTTTTGAGTCCATTACAAAGAAGCCACCAAATCCCTCAGAAGCCAGTAACACTGGCTTCTGAGGGCTTCCCAAAAACTTTTTTTCCAATATTTGAAATCCATAAAACTCATCGAAAGATACCCAAGTTCAGAGGCGTTTTTACCATATTTGGACCTTTCGAATCCATTTATGATGTCAAAAGTCTAAAATTCTGCACTTGAAAAAAATATTTAAAAAATTTTAGAAAACCGTCAGAAGTCAACACATGCGTCAGCTTCTAAGGCTTCTCATACTTTTTTTTCAATATTTGAAATCCATAAAACTCATCAATAGATACCCAAGTTTACAGCTGTTTTTACCATATTTAGGCCTTTTGAGTCCACTCATGATGTCAAAAGTCTAAATTTGTACACTTGAAAAAAATTTATAATATAATGATGACTTTTGTGTATGTGTATGTGTATGTGTATGTGTATGTGTATGTGTATGTGTATGTGTATGTGTATGTGTATGTGTATGTGTATGTGTATGTGTATGTGTGTGTGTGTGTGTGTATGTGTATGTGTATGTGTATTGTGTGAGTTTTCCTTTTTTTTTAAAAGGTCTAAGAGCTTTTCAAACCTTGTTTCTTTAATATTTGAGATCACAAAACTTATTGAAACATACTTATATTTATAAGCATACCTTTTGAGCCTATTTGTTATGTCAAGAGTCTGAAATTATGTACAGTTAAAGAGTTGGAGAATTAATAAGATATATATATATATATATATATATATATATATATATATATAGAGAGAGAGAGAGAGAGAGAGAGAGAGAGAGAGAGAGAGAGAGAGAGAGAGAGAGAGAGAGAGAAAGTTAGAGAGATATATATATATAGATAGATAGATAGATAGATAGATATATAAAGAGAGAGTTACAAAATGAACATGTTTCATTGGCATGAAGAGCATACTCCTTTACCTTGTACTCACTTGCTTAGGGATGGGTACCTCTTATGATCCTTCTCCATTTATTTCCATGTAAACCAATGGGGTACTTTGGAGCCTATGGGTATTTGTTATTCAGAGTGAGAGCTTCGGATCTTTCCCTCCATCCAGTTGAGGAATGCATCCATCGAATCCTAGTGAACCTATTCTATTTCTTGTGCATGTGAGTGCACGTCTTCTTTACCCTAGTCAATAATTTGGTTCATCTTTTTCTCCTTGGTGGATGACATTGGCGATGTCGCACTCCCCTGTTTACTGGGTTGAACAACTTTCTCTTGCCAAACTAATGTTGGTTCTTCTTTATCACTTGATTTAGCAGTGAATTGGTTTTCTTTATGCTTATGGGCCTTTTTCTGTTGTCTTGAGTTCAGAGTGAGAGCTTCGGATATTTCCCTCCATCCAGTTGAGGAGTGCATCCATCAAATCTTGGTGAACCTATTCTATTTCTTGTGCATGTGAGTGCACGCCTTCTTTACCTTGGTCCATAATTTGGTTCATCTTTTTCTCCTTGGTGAATGACATTGGTGATGTCGCACTCCCCTGTTTTTTATTGGGTTGAACAACTTTCTCTTGCTAGACTAATGTGTGTTCTTCTTTATCAATTAATTTAGCGGTGGATTGGTTTTCTTTGTGCTTATGGGCCTCTTATGTTGTCTTGAAGGTGCACACAACATTGGGTCTTGGATTGGTCTTTGGTACCCATACTGTTGCATTCCCTTGTAATAGTAGCCATGTGCTACTAGTAAGTCCTTTCGGACCCACTGCTTTTGAATGCTGAGTTGAGTGTGGGCTTGCTTGGAATAATGCTTCCTATCCTTGGGGTGCTTTCTTGGTCCCTTGCCTAGAGCATGGCTTTTTTGGTTGGATTCCCATGAGGTCTTGTCTGTATCATAGTACCCTTGGGATTGACGTTGGGCTTTGGGAATCCACTGTTGACGTACTGGATACTTTTGCTGCTTTGCTTGTGGTTTTCTTGTATGGAGATGAGGTTGTGATGTGGATGCCTTCTCTGTTATGGCCTCTACTTTCTTTGGTACTGGAGGTTCCACATCACATGTCATTTCTTGTTTTCCTTTATTTAATGGACTCCATAATGGCACGGTGATGGTGTCCTTGCCATCATTAAGTTACGCTGCCCATTCCTCCCATTGGATATATGACAATTACAGGCGCAAATCCAAGATCGTCCAAGAATCATCTCTTCTTCCATGGATCTTGCGGGCATGACAAACACCTTTCCAACCAAGGGATTATTTATGATAGAAATATTAACGTTCAAAAATCCCACGGTTTTTGTAGTTGACAAATGCACACTACAAACTTGTACATTAGAGGTCTCGAGGTGAGGTTTGTCTAGAGCTACCCATGTTTCATAGGAGATCAAGTTATGACTTGATCCCATATCAATTAATGCAATTCTCTTAGTGTGACTCTCTTTCATAGATACATTTACACTAAGGCATGCAGGCTCAATGTCAAGGTCATCCTCATCAAGCAAGGTGAGTGAAGCCATGTTTACATGTAGCACTTTTCCATGGAGTCTCTGCTTTGCCTTGGCTTTCCTTGCCTTGGCTTCTTCTCGAGCTCGTATGATTTTTTCTTTGGCTAGCTCCCTCGTTTGTTTCAGGAAATGCTCTTGTGCGAGCATTTCCTGGGTTAGGGGTCCATAATACTTTTTGAGTTTGCTCCCATTGATGTATCCTTCCATTTCTACTCCCTTGATGGTTCCAATTTGGACCAACCCTTGAGGGGTGATTTCGGACACTCTGAAAGTTCCTAACCCTCTGTATTTGAGTTTCTTTTTCTTGGTGCTTCCAACACCATACATGAAGAGGAGGTCCCCCATTTCTAGTTCCTTGTCTTTCAAGTTATGGCCAAACTTATGTTTTCTTTGTAGTTTCTTGACCATAAGCCCATATGATGCGATTAGCCTGGTTTCCTCGAGTTTTTCCAAATCAACCAATCTCTCGGCTAATGCATTTTCAGTAATTCTTTCATGTACTACAATTTGCAGGCTTGGAACTGAAAACTCCATTGGCATTACCGCATCAACGCCATAAGCTAGACGGAAGGGAGTATATCTCATTTCGCTACCTTGTACGATGTATGATAAGCTCATAGAGCTGCAGTTAGCTTGTGTTCCCCATCCGTGTGACTGGCTTCTAAGGTTTTCATCAAGATAGCACATAAAATCTTGTTGGTGCTTTCTGCTTGACCATTTTCTTAAAGAGGATGGGATAAAGTCAAGACTAGAGCCAATGTAAGGCGGGAGAGTAAAGCTGAAGCTAGGAAAGCTCTGAATAGTAGAAGCTATAAGAGTAGGAGTAATGGGAGGGGGGAGAATCACAACTCTATTATCTTTTCTAACCCTTTTAGTCCACTCCTTGAGAGAGATAACTCCTTATTGGTAGAACAATGTCCTAATAAAGCTAGTGAAGCTAGAAAGGAGGTCAATATGGCTCAAAGTAGTCAAAAGGATTGTGTGGAAGTGGAAATGGTTCTGGAAACTCCATTATCATGATGAATCTTAAAGAGTTCAAAGGATGTACTTGGAATGTGAAAGGGATCAAAGAGAAAAAGAAATGTAACATTTTTTGGGATCTAGTGAAGTCTTGGGACTTATCTGTTTTAGCTGTTGAGGAACATAACCTTTTTTGCAACATTTCGAGGATGAATTGCTTTAGGGAATGGGATATATTTTATGGTGGCATCAAGTCAAGCTTTAGTGGGGCTATGACTATAGTTAAGAGATATTAGCCCTAGCATTATAGCTAATCATCCAGAGGGAAGGATTTTGATAGTAGAGATCATTGTTAATGGTGAGAGAATATGGATCATTAATATCTATGGGGCTCACAATCACAAGGTTAGGAGTTGCATGTGGGATTGGATTGCTGGGGTAAATGTTCAAGTACCTTGTGTTCTCTTAGGAGACTTTAATATGGTAGAAAGAGTGGTGGACAGATGTGGTGGTAGCACTATATTACTAGGGAAGGAAAAAGGGAAGTGGGAAGATCTTAGAAGGGGCTTGGGACTTAAGGGTATCTTGGGGACTGGAGAGATAGGCCAGGGCATACATACTTTAGTCTCCAATATCTTTCCTCCTCATCAAGAATTGATAGAGTTTTCCTTAATCAACAGGATTCTTAGGTGCCTCACACTTTGAGGGTGACTGTGGACTACAGCTCTACTTTATCTAACCATCTCCCTTTGAAGTGGGGCTAGTCTCTTTGTGATGGGTCTGGTATGGACTTATCTCATTATCCACTAGGAAATTGAGAGTTAACAATTTACTTTTGAAAGATCCTCTCTTTGTGGAATATACTGAAGGAATCATCAATAGCCTAAAAAGGAGAAAGGAAGCTAAGGGTTCTTGGAAACAGATTGCCAATGAGATGCAAGGTGTTATTATGGTTGTGTGTAAAATGAGAGCTGAGGAAAGGAGAGGTGAGAAAAAAATATGGTCTTCCCTTCTAGAAGAGTTGCTGTTGAAAAGACAAACTGTTGAGCTGGATTCTAGTGACACTGAGCTGCACTTTAAGTGTCAAGCTAATATCAAAATGGAGGAAGATAAATGCTTTAGAGAACATGAATATTGGACCAGAAAGAGTCTCTTCAGCAATAAAAAGGAACCTGACAATAAGTTTTTTAAACTATCCAAGAATAAAAGTGACAGAGTGATGGGGGGTGCATTCTAAATGAAGATGGCACTCCTTTACATGACTCCAAACTGCTTTCTCTGAAATGGGTCAATTTTTTGGGATCTTGATTGAGTCTGAAAGAAGATTGTTCATTGAGGAGGTTCCAAGTTGAAAACCGATTGCTTGGTCTTCTTAATCAAAAAATGAATTTTGATAAAGCTAAATGGTTAGAAAGAGATATTGAGGTGGATGAGTGTTGGTGTGCTTTACTAAAGTTGGGCAGGGAGAAGGCTCCTAGGTGGGATGGTCTTTCAACTAAGTTCTTTATAACCTTTTGGAAGAGCTGGTGTGACTGACATTTGTAAGAAAGCCTTCAAATTTGGTCATTGGGACAAGGCCTTTAAAGAAGGATTGGTGAAACTTATTCCTAAACAGACTGTTTGCAACAGGTTTGGGCATTGGAGGCCTATCACCTTACTGAATGTGATGTATAAAATTTTAGCTAAGGTGCTTGCTATTAGAATTACCCCCCATGTTGCAAGAGATCCTTTCAAAAAAAAATGGCTTTATTAAAGGCAGATCCATATATGACAACATCTTTGCTGCTTTACTAGGTAGAGATGTGGCCATTAAAACTTAGCAGAAATGTATCATGATGCAATTAGATCTTGAGAAAGCATATGATAGGATACAATGGTCATTTATTGCAAGAGTGATGGAAAGAATGGGGTTTGGTACCAGAATGGCTACTTGCATCTATTCTCTTTCCTTGGGAGGCTACTCTAAAGTACTTCTTAATGGAAGCATAGTAGGGGGCTTTGAAATCAACAGGTCAGTCAGACAGGGGTTCCCTTTAGCCCCCCTACTGTTTGCTATTACTTTTCATCGGTTAATCATATCATTTGAGCTGGCGTGTAGGGAAGGAAAGATTATTGGCTTAAAACTCAAACATAGTGAGAAACTGGTCATTCAATGCTTTGGTGATGATTCTTTATTATTTTTAAAAGCTAAGAACAGCAATGTGAGAACGGCCTTAAATATTGTTCAGGATTTTGCTGATGCCTCAGGATCTAAATGCAATATTCTAAAGTCTAGGATCAGAACCTTGACAGAGGATAATGATTTTGATCTTCAGAGATGGGGATGTGAGGTAGTACAAAAGGGTCACATTGTGAGACTGCTTGGGGTTGGTCTTACTAATAAATAATTGGTCATGTGGGCTGCCATAAAGTTTGCTGAGAAATTAAAGAAGTGGGAAGGTTTGAGAGTACCCTTTCATATCAGAATTGATTTATGCAACTCTGTGTTGAATGCCTATGTTATGTTTCTAAGTCCAGTGCTTAAATTTGGGAAGTGTCACTAGAGGGAGATTATTGGTCCTATCATGGATTTTTTATGGAGAAATGATGTAGGTAAGAAAAGAGTCCCTGCATGGTTGGCTTGGGAGAAGCTGGCAGTGCCCAAAAATGGAGGCGACATTGGTATCATACATCTACCCACCCATTGTGATGCTAGAAGGATCTTGATGTTACCTAGGATGCTATCTCAAATCCCCACTTGGACCTTGATGATAAGGGAGATGGTGGAACTCACTGAGGTTTTGGCCAGAGGGAGATGGGGGAACTTAACTTGGATAGACAAATTGTTCTTAGTTGCTCCTCTGAAAATTACAAGCTCTGATTTCTACAAAATGCTTTGCAACAACTAGAAAGATAATCTGAGCCTTATGGTTTGGGATTGAGGGAGAGTATCTAGGAATTCCATGTTGTCACTTGGGTTATGGTGGACTCACAAGTTTGACCCTCCTCTTGCTGCATTGGATATTGAGGTGGCTAAGTGCCTTAATAACAAAGGTATTAGACACCTGGCTAATTGTTGGGACAGTAATACTGCTGGATGGAAAGAGCTAAATCTATTATCCCTAGAGTTTCAGCTAACCAGAAAAGAGAGAGGTCTGATGATGTAGTTGTTGGAGCTTCTGTAAAGTGAGTTATGTTCCATAGCCACAGATATTTCAGTCTAGATCAAGGATTGGGCCTGGTCCAATGGGGTCAAACTGAAAGATGGTAAAAGTAAAGGCATTTATGCACTCATGAGGAAGGGAGATGCTAATGCTATGTACTGTAACAAAATATGGAATGTAAAGTGGAGTGTTGCAAGTTGGAAAAAGAGATGGCATGTGATATGGAACTCTCAAATGCCCAGGAAATTTCAAGTTTTTTTGTGTAAGGTTTTTGTGTGGGCGCTTCCCATTGGGTATAAGCTTCAGAAAAGAAACATGGCTAGTGGTGTATGCCCTAGATGCAGGTCTTCTCTAGAAAGTGGTAAGCATCTGTTTTGGGACTGCCCTGCCCTAAGGAGCACCTAGTGTAAAATGACTAGGTGGATACAGAAGGGCTTAAATATGCAAATTTTTTGGGGGGTTTGGCTTCTTGGGAAATGGGCAATTAGTGATGAATGCAGTGGATTGGTTTTTAACATTATTAGAGCTTGCACTTTATGGGAAATTTGGACCAGCAGAAATGATATTGTGTTTTTGAAGACTACTTGTATAGAATTGCAAGATTCTGAGTTGACGTATAAATGTATTTGCATGTGTTGGTCTATCTGTAATGTAAATAAAATCTAGTCTGTGGAGCTGGAGGTGCTGATTCAGAACTTACAGAGGAATATCTCATAATTATGTCCCCATTATCTTGGCTGAGCTTCATGCATACTCGAAGCAAAAACATTCCGTTCGTAGCTTAGGACATGCCCAACCTTGAAGAGTGCATATAAAACTCTTACTTTCAATTGATGTCTAATACACTGCTCAAGACACAAAAGTCAAGTGAAAACCAGTCTTAATTAAGACATCTATGCAACCCTAGTAAGCCAAAAGCCCGTCCAATCAACACATGTACACAGAAGTGTCAAAACATGTTTATTGACTAGAAAGCACAATGAGTGCCAGCTGAGGTACAAATGGTTGATTGATGTAAGATACAACAAATAATTCATATGGATAGCAGGGTGTTAACAGCATATTAAGCTTGATACGTCTCTCAGTAAATGTCCACAATCAAATCCATGAAGAAGAGAGTTTTTTATGAAAGAATAAGGCAAGGGAGAATTATTGAGGGTTTTTACCAGCATTTAAGCTTGAACGGGCACATGCCACTCTTTGGCTTTCTCGGAGAATAGGCAGTGATATCTTGGAGCCTCTGAGATTGCTGGATTATTATCCGAGAGATAGACTCGTCCTCAGAAAGCACAATCTGGTATCCATCATTGAAATTCTCCATGCCTTTGGGGAAAATCTGCCACAAAAGGCCCCCTGCCCCTGCTCCTCCTCCAAGAGCTGAAATGTACAACACTGTGTATATGGTTGCCAGGAAACCCTCCCTGTTTTCTGACTTGAAATTTGAGTTCTTACTTGACATTCCAAACTCCCCAAAGAGGAATGGCTTCTGCAAGGTGGAGGAGCAGTCAGCTATATGGGAGGCCAGCCAGTCCTCTATGAATGAGATCTGTTGCAATGCATCCGCACTAGAGCCCAGCCTTCACCACCACAACCGCACACATCAATTAGTAGATAGTAGTACTGAAACATGGTTATTTGTTGCTTGGACAAGAGTAAACTCTCACCAAGAATCCGGATAGCCATGAGCGCCTGCAAAGTCGATGCCGGCCACTTTGTGGTTTCGCAAGAAGTCTGTCCCAACTTGTAGAGAATAAGTGTTGGGATTTGCAGAGACCCTCATCGGACTTGAAGGCCCATAAAAGCCTTCCGACCCAAGGCCCAGAAGATGATTGCAGTCGATTGATTTCACATAACTTGCCATCTCTTCAATCCAAGCCTGTGTTGAAGAACAAAAACAAACTTTGAAACCTTTTTTGTTGCTTCCATGCCGATGATAAATAAATTATAGCATGTAACCTGCAAGGTGTCTCCAGATGGATCACTTGTACAACGGGGCTCGTTCATGAGCTCCCAGGCAAAGATTGTCGGGTCATCCTTGTAAGGTATCCCAGTGATGCTGTTGACTCTTGTCAGCACAGTCTACATGCCAACACCATTGAAGTGCTTAATGTCTACCACATGAATTGGTGAGGCATGCATTGCAGAGAATAACACTCACAAAAATGGGTTGTTTTCCAAACCTAAAAAATGTAGGGTACCTCTATGTGGTTCTTGTAGTACGCCTTGACAATGGAATCTGTATAGAATGCATCTTCGGTGTCGAGAGTTTCGCCAGCACTACGAGCCCACTCCACATATTTGGGCTTACCCCCATAATCACTCCAGTTGTTGACAAGGGTGAGGATAAGGCGCACGCCGGAGCGCCGTGCTTCATTTAAAACAAAGTCAAGAGCCTGAAAAGCAGAGCATTTGGGCACTCCTCAGTCCATGGAGCTAAAAACAGACAATGGTAAACAACTCCCTCTGTGGAAAGCAGCAATTGGGCACTAGTCATTCCATGGAGGACGGCATTGGGCAAGGAACACACACACACACACACACACACACACACACAATTTGGGAAGAAAAAAGAGAAGGGGGAGCACCTGAAAGACCTTCTCGTCGTAGACGCCAGGGGAGGTCTGGAGCGCCTGATATCCGCCGTCGTTGAAGGCCCATGTGCGCCCCACGTTGAGCCCCGCGTTGGCAGCTTCCTCTAGCAGAGCCACCGCCTTGGATCGGCTCTGCGCGTCCACACTGATAGCCATCAGGAAGTAGGCGTTGAAGCCGTGCACGTAGAATGGCTGCCCGCCCAGCACAAACTGGTTGCCCCGGGTGCCCGCGAAGTCCAACAGAGGTAAGGCCATAGCCGCGCACTACGAGAGAGGCTCGATAGAGTTGGACGCACACACACAGGCACGCACGCTGGCTTCTCTATATATATATATATATAGATATTAAGAGAGTTTGCTGCTGACTTCATGGCTCTACTTCCCTTGCTTGGAAGCCCCGTGCAAGGAAACAAATCGCGAGAATCATGATGTAGACTGCTAACCAAACGATGATGCACCCTTTGTTGCTTCAAGCCACGTTCAATTTTTTAATTGAAACGCACATTCAAAAGAGGCACATTCGATCTGTATATATAAATAGAGAGAGAGAGAGAGAGAGAGAGAGAACAAAGAAGTGATGCACCTACTTCAAGTGGGAACAAATTTGATTTGTTACTATGATCTCTGAAGTTTCCGAGATCCCCGAGGGTCAGCAGCATGGCGGTCTGGGTACCAATATGGTTGATCTAGATGATGCAGGTGATCACGAATTTGTAGATTTACGCGCACACTTTATTAGAATCACGCACACAACATATAATCACGAATTTGTGGATTTACTTGCCCTTTCTCAAAGTTTACAAACCTGGCAATCGAAACGCCCGGGAATCAGGAAGTGGCAGCTATGCTCAAGAGCGCGAAGCCTCCTGTTTTCCGCGGGGAAGAGAAGAAGCGTAATAAAGATGCAGTGAACACTTTTTTACAAAAGTGGACGGACTTGCACCTTTTGAAACATTCTCCTGATGTTGTTCGTGCTCTTGAGCCTCAAGTCTTACACTTGAGGGCAAGGCCTACAAGTGGTGGATGAGCCTCGGCGAGAGCGATGTCGACCTACATCATGGGCTGCTTTTGAGGCACTTTTTTGGAAAGAATTCTTACCTAGGAATGGGAAGGATCACAATTGGAATGCTTGGGACAACTATAAGATGGAAGGTCTTACGTTGAACCAATAGATTTCTACGTATTGTGAGATAATCCTCAAGCTTAAGGGTTTGGATGATTTCTAGAAAGTACAAGGTTTTCTGCGTGGTTTAGATAATGAATATAAGAGTAAGGTTAAAACTCAATACCCTAAAACTTTAGAAGAGGCCATAAAGAGTGCGCAGATCTTCGATGATAATATTGAGAGAAACGCACGGCCAAGACACCTTGGGTTGGAGCATTCAACTTCCTTAGTTCTAAGGGGTACAAATGGAAGGGAGCCAAACAAGGTAGTGACGCGGTTAAGAAGGCTAAGGGGCTAAGGGGTCCCTTATCTCCGTAAGATTATGAGAGAGCTAAAAAGGAAAAATTATGTTTTATTTGCATGGCTGATCATGATAAACAGAATTGTCCAAAGAACCGTGGGGTAAGGATGGACAAAGACATGCACACATGTAGACTGATTAGATATAGATTTGAAAAGCTCTTACATTCTATACCACTAAGCGATTATAAGGCATGCAATATCTTGAAACCCAAGGATATGTGTATAAAGGTTGAAGATGGCACACATGATAGGGATACTAGAATTGTAGATCATGCCAAGGCAAAGAAGGATAAAGATAAGATATCTTCTAAGGAAGATAAGAAAATTGAAGAAGAAAGAATAATGGAAGAAGGGCTACTTTATCTTGAGAAGAAGAACCTCAAAGATTTGAAAGAAGTACCTGGACAACTAATTGTTCGTAAGAGATTTTACTGATGGTATATTCAAATATACTTTGGAATGCAGAAAATAAAAAGATTCAGAGTTGGAACGGTCAGACTTTGGAGTTTGACTTGGGCAGATAGTCGGATAGATAGATAGTCGGATCCGTGTCCAACAAAATTAGGAGAGCAATCAACTCTTAAAAATCTAGAAACTTCTCTCGAACTCCAATAGAGGTCTGAAACAAACTGTATTTCTTGCCAAGACAATTAAAGGTAACTGATACCATATCATCTACTAGTGATCCAATAGAAGCAAAGGTATCTACAAAGCCCTTTAACCTTCACTAAATAATTATTTATACTTAGCTTTCCTCTGGTCACATTGTGTAGCTCCTGCTTTAGCTGTATCTTCCAAACTTGAGTGTTTTACCGTATATTTTCACCAAGGTGTCCCAAGCCTCCTTAGGTGTTTATACATCTTGTATATACATAATCATAGAGTCTATGATTGACTGACAACTAGTATAACACCTTTATAGCTCTTTCATGCCATGCTTTATGTGCATGCACCTAAGTTGGGGTGGGATTGTCTCTAGCAATCTCCAGCTTCTTTTCGATCACCTGATGAACTCCCAATATCCTTTTCCCATAAGAAAATTGGTTATTCTGAATTTCCAAGCCTAAAAATTATTCTTTTCAAACTTCTTGCTCACAATTTGTGATAAGATATTAGACATCTTTACCTGCAAACAACTGACCAAATAGTGCTTACAAAAATTGCACCAAACTTACAATCTCCAACACAACGGTACTGTAAACCTATCATACTATAACTATATGTGCACCACTCAGAAAAACATACATCCACACCAACAATTTACAAATCTCAGATTCTCTACGCATAGACTTTCCTACATCCAACTTTATGTTGTAAGTGCCAAAAACGAGGCATACATGTATTTTTGGGCATACACAGTCAAAATTGGCACTTTTATAGAGTGCCAACAAACAGAAAACTTGTAGAGACAAAATGCCCGTAACACCCCGAAATGGAAAAAAATTAGTTAATAAAGTTAACTAAACACAAAAAGGTCTTCTTCCTTCACCCATGATGATTCCTCAATCTGAGATAGTGACTTCCCTGCTATTTGCGTGTAGCTCTCATAGCTCTCATAGAGCTACCCAAAGGTGTTGATCCAAAATCAAAGAGCTACACAAATGTGTTGCTCCAAAAACAAAGAGCTACACAAAGGTGTTGCTCCAAAAACAAAATGGAATTACCCTTACTAGTGTACTGCCTCTCCTTTGCGTGTAGCTCTCCTTTGGGTAGCTCTCATAGCTACCCAAAGGTGTTGATCCAAAATCAAAGAGCTACACAAAGGTGTTGCTCCAAAAACAAAATGGAATTACCCTTACTAGTGTACTGCCTCTCCTTTGCTTGCCTCTCTTGAGCTCTTCACATGAACCGATCACTTTAATACCATGAGAGAAGAATACAGGGGAGAGGATGAGCTTGAGCTCCTTGCAAGTAAACAGACACACATGAGTAGATAAGCATACAAGAGAGATGGAGGTTGAATTTTCTTCTATTCTCTTCTCTTCTCTACAACCATAACATAAAGAGATAATAATACATACTATAAGGGAAAGTATTTTCCTACTATAACATACAATAGTCACGGTCCATGGTGTGAACCCGACTACATAAGTTAGCACTATAACTATGCCATAACTCTAGTACACCAAACTGGCTGTCACACAGCCACCATTGGTAGCATATCACCCATAATCTCACCAACCCAGCCATCATCACAATATGTTTAGAAGTTATCACCCATGTGGTAAGTGGTGGCATGAGCATTGAGAGAAGACATAATCTTGAGGAAAAGCAAGAAAGAGCCTAAGAAGAAGAAGAAGAAGTTTGAAAAGGAAAATAAAAAGAAGAGGAGCCATAAGTGTCGAAGTGTGGAGAAGACACTTTTGACTCGAGTAATGAGAGAAGAGAGAAAGAAGAGGAAAACTGAGAAAGATTCTAAGAAGAAAAAGAAAAGGTTTGAAAGGAAAAGAGAAAGAAGAGGATTCATCAGTGTCAAAGTCTCGAGAAGACACGTTTGACTCAAACTCCAGTTCAGATTTGGATACGAAGGAAGAGTGGAAGCATTGAAAGAAGAAAGGTAGGAAGTAAGTAATGGATGTTTAAGAAGAACTGAAGGCTGCTCTAGCCAAGCTTGTGAAAGGATACATATAAAAGAATTGATCTAGACTAAGATAAGATGTATGGTGTATTAAGTGTAAAAACTAGGGTCACACCAAGGAGGAGCGCCATATCTCTTCTTCTACTCAGTTGTTGTGTGTGCCATATGTAAAACAAGACTAATCACACCATTGAGAAATTGATAATATAACCCTAGGAATAAGAATCCTTGGGTAGTAGAGAGGAAGTAATGTTAGCAAGACCACCTCTGGCCCCATTAATCAAGGTACCCCCTACACCTCAAAAGATTTTCCCATGTGGAAGAGGAGGAGGTAGAAGGTTTAGTTAAAAGAGGAGGAGGAGGAGGAGGAGGTATAAGGTTTAGTTAAAAGAGGAGGAGGAGGAGGAGGAGGTAGAAGGTTCAATTAAAAGAGGAGAAAGATTAACTCGCTATTCTGCAACATGCATGGTTATAGATGGACAGACTATCGAATCTAGAAAAGACATCAATTTTAGTTGCAGGATACAAAAGAAAAGAGGTACAGATCTAGGAGGATCTGATCCAACTTAAGCATGACGGGAGCTCTCGATGCATGAGCATGCTGTAAAAGATGATGCTACACTCAAGATATTGAAGAAAAAGTCTCCCACACAAGTGTTGGCAATAATAAGGTCACACAAGGACCAATGAAGGCATTGGTTAACAAGGTCACAAGGACTAGTGAAGGCATTGGTAGTAACAAGGTTGCATAGTAACAAGGTTGCAAGGACCAATGAAGGCATTAGCAGAGAAGAGATCTGGTCCACAAAACCAACTGAAACCAAAACAATGCATGGGACATAAGAGGGAGGGTCCATGAACAAGTCACCAAACTTGTGAAGACTGCACAAGGAGTGATTTGGACAATGCAAAACAAAATACACCTAGAAGGGCAAGGTGAGGACAATGTTTAGACAAGACTACTCTCACCAAGGAAAGATAAGAAATTACTACAAGAGATAAGAAGCCACAAGGCATCATGGAAGACATCAATTTTAGTTGCAGGATACAAAAGAAGAAAGAGGTATAGATCTAAGAGGATCTGATCCATGACGGGAGCTCTCGATGCATGAGCATGCTGTAAAAGTGGATGCTACACTCAAGATATTGAAGAAAAAGTCTCCCACACGAGTGTTGGCAATAATAAGGTCACACAAGGACCAATGAAGGCATTGGGTAACAAGGTCACAAGGACTAGTGAAGGCATTGGTAGTAACAAGGTTGCAAAGGACCAATGAAGGCATTGGTAGTAACAAGGTTGCAAGGACCAATGAAGGCATTAGCAGAGAAGAGATCTGGTCCACAAAACCAACTGAAACCAAAACAATGCATGGGACATAAGAGGGAGGGTCCATGAACAAGTCACCAAACTTGTGAAGACTGCACAAGGAGTGATTTGGACAATGCAAAACAAAATACACCTAGAAGGGCAAGGTGAGGACAATGTTTAGACAAGACTACTCTCACCAATAAGAAATTACTACAAGAGATAAGAAGCCACAAGGCATCATGGATGTGTTAAAGGGTGTAATAGTGCTAGAGAGGAACCCATATAAAAATCCTTCTTGCAAGAAAACTTGAATGTGGATCAAGAGCTAGCTACAAGTGGTGAAGCTTAGAGGTCATGGAGATCTTGGGCTTGGAAGTAAGGTAAGTATCCCCACGATGATTGTTGTCTATTTCCATTCCTACTTAAATGAGAGAGAGTTCTTGAAGGGGTAGGAATGGGCTATAACATTTTTGGTGCCGTTGATGGGGACTAATCTATGAGAACAAATATGCTTCATTATTGATGTCAAAGCCACGAGTGGTGCTTCTTCTACTTCTACCATTCCCAAATACCCCACAGTGTATGGGAAGCAAATTTCAAATTTGGCGCTAGTCACAAAAAGGGACTATTGGTGATGGCAAAGCTTCAAATGATGTCAACAAAAGCATGGTATTAAAAGAGGATATAATCACCACCACTAACTTAAAGAACAAGGGCTATGCTATAAATGCGGGGAGAAAAGTGGAATAAAGAACACTTCAAAGCTTATAAAGCTAAGAAAATGTCATTGAGTGAGCTTCTTCCTTCTTCTTATTAGAGCACTCAGCTCCTTCCTTGCATGCTTAAAATCTACATTTACTGTTAGTGAGGTTTTGAGTGAAGACTTGAGTGGATAAGAATGGTGACACGTATGGTAAAAGTTTACTTTTTTTTTGGTTTTTGGTTAAAGGATTGGGTTGGGGAGCATGAAGGGAAGCAAACCAGTGATTTTATAGTTGATCTTTGTGTTTGTAGCATTTTTGCGTTTTCACATGAAAAGCTAGGGTGTCAAGACAAGGGTAGGGCTAAGGGGAGTTGGGCAGCTTAGGGGAATCCGGACTAGTGTGGATGGCCAGGGCTATAGTTAGCTGGCTAGCCCCTAGTATGAGACCTCCTAGAAGAGAATAGGGCAACTCTCCACTCAACCGCTGGATATAGACCCTAGTCGACTAACTATAGCCCTGGCCATCCACACTAGTATGAGACCTCATAGAAGAGAATAGGGCAACTCTCCACCCAACCGCTAGATATAGACCCTAGCCACTAGTATGAGACCTCCTAGAAGAGAATAGGGTAACTCTCCACCCAACCGCCGGATATAGACCTTAGCCAGCTAACTATAGCCCCTAGTATGAGAGCTCCATGAGACCTCAGGCAACTCTCCACCCAACTGCCAGATATCGACCCTAGCTGGATAACTATAGCCCTGGCTGTCCACACTAGTCTGGAATCCCGTGAACCGCCTAGTATGAGACCTCCATGAAACCTCCTAGAAGAAAATAGGGCAACTCTCCACAACCGCCAGATATAGACCCTAGTCGACTAACTATAGCCCTGGTGGCTATCCACACTAGTCCGGACTCCATTGAATCGCCCAGCTCCCCCTAGCCCTACCCTTGGCACTCTGCCTGTTCTCAAAGTTTCCGAACTTGGGGGAACCTTGAGAAATACTTGGTCACCTTTTTCAAATGTGACCACTCTACGGTCTTTGTCTACATAATGCTTGTAACGATCTTGGGTCCGTTTTTAACATTTTCCTTATCGATCTTCAGCATATCGTTATGATCTTACAAAAAATGTATATTCATGACAGAGAGCATAATAGAGCTTAAGTAGTGATAGTAAGAAAATGAGCTCAAAGCCCCAAAATTTGGGAGCCTCTCCAAGGTTCCAACCTTTTACAATGTATTTAGCTTTCAATTTGATGTCCCACAATGGTTTTTTTGCTTCTTGTTAGCATCTATGTACACCTTATGTAGCCTGGAAACCCAAAGCATCCATAATCATAGATCCAATTTAAAAAAATGAGGATAGTAGAATCTTACCTTTTTGCTTCTTGTTAGCATCTATGTACACCTTCTTGTTAGCATCTATGTACACCTTATGTATCTTGGAAACCCAAAGCATCCATAATCACAAATCCAACTTTAAAAAATGAGGATAGTCGAATCTTACCTTGGATTAACAAGTCAACAAAAGACCCACATTTTTCTTCGAGACTAAGTAGCAAAGTGTAGGATGGAAAGATGGCACGATGGAAAGATGGTGCTATATACAAAATTTGAACTGATTATTTTGTTGATATATCGTGCCAATCTTTGTATTGGGGTTTTGAGAGAAGCAAGAGAAATAGTGTGAGTAGGCGACTGAGAGAGAAATAGACCCACATTTTTCTTCGAGGCTGAGCAACAAAATGTAGGATGGAAAGATGGCGCATGGAAATATGGCGCTATATACAAAATCTGAAGATGGCCTTTTGTTGATATTGTGTCGGTCTTTCTATAATGATTCTGAGAGCAGCAAGAGAAATAATGTAAGTATGTGGCTGAGAGAGAAATAGACCCACATTTTTCTTCGAGGTTAAGCAGCAAAGTGTAGGATGGAAAGATGGCATGATGGTAAGATAGCGCAATCGAAAGATGGTGCAATGGAAAGATGGTGTTGTATACAAAATCTAAAGAGGGCCTTTTTTTAATATCGTGTCGATCTTTCTATATGAGGGTTCTGAAAGTAGCAAGAGAAATAGTGTGAGTAGCCAACAGAGAGAGAAATAGACCCAAATTTTTCTTTAGGACGGAGCAACAAAGTGTAGGATGGAAAGATGGCACTGTATACAAAATCTAAAGAGGGCCTTTTGCTGATATTGTCTCGATCTTTCTATGAGGGTTCTAAGAGCAGCAAGAGAATTAGTGTGGAGAGGTGACTGAGAGAGAAATAGTGTGAGAAGTAAGAGAAATAGTGGGGCTGAGAGAGAAATAGTGTGAGCAACAAGTAGGGTTCTAAGCACAGCAAGAGAAATCTAAGCAGCTTCAAGATGGAAAAATGGCACGATATATTGAACCTTTGCTGATATCACATCATCCTTCTATATGAGAAGTAAGAAAATGTTTTAAAAAATATATGAGGTCTACATGATATTTATAGGATGCACCTTCACACGTGTGGCTCAGGACTGTACTGCCACATGGTAGATATGCATAACGTCACATGTGCTCTGCACATGTGTCCGTATTCTTCACATGTGGTACCACGTCACCCGCACACATCACACATACTTTGCCACATGTGTCCGTACTCTCGACATGTGGTAGCATACTACCATGTGTGGTTGTACTCTAGACACATGGTACCATACTACAACGGTCTTTTTTGAAGGGTATAAAAATCCATGAAGTTCATTTTTTGACATTTTTTCTAGTGTCAAGCTAGCTTTAAAAATCCCTACAAAGAAGCCCCACCCAGCTCCCTAGCCAAAACTACAAAGTAGCCCCACCCTAGCCCTAAATTGCAACCTATTTTTTGCAAATCTTCTGGCATAGAAAGACGACGTGATTTGAGGCATCATATCTCCACTGATGATTGAACATATTGTGTCATCCTTCCATGTGATAATTTTTACCAATTTTTGCAACCCGCTCAAACATTGAGTCAAATTCCTAGCTCTAGGTAGGTATCTTCATAATATGGGTTCAAGTGTGATAAAGGGATACCGGTGGTAAAAAAGACCCCCGCAGAGAGACTCTTTGATTTTGAAGGTGCACATAACAAGTTTGTCTCTTTTAGGGGCAGTTTCAATATGCCTTTTGACTTGGCTTTTACTAACTATTCATTTCAAGGAGTACTATGATGAAGAGATGAAAGATTTCCTTGCTCTGACAGATGATGATGCTTTGGATGTTGAAGGTATAAGGTTTGATCATTTAACTAGTTTGGCAAAGACTCCATTAGAAAAGGCTAGGTTACAAAAAATTATGATGCCCTTCCTAATCATGTCAAACTTAGTCAAAGTTACTATTGACCAATGTAGATTCCACAAAAAAATTTATGATGCCCTTCCTGACCATGTCAAAGTTACTATGCATAACCATGAATTGAAATAGACCCCGTTCAGTCCGGAATGTCATCTTAAACTCATCACCATATTTCATCCTTATTTGATGATACCTGGACTTGAGATCTATCTTGGAGAAGTATTTTGCTCCTTTCAAATCATCAATCCTTGGAATGGGATATCAATTCTTTATAGTGATCTTGTTGAGATCCCTATAATCAATGCACATTCTATAAGATCCATCCTTCTTCTTCACCAACAAAACTGGTGAGACGAAAGGTGATTTGCTTGGTTGTATGAATCCCATTTCCCAAAAGCTCTTCCACTTGCTTTGCCACCTCTTCCCGCTCAACCTTCAAAAGCCTATAAGGAGGCTTATTGATTGGTTTTGCATCCTTCTCAATCTCTACGGCATGATCAACTTCTCTAGTAGGTGGCAAGCATTTGGGTGCTTCAAACACATCTTTGTAATCTTGCAACAAGGCATCTATCTCTTTATCATGTATTTGCAGCCCATTGTCCTCTTCATGATGAGTGAGTTGTAGCATGTAAACAAGGCACAAACTCTTCAACTCTCTCTTCATTTGCTTCATAGACACCAAGCATAGCTCTGCCTTCATGCATGAACCACATTTTCATGTGCTTCAAATCCATTGAGAATCTGCCCAAATTGTGCAACTAATCACATCCAAGCACCACATCAATGGGGCCCATATTAAGCACAATCAAACGGGCATCATAGGCATATTCGGAAGACAAATAAATCCTTGTTGGAACCCAACTCTTGCTCAGCTGATGCTATCCATTTGCAACCTCCACTTTTAAAGGCTTCATCATCTCTATTGGGCATAGTTTCAAAGAATTTATTGATTTGGAGTTCACAAAACTATGTGTGCTCCTCGAATCAACAAGTATATAAATGGATGTGCCCCACACATATGTAAGGAAGGGAGTCCCTTCAATGAGGCGCCTACTTCACATGCTTGAATGAGTTTTAAACTCAAAAATAATGTGATATTTTTATCTCTCCTCTCTCTTGAACCAAACCAAATCAAAATGGAACCAAACCGAATCAAAAAAGAACCAAACTAGGTCCAAATCTAGTCTAAATTCAACCAAATTGAAATCTAAAAAATTCTAGAAATCAACTAGCCTTGGTTAGAGCCTCCCTCTCCTATAAATAGAACATGAGTCCTTTGAAAAAAAGAGGAGAATTTTACTATACTAGAATTATGCTAAAATAATGCTAATTTTTACTATTCTCTTCAAATTGAAGAAATTGGAGCTTCCCTCTTTCTTCAATCCCCATTGGTGGCTCCATCAACATACTAAACCAATTGATTGGTTGGGGGCCTCTACCGTGAACAAAGAATCAAGCAATTTGTAAGGTAAATGGTGAATTTTGATCTTTTCTATAATTTCTTAATGTTTCTCTCTTCTCAACCCCTCTTAAGCTTGAGAAGCTTAATTGGAATGGTTTTTGAATGCTATTGAAGTTAATTGATGAATGGTAGTAAAGAATTACATAAATTGATGAATGCTATTGAAGTTAATTGATGAATAATAGTAAAGAATTACATAAATTGATGAATGCTATTGAAGTTAATTGATGAATAATAGTAAAGAATTACATAAATTTTTATTTATGCTTAATTCTAATGGTTTTTATGTAATTTCTCTCTCTCACTCAAGAAGTGGTCATACTCATGACCTATTCTCAATCCAAATGAAGCTTTTCATAAAGCTTTTCCTTAATCCAAGATTAATCTATGCTTGAGGCCAATTTAATGGCTTTTTTCTATGCTTTTAGTTTATGTATTTCATGAATATTGATGATTCAATCCATTATGGGTTAATGATCCAATTAGGGATCATTCTAATCATTCCCTTAAAGATAAGCTTTATCTTTTAAAATAATTGAGATTTATCAGTCATAGCAACGGAGCTATGGTAAAATTTTTGTAAAAATTACACATAAAATAATTTCATTCAAAGCATGAAAAGAGGACTTCCTACCATATTCTAGGAATTATCATCCTAGATTAATTGAAAGAATTTTATTATAATCATTGAGAAATTGATTTTTATATCATGCATATTTGATTTTCATGCATAGAGGTATGCATAAAAGATTATTATTTTATTGTAAAAGTGTTACTTTTATCATATTTGATTTTCATGCATAGAGGTATGCATAAAAGATTATTATTTTATTATAAAAGTGTTACTTTTATCATAATTGATTTTCATGCATAGAGGTATGCATAAAAGATTATTATTTTATTATAAAAGTGTTACTTTTATCATAATTGATTTTCATGCATAGAGGTATGTATAAAGATTATTATTTTATTGTAAAAGTGTTACTTTTATCATAATTGATTTTCATGCATAGAGGTATGCATAAAAGATTATTATTTTATTATAAAAGTGTTACTTTTATCATATTTGATTTTATGCATAAGTAGGATGCATAAGAGAAATTCTTTTATTCTAAAAGTGTAATTTCTACTAAATTGGATTTATGCATGGATAGATGCATAAAGAATTTAAATTAATCCAAAAAGTGTTATTTTTATTAATTCTTATTTTATGCATAGAAAGATGCATAAAGAATTTTATTTTAATTCAAAAGAGTGATTTTCATCATAAATAATTTTATGCATAAATTAGATGCATAAGAGAAATTCTTTTATTCTAAAAGTGTAGTTTCTACTAAATTAGAATTATGCATAAAAGATTGATTTTTAATTCAAAAGTGGCATTCTCATTTAAAATGAATTTATGCATAGGAAGATGCATAAAAGATTGATTTTTAATTCAAAAGTGTCATTCTCATTTAAAATGAATTTATGCATAGGAAGATGCATAAAAGATTGATTTTTATTTCGAAAGTGTTATTCTCCTTAAAATGGAATTTATGCATAAATAGATACGTAAAGAAATCTTATATCAAATATAAGAACTCTCTTGTATTCTATAAATAGATATTAGGATGTGATAAGATGCATATGAGAAGTGATAAGATATGATAAGATGCGTATGAAAAGTGGTAGGATGTGATAAGATGTGTATGAGATGTGATAGGATGTGATAAGAGGTGTAGGATGTGATAAGAGGTGTATGAGATGTAATAGGATGTGATAAGATGTGATAAGAGGTGTATGAGATGTGATAGGATGTGATAAGATGTGTATGAGATGTGAAAGGATGTGCTAAGATGAGTTAGGATGTGATAAGATGTGTATGGGATGAGGTAAGAAGTGTATCTGATGGGATAAGATGTATATGGGTTGTGAGGGTGAGGGTGGATGTGGATGTGGATATATGGATGTGGATATGGATGTGTATGTATGAATGCGGATATGGGATTGGACGTATGATGTGGATGTACGAACATGGATGTGTATGTAGAATAATGAATGTGAATGTGTATGTGAAATAATGTGTCGTCGATATGAGTGAATGGATGAGAATGAGTACACATATGAATGTAATGTGGAATAAGTAATGTGGACTGAGGAGGGATAATTTGGAAAGACGAGAGTTCGATATAGAAACTATATTTTATGACCTGTTTGTAAATAACTGTTTTATGTCAAGAATGCTGGGGAAGCATTTTGACCGTCTTGAAGATTAAGGTCATGGAGACCTAACTGATAAAGTTGCAACTGCTGACGGAGAGTCAATGGAGGACGTCTCGCGTAGCAAGGTCGACAGAGGTCTTGACCAGCCTCGGTTCGATTTAAATGGTAAGCTTCCGGTACGGTGGATGAGGGACCAAGGAAGCAGCCTATGAGTGAAGCGCTAGGTCACCTACGAAGGATCCTAGAGGGTGCTAACCATACGGTGCTCGAGCTCTAGGTCGCCAAAAGATACCCACATGTGCGTCATGGAAGATATTGGAACAAGGAGTAAGAGTTGTTTTCTGAAATCGGGCATGGATCTGATTGATTGACCTTGCTGGTCCTCAACGAATGAGTCCATGGGTCTCTTATATGGATCTGTATTGATCTTGCTGATCTTCAACAAGGATTCCATCTTGATTTTTATATGTGAAAATATTGTCGGGTACTATGAGCTAGGAACTATTGATGAAAAGGCCCCTAAACAGTGAACAGGTGGTGAGCGTTCTGGTTGCCAATGATGCCATAAGTACATCGATGAATGAATGATTGGAAATATAGATTCAACCAGAGATTTAGAGGATTGTCATCAGTGACATAATGGTTTCATTAAAGGATTGTTTTAAAGTTAGTTGATGCTGAGAAAAAGGCAATTTCATATTGGTGGGTGTGTAAGTGGTGTGACTAGTTTTATGTTTGCATGAACTTTCGGCTAGGGGGCCTGGGAACTCTTTTCCCTGGTACCCGGGACAAAACCTAACCAAATTCCTAATTGGATCCCATCACTACAATGGTTGGGTGGTTGGCTAACCCATGGGACTGGATGGGGTTAGGCTGGACTGATGGATCCGTAAATCGAGACTCAATTTCTGTTATTACGATAGATAAAGTAAATCCCAGATAGTAATTGTTCTATGGATAAGAATCAACGGCTGTGCCTCTTGATGGGGAAAAAAGTGTTGATCCCAATGATCCAAGTGCAAGTTTCTTCCTTGATCTGACTGAGTATCTTTATAGGTATAGTCAGATCAGCTTGATCAGTGATGGTCTTGACTACGTTAGAGTAAAAAGTTATCCTGGTGGAATCGCCCGTGCTTTCCGGATAAAGGAAGTTTTTTCGGGTGATTTGATTTTTTCCTGTGGTGGTTTGGTGCTAGAACTGGTGGTGGCAGTAGAGGTGAAGCATCTTTTACCCGGAACATCCCCCTAGGTAAGTAGGAAGAGTTGGGTTGTCCAGTATTAGAGCGGTGATATGTATAGGTGGCGCATGTAAAGCCAATGGAGCTCTAAGTGATGGTAGCTATGCAAGATTTTGAAATCTTGGATATCTGCACATTGAAGTGTCATGATTCCCTAATTTTACACAGTGGGCACAATAGAGTAATGGCCTTGCTCTTAACTGTGGACACTCAGTGGTAGTGTGATTCAATCTGCACATAGAGCACCACACCAATTCCGTGCTGGGGTAAAGATGATTATGCCCATGCCTAGATGTTTCTCTTCTCTCCTTTACTTTCAATTTCTCTAATATGGCATTACTGAGCTCATCCATCTTCATGTTTCCGACTTGCTTGTTTTGAGTTCCAATTTCTTGGTGACTCGATACACGTGAAGTCGTAGTTTGCTGAAGATGATTCCCTAATTTTACACAGTGGACACAATAGAGTAATGGCCTTGCCCTTAATTGTGGACACTCAATCAGTGGTAGTGTGATTCAATCTGCACATAGAGCACCACACCAATTCCGTGCAGGGGTAAAGATGATTATGCCCATGCCTAGATGTTTCTCTTCCCTCCTTTACTTTCAATTTCTCTAATATGGCATTACTGAGCTCATCCATCTTCATGTTTTCGACTTGCTTGTTTCGAGTTCCAATTTCTTGGTGACTCGATACACACGAAGTCGTAGTTGTTGCTGAAGATGTTTTGACATCTTCCGGCGGTGGCGGCAAATCCAACATATTATCTTCATATTCGATTGCTAGTTTGCAACATGCATCAAGAGTAGCGGGTTGGGCTAGTACCAGCAGGTAATCATGCATTTTGTGGTCTCTAACCCCTCTCTAGAAGAAAGGCAATAACTGATCATGAGTTAACCTCTCCCAAAGTTTGCACCTTGAATTTAAGTACTTAAGATGAGACACATAGTCTCTCATCGACTCAACTTCATTTTGTTTGATATTATGTAACTGTGCCACAGGACTCCATGTGTCACCACTTTGGGCAAAACTGGGCACAAAAAAGTTTTTGATTCTTGTGAAGTTAACCTTATTCTTAGGCTTGAAGGTTTAGAACCACTGATGAGCTTTTCCTTCCAAGGTCAGTGAGAAGGCAAGAATCATTGTCACATCACTGATGAGACAGGCCTGCAGGTTTCACATGTGGATTCAAAAATCTCTACATGTTAGATAGGATCTCCATCCCTAGAAAATTTTTGGACAAGTTTGGAAATGATATGTGGTTTCATCTAGGAAGGTCGGGATTCTAGATCAGTGCCTAGTTCTCTAACCATCCCTCGGCCCATCTCTACCACTATATTTATTAGGTCTGTCCTTGTGGCTGCATTAAGGTCCATGGTTGGATCCATCCTTGGCCTTTGAGGAATTGCTCCCCGCCGCCTTCCCAGACCTCATCCCCTTCCTGTATTGGCTCTTCTAGGCATTTTTCGTCCATGAGATGGTCCAGCCGTTGTACCTTGGAGTGGCTCATCATTAGTCACCTCCATACGTCTTTGCAAAATCAAAAGTTCCATGTCTTATAGGAACGTAGGGTGATTGATCATCTGCTCAATATCCTTTTTTCACCTACCACTCTTGCTATGTTATCCTCCTCTTCTATGGTTGTAAACCCTTCCTTTGCTGCTCTGGATTCCTCGTTTATGAGTTCCAAGTTTGGAATTTCTCCCTCATTTCTTCCCATATAACCAATTTCGGTTCCTTCCCTCGTGTGATGATTGGAGTGGGTTTAAACTTCCCTCGTGTGATGATTGGAGTGGGTTTAAACTTCCCGTTTCCTTTTGCTCAGCTCTCGCCCTTTGAGTATTGAGCTCTTGTTTCCTTAAGCTTAATTCTCGTAGTGTAGTTGTTATTCCACCTCGCTACGTTTGAGGTCTAGCTCTACTTCCTCGATGGTGGGAAAGAATATTTGACCTGTCCTGGCCGTACTTTCCATGTCTCGTCTTATTCGAGGGGTGTCGATATTCAACAGCCTAGAATTCGACATTTGGATGGGCACTTCGTGTCATGGACCGAGTCTAGCGCTGGTTGACGGAGGGTGGTTTCTCCTCTTCCCCAAACCCAGCGTATCTTAGCCCTTCTTCCATGGACTCTTCGCTACTAGTTTCAGTAGTGGTCAGGTTTCTTAAAACACTCAAATGTGTGCTTGCGGAATGTCCTGATCCCACACTTCTTTGATAGGAAGATCTTGGGTAATTCGATGCACTGTTGTGAGGTGTAAGATCATCTCCGATGAGTTTTCCGGATCTTTAAGTGCATGTATGTATGATTTGATAAGCTACTTTGTCAACCCAATTTGATTTTGCTTCCAATTCTATCGCTTTGTTTCTGAAGTCGTGAAATTGCAGAGAATGGTTCACGGCATGAAAAGTCACAAAAAGGTTCACAGCGTGAACGTTATTCTACACTTTCATGTGCTTAAAGATTTTTGGCTTTCGGGTCGGACCCCTCCCTCTCTTTGGTATAGGCTGCCCTCTCTTATCGACCTTTGTGGCCTTGGCCTGACTATTTGTGGATTGGACCAAACCATGAGTCTGCAGAAAAAGTTCACGTCATGAACACAAAAGGGTGGATTTTCAAAAGGGTTTCACACCGTGAAGATTTTCTAGAAACTTTCACGTCGTGAAGATTTTCTGGAAACTTTCATGTCATGAACATTTTGCTGAACTTTCACGTGATTAAAATTTTGGCAGACTTCGTGGCGTCATAGGTGTTAGGATAAGGGTGCCTATTTTTGGCAAGGCAATCCCGTGATTTGCAGCGCTGATCTTGGGAGTGATTTGTGGCGTGAAGTTGGAGAAAATGTTCACAGCGTGAATGTTTTTCTGTAGTTTCACGTGGAACTTCCCACGTCAAAAGTTACAATTTTAGGTGCGAAATACTTATCCAATTGATCCCAAATTGATTGTGCCACGCCTAAGGAATGGAATGCAAGTTTTTGGCACAATCAATTGGCTCCTTTGGTTTTTGATTTTTGTGAATTTTTTGAAAAAGAAGAAAATAAGAACACCAACCTATTCATTCACGTTGGTGCTTCCAATAATGCAAATATCAAAATCTTCGAATGATGCAAATATCAAAATTAATAGGAAAAAATAGTGAAGCTCTATCCTAAGACCACTCCACCACAAACATTCACATCACAACTAATTTCTGACGATTTCTTCCTACCACACAAATCTTATCCATTCATTTTCTACAAAATGCACTACCAGAATACAAGGGCAATCATGAAGCTTATGGAATGGGAGCTGAAACTCCAAGAGGATGGAAGAAACAAATGTCTTTCTCTGGAAGCGGTGCAAAAAATGTTATAGGCTACTACACCTCCAAGAGGGAACTCAACACATTCACCTAAAGGATGAGCAATAGAAGTAAAAGGAGAGCTTGAGAGCAAGTGCAGTGAACTAAACTGAGAGTAGTGAGAAATGATAAGGAAGCTTGAGAGTAATAGGGAAAGAAGAACACATGTTTACAAGGAAGGACTAGATAGGTTTTCTATATTTTATTTGTGAAGTGATTGGTTTAGTGTTATCAATTGGCTCTACATTGTAGTCTTTCAATGTAATGAGTAAGTGAAGGTAGTAATTGTACACTTTAGCGTGGGGGAGGGGGAGAGACTACATTACATATGTACACAAGGTCTTAGGAATGTGGCTTGCTAAGCAAAGCAAAGGCAAAGAATTGTTTTCCCATAAGGCTTGGACATCGCCGTGGTTGGCTTTGCTAGCGTGCTTGGTTGAGCTTTGTCTTTTCAGTTCCAGCTTGTGAGTTGCACGTCACACCCATGTTGTGGGGTCGTCATGATTTGTCACAACTGTCGTAGGGCACTTACCAATGCTTCGAACTTGAGTCCCTTGAGGTCTCCAAGCTCACTTGTTAAGCTCCAACCTCCACGTTGTCACCATAGAGTTACTCGCACCATCGCATAAGGCAATCACTCTCTCTCTCACTCTCTCACACAAGCATGAATCACACAAGCATAAAAGAGGAACAATCACTCTCACACAAGCATAAAAGAGGAACAATGCTAGAATGCTCTCTCTCTCTCTCTCTCTCTCTCTCTCTCTCTCTCTTTCAATCTCTCTCAAGACATAAGGGAGAGCTCTCTGTAACCCATACATCCTCACACATGTTCTAAATCACGTAGCAAAAAGGCCTCTCAAGGATCCCGAACCAGAGGAACACATGCAACTAGCACTAATACCAGACCAGCCCAAATTAACAGACAGCTGAAGATATGCAAGAAGGGTAGACTATCTTGATGGAGACCACGGAAATCATAAAGCAGATCAAGAAAGGGAGAAAGAAGAAAATAGATAAGAAGATGAGGGGAGTGCTTTCGGATGTAGCTGCTAAGTCAAAAAGATTAGAGGCGGAAGTGGCTAAGGAAATCCACACATACCAAGAGGCACTTCAAGAGACCATTCTCAGCCAAGCCACATAGGAGCCTCTGCAACAAATCACTCCCCTACAGATCTATCTCCCCTCAAAAGAATCAACTTTGGCTTCTCAGCCAAGCCACATAGGAGCCTCTGCAACAAATCACTCCCCTACAGATCTATCTCCCCTCAAAAGAATCAACTTTGGCAGACAAACCACTCCCCTACAGATCTATCTCCCCTCAAAAGAATCAACTTTGGCAAACATGCCAATAGAGAGTGCTCGAACAAGCAGCACCAATATGGGTTGAGGAAAGAATCAACTCTGGCAGACATGCCAACAGAGAGTGCTCGAACAAGCAGCACCAATATGGGCTAAGGAAAGGCAAGGTGTTGAAGCGGCCACAGCTCCAGTACAAGAACCAGAGGCCCCCATTGATGCAAGCAAAAGACAAAGAACTCCAGAGCCACCAGTCCAAGAAAGAGAAGGAGGTTGGAAGATAAAGAAAGACTAGCCCAGCTGGCCTCCCTGCAAAACATCGACTATCAACAATTCTTACAAGAGACCATGGAAGGACTTGATGAGCTGCTCAACCAACCACAGACTAGGCTGGAGGCCGAATCAAGCACAAGTGCAATGTGGGAGCAAGAACAAAATGTTTGGCGGTGCCACCTCTTAACAATGCATATGCTCCATGACCGTAACGCCACCCTCTGGAAACAGGTAAAAGATGCATCCACATAAGTGCAAAGATTAAAAACTAACTTGGATGCAGCTGAAGCCACCCACAAGGATGTCATCTCATGAAGAGCTTGAAGGCCACAGAAGAGTAGGAGAAACTATAAAATGCCCTGGAGAATAATAACATGGTCCTGAACCAAACAATAGTGCAAAGAATTAAGGAGAATGTGGACCTCAACGCCAAATTGGAACAAGCGAAGGAGCAGTTCCAGAAAGAAGTCACCCACACAAAGGAGCTCACTACACTTCATGCACAACAAATACAGGAGTTACAAGCCAATGCCAGGGCCAATGAAGAAGATTTACAATGCCAAATCCAGCAGCAGCTAACAGCACAGCTAAAGGCAGAGGAGGAAAGGGCAACCCATTTACAACATGAAAGAGAACAAACAAACAAGGCCCATGTAGAAAAGATTAGAGCACTTAATGAAACAATAAGTGCAAGCCAACAAGCCGAAGCACAAAGAAAAGAGTTGGTACATTTACAGCTAACAGCACAGCTAAAGGCAGAGGAGGAAAGGGCAGAGGAGGAAAGGGCAACCCATTTACAACATGAAAGAGAACAAACAAACAAGGCCCATGCAGAAAAGATTAGAGCACTTAATGAAACAATAAGTGCAAGCCAACAAGCCGAAGCACAAAGAAAAGAGTTGGTACACAGACAGTGACACAGCTTATACAACAACTACTCGACACTCAGAGGCTAGCTACCCAAAGGCTCCAACAAATTACCGAAGGTCAGGAAAGAGAAGCAACAGCCAGGCGGGCCCAAGAAGACGTAACACAAAGATTCGAAGAATTAGATGCTGCAAGGATGGTCAGAGAAACGTCAATTTTAAACCTCTTTAGCAGCATAGACTCCCGCCTACAAGAGTTAGAGCGTCACCTGGCGGTCCAAGATAGAAGTGAGCGGCCAAAGCCAAGCAATGATCTCCGCCTCTTCCTTGAGTGTGCCTCCGAGTTGGGTCAGCTTTCTACCAGTAACTCCTCGGGCCCCTCCTCAAACTCTTACCTTGTTTTTGTCTACACTAACACTCTCTCTACTTCAGTATGACATAAATCTATCTGAAGATATAGGCCTAGGAGAACTAACATTAATTAAACAAAATACTGAAAGAGATGCTGATCCTAGTATCATAATGGGAATTTTGCGAGGAGACTAAGAATTAACTAATCCCCAAGACATCTTTTTCTACCCTCTACATCCTATAGTGCTAAACCTTTGTAGTTGGTAGCGAATTCTCCAAAATTCAAAAATTCTGGACAACAGTGTTGAAAAATTAGACATGTTTGTCCCAGATGACATTCTAGAGACACCCGCCAACTGAGGTAGTAGCACAGAGTTACCAATGGGTTATTATTAGTCATGGGTGGCTAGAAGTATGTAACACTCACCAGCATCTAAATTTATGCTAGTCCACTCTATATCATCCTTTTGGCATTCTAAAACTCTAGTCTAATATCAACAAACATTTAGAAGCCATGCTAACAAATGTCCAATACAATTTTGATGCTACCCACATAGAATATCCCACTATCAATTCCGAAGAAATTCCAGACTTACAAGAATTTATTAAGTCTCATAAGCCTATCCACCCACCCCTTAGCACAGGTCAAGGTCAAGAAGAATCCTCTTCTTCATTTTAAAAATCAACTTACCCTGTCTATTCTAATGTCGCTCTAGTAAGCTACTTAACCCATATCCTAACATGCCACCTACTAACACCTCACAAGCTGACTGCATTTTCTCATCTTTCCATCCTCGAGAGATAGATTTCCCAATAACCCTCTTGCCCCCGAGGAGATACTGGCACCTCACCCATCTCCACCACGGCACTCTCAAGAGGTACGACATCCTATCCCGCAAGATAATATTGAAGCATTTACTGATGATACCATATTTAAATCTTTATCAGTGCAGAGTACGAGGGGTTCATTCAAGATGGTAAATGTTCAAAGTCCTCATGCAGAATTCCATTTGAGCCCACAAGACGAATCATGCCAAAAGCTTATTCAAAAATCACTCCAACAAAATAGCATAATGTGCCATATCCTCTTCGCGCTCCACGCCCTGACGTAGAAGAACTACTTCCATCGGCTGGAGAGGGTGCATTATGGGCGAATGAGGCAAAGCACACAAAGCTGGTAAACCCTCAGTTAGCTAATCTGCTGGAGATACGGATCATTACATTCATGATCAGCTACTGTTTTCGAAGGTGGAGGATAGCAAACCTTGTGCACACTAGAGGTGGCTATGCCACCATAGTCTACCAACAATGAAGAGCACCCTAGACTGGAGGACTTTGGCATACAGCTAAACTAGCGGAAGGAGTACCTGGCAATTCCGGAATATAGCCAAGTGTATATGGGCACGCCACCAACACTACGGGTCGTTCCTTTATACATGCCAGTTAAAAGAAGATGAACACCACTGGAATTTCAGGAAGCCAAAAGGCGTAACTCACATGTTTGCTACGACTTCCCAATTTTCATACCATCAACATTTGCAAACATTCAGGAGCAAAGACAGTAGATGCTTACATGGATAAGGGCATGGCGCAGAATTCCAGACCCGTAATTGTGGCGAGCGTCAGATTTTTAAAATTGGTGGTGGTGCTGATAGACCAACCAAAGGAGCCCTACGATGGGTATGAAGCAAAACACTTGAAGTTCGACATGACATGGTGGATACAGGATTCTGGAGGTCACATTTAGCATTCTGGAGGTCACACAGCATTCCGACGCACACTCAAAAATCTCCAATCCAGAAGAAACTTCTACTGACATGAGTTCGGTGACCAGGTCTTTAGACCTTGGTAACAGGTTCTATGGACAGAACCTACATTAGGAAGGGGGGATGTTAATCCCGTTTTGAATTAACAAACATGATCCTCCAATTGAGGACATTAATAAGTGTCATAAAACGGCACTATAAAAGTTGTACATTATAAGATATTGGCCACCCAAGGCCTAGTAAGTAAGTTTTGGGCACCCAAGTGTGAATAAGGGTCAAATGTATATAAGGCATTTTCTCGTAATTAGAAGACATAATCTCCTTTCTGCTATAGAGAGCTCTCCCTTGTGTCTTGAAAGAGATTGAGAGAGAGAGAGAGAGAGAGAGAGAGAGAGTATTATAGCATTGTTCCTCTTTTATGCTTGTGTGAGAGAGTGAGAGAGAGAGAGAGAGAGAGAGAGCATTATAGCATTGTTCCTCTTTTATGCTTGTGTGAGAGAGTGAGAGAGAGAGAGAGAGAGAGTGATTGCCTTGTGCGATGAAGGTGGAGCTTGGATATTGGAGCTTAACAAGCGAGCTTGGAGGCCTCAAAGGGACTCAAGTTCGAAGCATTGGTAAGTGCCCTATGACAACTGTGATCTATTGCTCATCCTTTAGGTGAATGTGTTGAGTTCCCTCTTGGCGGTGTGGTAGCCCATAACAGGACTAGTTACCTTTATGTATATGTAAATGTGATTGGTTTTCAAGTTTATTTTCAAGGACTGCTTACCTTTATTCATGTAAATGTGATTGGTTTTCCTAATCATGAACCGGTTTAGGCCTTTTGACAAACATTGTGTAGGACCCTTTTCTTTGAAAATTCATCACCACAAATATGTGGTGGAAACTTAACCCAAAGGTCTTAATCTTTGCATCTTGCAGGATGCCTAAGGGTTTGGCTATGATTCTTGTCTGCCAAGCTTGACCACCCACGAGGCACCACCAACCAAGATTGCAAAGACCGTCATTCATTTGTACATGATAAGTTACACACCATCCATTTCATCACTTTTTAAAATGGTGCCCTAGCTTGTCATGAGAACTTTTGGTTGTCCTTTGGTTTTCATTATGAATGGATGGTACTCAATGTGGCGGCATGGCACATCCTCCTCATCTTCAAGTTTAGGTTCAATTGTGCGAGCTCTTAGGTTCCCATTAATCCAGTCAGATAAGTTTCTCCAAAGTTGGGAATATCCTTATAAAAAAGAGAACTTATCGACACGCCCTCCTCCTCCACAGGTTTAGGTTTAGCTGTGTGGGCTCTTAGGTTCCCATTCATCTAGCCAGATGAATGGGAACCTAAGAGCCCATCTAGCCAGATGAGTCTCTCGAATATCCTTGTAAAAAAGATAACTTATCAAAACTTGAACTTCCGAGGACACAAAGCTTGTGAGGCATGCTATGTCCTATGATGGATGATATCCTCATTCATACTCACTATGAGGTGGGCTTGGACTTGCCAATGTGTTAGGGATGTGCATTGATCCTTTCCTATAAGAGGTAGTGTCTTTAAAGGGCATGAAATGAAGTTGTCATCTCCTTATTAATCACTTCAAATCATGGTTTGCTCTCAAAATCACTAAGCATGTACATGGACGTTATTTCTGTCTTGTCCTATCTGGAAAAACCTTGTTTCAAAATTTTATGGAAGAGTGCTTATGGTTACTTATACACGAATCCAATCTTTAAAGTGTTCATGGAAGATTGTCCCCATGGTTACAAAGACATGAATTCAATTCTCATAGTCATCAAGCTCTAGAAGAGGTTGGAAGTTCTCATCTTCACTGGCCAATAACTTATTGTAACATTTGCACATGTTGATGGTTATGTTAGACTCAGTATAACAAGAATGCCTCGACCCAATGGATGGTTACATTTATGGTGATTAGTTTTCAAGTTTATTTTTAGGAACTAGTCACCTTTATTTATTTTTAGGAACTAGTCACCTTTATTTATATAAATGTGATTGCTTTTCAAGTTTATTTTTAGGGACTAGTTACCTTTATGTATGTAAATGTGATTAGTTTTCAATTTTATTTTTAGGGACTTGTTAATCCCATTTTGGATTAACAAACATGATCCTCCAATTGAGGACATTAATAAGTGTCATGAAACGGCACTATAAAAGTTATACATTATGAGATATTGGCCACCCAAGGCCTAGTAAGTAAGTTTTGGACGCCCAAGTGTGAATAAGGGCCAAATGTATATAAGGAATTTTTAGATTGGTGGGCTTTCAAGGAGTTCTCCATCTCTTTATGTACATAGTGTGCCTAGTTGTCTTCTTTCTCCTCATGTGCTTTTGCAATACTATTTAGACTGACCCTGTTGTATCTGTCCACAGGCTTTACTTGCATCATCAATGACAAGGCCCTGCAAGCTTTCTCCATAGCCTCATTTTGGATATTTTCATACTTGGCCCCATTCGAGTTGTACGAAATTTTCTTGAGCATGGCGTCCATAGGCATCTTGTTAATGGAGTGTGCGTGGACCTTGATTGTGGGCGGAAGTTGTAGGGCATCCCGTATGAGATCTCCTGAGATGAGGAGTTGCTTGGTAGGGCCATTTGCTTTGGTGATGGTTTCTCTTTTGGTCCCCTTGTTGTAGGTATTGAGGTACTCTACGCATAGTTCTTTGTCGATACTTCTTGGGAGTATCTGCGCCATCTTACCTAGACCAACTTTGTCTAGCTTTCTCCCCCAAAATTTGTAGGCGTTCCGGGCTGTGGTACTAGAGGGCTACCTTTCCATGAGCCGTGTGAGCTTCTTTTCTAATGATGGCCCCATGGAAGGTTTGAGCATAAGGGCCCAAAATGTTCATCTTTGGGCGCTGTGCTGGCCTCTTTCTCTAGCTTGCTGGGGATCCAGTGGCGCTACTAGCTTGAGTCGTTCACGGCGTGAATGTTTGTAAATTTGTTCACGACGTGAATGTTTGTAAATTTATTCACGGCATGAACGTTTTCTTGAAGGGTATACACATGTTGCACTATAGCAGCCAGTCCTTCCTTCTTAGTATGCTTGAAGCCTTGTAGCCGCCCGTTCGTTGAGCATTCACCTCCTTTGGACACTCTAAAATGAAGTGACCCATCTCCCACAACGGAAGCAATGGCTTGCAAACGATCCCCACTTTAATTCGAAATACAAAGGGTCAAATCCATCCACGCATAACCTCAATTGTTGAGGTCATGGATTCCCAATATCCCACAACATGCAAACCCTGTTTTTATTCTTGGATGACACTGTGAAATTTGAATGTAAAAGATCGAATACTTCTCATTTTTCCTTCATGCTGCTCAAGCAGTCAAACATGCACGATGAGTGAATCATACCTTGCTTACCTCGTACCCATTGTGCAACCATTGGACACCCTTTTGTTTTATTGCCATGAGAACCAAGGGGTCACCTGAGTACTTTTGGGCATTTGTTGATGCAATCGTTTTATAACTCTATGTGGGAGTTTTTTATTGTTCCTTCCACCCAACTGAATAATGTTGTCACTATGCCTTGTGGTGGAGGACTTCTATCTGTGTCTCCTTGCTAAACTTCTCTTTAGGTTCCTTGTTCAGTTCTGTAATCAGAGTGGGTACTTTCGTTGTTTTGGCAATTCCCAACCCATTTGGCTGCGTTGTCTTTTTCCTCCACAAAAGGGTTGGCGAGGTACTTGCTTGAGTTGGGAGTTGATGTTGTATGCTCTTACCACCCTCTTTTTTATGATTCGAATTGGTTGTGGTATTAGCCACTGAGTGGGGTTTGGGTGCCTTGGTAGTATCCTTGTGCTCGTCTCGCAGAGAGCAAGTCCTTTTGGATCCATTGCTTATGGAACCTTTGAGGTCCTTTGGGATGCTTGGAGTCCTGCCAATCGGTTTGACTTTTGAATTTTTTGTAGATTCTTCTTGTGGTCTTCCTATCATTCATGGTGTCCTTTTTGTCTGGTTGATCTTTAAGTTGAATCTTGGGCACCCACTTCTATGTACCCTTCGATATTGGATATTGTGTGGGCAAGCTTCATGGGAGGATGGATGTTGGTTCTATTTTTTGAGGTGTTGCCATTGCACTTGGTGTTGTTTGTTCATCAGTTATGATGTGTTTCCCTCGGTTTGTCAAGATCCATAAGGGTATGGACATGACCTTATCACCTGTGCTTAACAATGTTGTCCTTTCTTCCCATTGGATATTGTATTTACTTGCACAGATCCAGGATCGTCCTAGAATCATTTATTCTTCCATGGAATCTGCAGGTATGACAAACACCTTCTCGACCAAGGAATTATTTCTGATGGAAATATTAACATTTAAAAATCTCTCGGCTTTTGTGATTAAGTGAACACTACGTACTTGCGCATCAGTGGGTTCAAGGTGTAGTCTATCTAATGCTACCCAGGTTTCATATGAGATCAAGTTATGACTTGACCCCGTATCTATTAATGCAATGCTTGTTGCATGGCCTTTACTTGTAGTAAGTCCAACCTTGAGTCGTGCTAGCTCAATGTTTAGTTCCTCTTCGTCCAAGAGAGTCACAGAAGCCATGTTGACATGTATCAGTCTATTGTGCAGTAATTGTTTGGCTTTGGCCTCCCTATCCTTAGCTTATTCTTGAGCCTGTTGGATCTTTTCATTTGCAAGCTGTTTCTATTGTTTTAAGAGATGTTCTTGCAAGAGCATCTCTTGGGTCAATGGTCCAAAATATTTTTTAATTTACTTCCATTGACATAACCCTCCATCTGGATGCCATCAATTATCTCAATTCGAACAAACCCGTAAGGTGTGATCTCCGATTCTTGGAATGGTCCCACGCCTCAGTATTTGAGTTTCTTTTTCTTGGTGCTTCCGACACCATACATGAGGACAAGGTCCCCCGTTTCCAGTTCTTTTTGCTTAAGGTTTTTGTCAAACCAATGTTTCCTGTGTAGTTTTTCGACCATGAGTCCATGTGATGCTATCAACTTGGTCTCATCAAGCTTCTCTAAGTTAATTAGCCTTTTAGATAATGCATTCTCCGCCAGACGCTCTTGTATAGAAATCCTTAATCTTGGGACTAGGTATTGTTAAATTTGCAGCAATGTGATGAGCTATGGTGGATCAAATGCTAGAATCAACATCATTAGAAAAGAGATTAGATGATGATAATTAAGACGTGATTAGTGAGCAATTAACTAATAGCTTAATGTAGGCATGGATAATAAAAAACCAGCAAATTCTCATTAGGCCAATGCCTCAATTTATAGAGTTTACATCCAAGCATCTAATCCCACTAATTTCTCCTTGATTCACTCCACCTCTTTTGCTTGATTCTCTCCACCTCTTCCTAAAATATCTCCACACCTCCTAAATCTCCTCATGCTACCCTTTATTCTCTCCCAGTAGATACTTCTCACCTTTTCACAGCTTCTCTCACATTTATAGGTAAGATCTCTATTTTCTTTAGAAAAAAAGACGCCTGCAAATTTGCGAATTTCGACAGCTACAGTAGGCGATTTGGCGCGCTGATTTGATGGGCTGAATGGTGGGCAAGGTGGCTATGTTTGCCTAGAAGCATTTACCCTACCATTTGGGTTTAGAAAATATGTCCAAATATTCTTTTGGTAGGAGAATGTTTATGGTGACTATGATGACCCACAGAAAGCCATTTTTCACCGTCGCCCATTAAGTCCTCCTCCACTTCATCTAGCAATGCATCTAGGTGAATGGGTTCCAGAGGTAGAGGCTCTAGAATTGGCTCTTTTTGTAGCCACTTGAAAATGGTTATGGGTTTGTTCAAGAGCTTTGACATGCTCTAAGTTTCCCCCCTCCTAGGTTTTAAGATTGGCATTAGAATAGGGTCGAGGAAACACTCAAATGTGTGGTTCACACTTGACCACTTGCTCAAGTATTAGCTCTAGTTCAACCTACCACTTTCTCACAAGCTCTTGGGCTTGTTTTATTCTCTTTCTCCAACACAGGATTGGGATACTCCTTAAGTTTCTTTGGAAGGTTTTTGTAATTAATGGGATTCTTTTCTTTAGGAAGAGTAGGTTTGAGCGTGGGAGATCACTTATTGTCTCCCGCAAGGGAGGCAACTTCAGAGTTGTCGTCATTTGAACCACTTTTGATAGTCATGACATCGTTGTCCTTGACAAATGATCGTGCATTACATTTCGATGTGCTCTTGGAGGTCTTATCTTTTTGGACCTTTAGTTCTATTTCATTAGCCTTTCAGAGGCCCAAAGACTAGAGCCCCACGATCTTTTGTTGCTTGCTTTTTAAAGTTGAAGCCTGAGTTTTCTGCTTATTGGAAGTCTTGGATATTCCCTTTATTGTTGCCCTTGTCCTGCCTTGGATCTTTGTGATAGCATTCAGAGGGACTATATGGATAAGTAGTCCTTGTATACTGAACAAATTAAGGCTCATTGACATGGTAAAACTTATGCTTTTACTACTGATGGGGACGATTAGTGGTGGGGACAATGATCGAATCCTCGCTTGTAACATGTGCCTCTATAAGGAATTATGTTGGGGTTTGGCATGAGGTTTGGAGTGCTTGGAGTACTAAAGGGAATTGGTATGCAAGGAACTCCATAATATGATGTGGGCCTTTGCATTGGAAGCATTGCAGCAATGGCCTACGTACCAAATTGTTAAGGTTTCTTGCTAGGGAATTGGTATGCAAGGCACTCCATAATATGATGTGGGCCTTTGCATTGGAAGCATTGTATCGATGGCCTACGTACCAAATTGTTAAAGTTTCTTGCTAGAGAGGCATAATCTATGGTTGAAGCCTGTTCAAGATATCCATAGGGAGCATGCACTGTTATGGGTTTTGCTTTTCATAAGACTCATAGTTTTCTTGTTACTGCGTTTCTATCTCTCTAAGAAGAGTCATCAAGTATTGTTGTACTAGTGCATTTCTTGAAGGAACTAGTTGAGGTGGTAATACTAGAGGTGGGTATGACAATTACGGAGGTCTATACACACCTCTCGGCGGTAAGGGGTTTTGGTAGGCAGGTACTATCCAAAGCTTGTGCCAAGAGGAGCAACTTGGGGTTGACAAGGCTAATGGTTGCCTTGGCATGGTGAGAATTTGTCAGGGTGCCAAAATCCACCCTACTAGGTTTCCTTGGTAATACTAGAGGTGGGTATGGTAATTATAGGGGTCTATATACACCTCTCAGTAATGGGTTTTGCTAGGCAGGCACAAGAGCTTATGCTAAGATGATCAACTAGTGGGGCTGACACTGCTGATGGTTGCCTTGGCATGGGGAGCATCTGTCATGGTGCGAGAGTCCACCTGCTGGGTTTCCTTGGTACCAAAACAACGAGCTGTGTCATGGTTTCGATGGCATTGGCAATGGGCACAAAAAGGTGGTCATGAAGCCTCTTGCTCTTGAGACTGATCATAAATCAATCAATGAGTGATAAGTCATCTAGTCTCTCACAGGGATGAGTGATAATTAAGGTTTCTAATCTTAGTTAATGGTGGCTAATAAGCAAGTGATTTAGTGTTTTTTGTTGATTTTGTATGCTTCGAAGCTACTAATTCCAATAATGCATGCAAAAATCAGGAATGCATGAACAAAATTAACTAACATAATGGAGCTTAATGCTTATGTTTTCAGAGTAGATTCCACTCCTAATCACAATTGTAAAGCTATTTCTTGATTCAATGCAATGAATCAAGAAATAGCTATTTCTTGATTCAATGCAATGAATCAATGATTAGGAGTAGATTCCACTCCTAATCACAATTGTAAAGCTATTTCTTGATTCAATGCAATGAAATACAACTAAACAAGAAACCAAGGTTTCGAGATACTCTCTCTATCCATGGGTGCTTTCTCTCTCTATTCGTGGTGTGTCCTACTCTCCCTCTCCGTCTATGGCACGTCCTGCTTTGTGTGTCTCTGTTTGCGTGATGGTGGGAGGATGGGGCGGCCTGATGGGGTGGCCTATGTGTGTGTGTGTGTGTGTGTGTGTGTGTGTGTGGAGTGTCTTGGTCTCTATCTGTCTTCTTCGTCTATGTTTTGTTGCCGACCTACTTCCTGTCTCTTTGTGTGAAGAAGAGTAATGAGGAGGGGATGTGGGGGACTGTGGTGAAATGTAAGGCGGTTGGGGGGAGGGAAACGTGAGGGTTCTAAGGTTTGACCTTAGAAAACTCATTAAATAATTAATGGGGGAGCCCGCATTAATTATTTAATGCACATGTAACCCGAATATGGTAGTATGTTAAGGTTGTTACATGTTCCAGCGCCATCCTTAGACTTTCTCTATTGAGCTCATGTTAAGGTTGCTATATGTTCCAGCGCCATCCTTAGACTTTCTCTATTAAGCTCATGTTAAGGCCGTTATATGTTCTAGTGCCGTCTTACAAAAGATAAGTTCCCATTCGAGCGGGTAAGATAGTGGCAAAGTGCCTTACGTGGAGGTTGGCCAAGTGAAACCATGTTAACCTATGAATTGTTTTTTTCATGTTTAAAGCTATAATTGAAATCGGAGTTTTGTGGAAAGTTAATTTTATAAAAGTTGAAGCATGAAATATTTTTAAAATTGCCAATACCTAGTGTCCTCACTTGATGATGGGGGAGAAAAATCTTGAGTTCAAATTATTGGCCAATCACAATATCAACACTTCTTTAGATTCTCTGTTTTGATGCTTTTTTAAGGGACCTTGTGCCTAATTGAAGGCCTACAAGGTACCTTGACCAAGTGAAACCCATTATTCAACAAAATAAAGTTGGGGTCGGAACCCAATTTTCAAAGTTGGGTTTCTTTTGAAGGCTAAAATGGGCTTTCAAGCCTGAAACCTTCAAAATTTCACCTTGTGTGGTGCTTGGTTTCTAGGCCTCCATCTCTTATTATTAGTTTAGTTTACATATTCCCCCATCTCTTAATGTTTGCTTTCTAGGGCCTTCTTCTCCTATTCACTTTGCTATACATATTAATTTATGCATATGCAAGGCTTGGACCTTTTTAGTAAAGGTCTTAAACCTTCATGCCAGCTAGTTGTCATCCCCTCCAGTGCCTCCACTCCACGTCTATACGTAGGCTAGCTTCACATGCATATGCGGCCAAGCTTGCATCTTCGCCCGCCATCATTTTAACAAGGGCTTGTCGGGATGCCTTTCACAAGCTCCAGACAAGTTCACTTTATAATGTTGCTATCGCTAGTAGCAAGGTGAGACTATCTATTGGTTAAAGTAGCGAAGCTAAATCAGTGTTCGAGAAACAGTTATGTTGCTATTTCTTTTAGCAAGGTGAGCTATCTACTAGTTAAAGCAGCGAAGCTGAATCAATGTTCGAGAAACATTTTTGAATCAACCTAACATGAATCCTTCTCACCATGGGTTGAAGAGGAAAAGCTATGCAAGTTGATATGGGTATAATCCCTCTAGCCCCACAAAATTGTTTTTTTTGGGATCAATAATAATTATATATATATATAAACTTAGAAAATGTCCAAAAGAACTGCACTACAACCAAGTAAAATATAAACTACTGATCTCTACAAATCACTTTTGTCTTCGTTTAAAATTTTACACAGAAAATCCCATCTCTCCTCCTCCATAAAAAAGAAAGACTGCTCCCAAGATATCTGATAACCCAGCAAGATGCTGGCCTCCATCATTGCTTAAGTAGTGCAGCCACAAGGGGATTGTTTTTCCAACATTCCCCCCTTCTTACACCAAATCTTAACAGTGGGTCTGGTTCCCACATGGTTCTCCAAAAAGCAACAAAAGTATGATCATCCTGCTTTTCTTTACGTTACCACCTCTGAGTTCTTGGTCCGAATTTGGGTGGTTTCTTCATCCCTTGCCAACGTCTCACCTGCAGCATACAAATCAGCATTAGGAACTCACTCCTAGTATGCTTGAAGCTCCACCAAACCCCGGGCAAGAGTCAGATGATGTTCCTTTGCAGATTCAGTAAGATCACATCCAACTCAATACACCTCAGCTTATTCACATTGCATACAGACCATCACATGCGCACACACTTATGCATCAAGTCTGACTCTTGCAAGCCAATACATAAAATCTTCATAATCACAATGTTAGACCAGATTTCCCACAAAATACAAGCTCTGATGATGTTAAATAGCAATCTAGTATGTTCATCACTACCCAAGATCCAATCCCCCCTGAATGTTTGAATGCCCAAGCTCTTCTCAATCCATTTAGACAACTTGGACCAAGTTCCTATTATGATTACTATGTCCAAGGTCTTCTCAATCCATTTAGACAACTTGGACCAAGTTCTTCTGATTGTTGCTGGGCAGCCCCAAAACACATGTTTACCATCTCAAGTGATGACCTGCAAGTAAGCACAAAATTGTTTTTTCCTATAGTGTTTGCATGGATCTGCCATCCACAAAGTACCCGGACACCCATTTTCACAAATCTTCCTGTGCGGCCTGCGTGTTCGGCAGGAAGCCAGCCTTACTTTTTATTAAAAAAACTACCAAACACAGTGGATAATGGGAAATCCACGAGGAGGAAAATTTATTGGATGGGAGATGGAGTGCCGGTAAGGAAATCTACCACCTGGGACGCTGATGCAAGGCAGGTGGTGGCCATTGCGGATGGCGATTTTGGGAGCTTGATGAGTGACGATGTCCCCCCCTCCTTCCGCCCACATTGGGCAGGCCCTGACCACGCTGGCCGTGGTGCGGGCCAATCTGCCTGTGACCATCAGTGATGGCAGAGTGAAGAGTGGAGCGCAGCTGCTGGAGCGCGTTCGGGCGCTTGCTGCCGGCCTGCGCGTGAACCTGGGCTTGCAAAGCGGCGATAGGGTGGCCCTTGCTGCCCTCAACAGGTGTGTGTTTTGTGTGCAAGCTGCACTAATGGGGAGACTTTTTCAATATTGAATCCAATCACGCTAATGCAGTGATTGGTACCTGGAGTGGCTCTTGGCCGTACCTTGCGCCGGTGGCATCATTGCCCCTCTCAACTACAGATGGGTACGTAATTTCTACACACCGAAATTATGCTGAAATGAAGCCTTACCTTAGATGGGTATGGATTTGAAATCAAACCTGAGTTAAGGCCTTTCCTTAGTACTTCACTTGCAAGCTTCCACGTGATGAGCTTGGTTTCTATGCAGGAGGAGGATGCTTTTACTCGGGCCTCTTCTGATGATGTTGGCCCGTTTTTTAAAGCAGAGTGGTCGCGAGGCTTGCGAAGCAGTGCAACAAATTGAGCCAGTTTTGCTCGTCGTTGACCAGCACTGTGCAGTCCTTGGCGCTGAAATTAAGAGGAGGTTTCCCACTCTGAAGCTAGTGACGGTTGGATATTCAATCGTGGGAGGTATATATGCTGCCTTCTAAGTTTTGTTTCTCTACGGAAAGTCAAAGTTTTTGTTAGCCATGTGTTCTCTCTTAAAAGTTACATACATTTGAACACATCCTTGATTCTGTCCTTGTTGAATAGTTGATCACTTCAGTATCCACTTGAAGCAAGGACTTCCCATTCCCATGCTTTAAATTCTTTTGATTTATATTGGAACATTTTTGTTGCTTCAAGCAGCTGTGGTGGCGGAGTCTATCTTAGAGCACGCACAGCAAGAGCTCCACCTCTTTTGGGCACCAAATGCAATTGCACTCATTTGCTTTACTTCAGGTTCTTATATTCCAACCCATCAGTTTTGCTATACATGCATGCATGCATGCATCATGCTATCATATGCCTGGTTTCCAGACAGTGCTTTCAAAATTTGGGTATTGCAACCTTTTTTACCACAGCAAATAAATTAGTGTTGTCTTGTTCAAGGTCTCAATCCCCTGAGCAGATGCAAGGTACTGAGAGGCCTCCCAAACAGTCCTGTCTTGTGCTCTGAGTCTTCTCACAACATGATGTGATTTTAGATGCCAAAGCACCATTGAATTGATGATTGAGTGAGGTGGTAGAATCGAGTCTTGCAGCTTGCTGTTTGACAAATGATCGGAGTATCTCGAAGACCCTTACAGAGCCCCACTGATACAAAAGGAGGGTGGTGAGAGGACTTTGAAGCAGATGGATTGATGCAGGCTTGGTAGGAGCAGGAACTGGGCAACTCAACATTAATCTGCAGGCCAAACACAAAGGGGAAGTGCCACATGGAGATATACCTCATTAAGAAGGACGGCTCACTTAAAAGAAGACCGTGGCCTTTTTTAAGTGAAGAAGAGGAATCCACACTTTTCCTTTGTCTTGTCATTGTCTAACTGGTGAGGAGAGCACATGTTGGTTTTAAAGAGGGTAATGTAGAAAGGCCCCACCCTCAAAAGGAAGCCAAGCCTTGCATGAGAGAAGGTAGGATGTAGAAAAAGAGGAGCATGATTTGGAAGGCTTCAAGACAGTTGTAAAGAAGAAGGAAAGACTCCTTGCAGAATTGTTAAAGAATAGGGCTCATCAAGTTTGGCCGAATTTATTTCTACTTATTTGGTGTCCATCTTCCAGGAAGGAGTAAGTTTGAGAGGAAGAAGAGCGGACTTCCAGAAGGCCGCGCCGCTGAATGAAGCAGAGTGAGCACAAAGGAACAAAAGGGCATGAGACAATGAGATGGGCATGAGACAATGAGATCTTTCACTACCGGACCGTTTTTTATGTACCTCATGGAGCGGGACTAGTTTCGCAGACAACTATGCTTTTAATCTTTTGCTTTTCAAAAGCTATTCGCATCATTCCAAGCTTGTAAGGTGACCTTGCGTTGATTTCCTACCATGTGTTAGTGCCACGTTACCATCGCTACGGCATTAGTGCCACGCCACTTAAAAAAAAAACTTTTTTTCGAAAGCATATATTATTTCTAAAAGAATCAAAGGAAGCATGCAATTTAACAAGAAGTATAGGATTGTTGATTGTGCTCTCGTACTCCTCAAGCTGCAGCTTGATACGGGTGAACTCTCCAATCTTCTCAACCATGTTATCGGACTCATTGATTGTGAGCTTCTCCACATTTGACTCCAATTTGGCAATCTTCACTATCAAAACTCTCCCATACCTCCTTTGGATCTCCGTCCACATCTGATGATCATGTAACATGTAGCAGAAGTCTTCGTATTGGAGGATCCTATCACACAAATGCTCACACTGTCTTCTGTATTATGAGTTTTCGCGAGTTTAGCAATCCACTTTAATACTTCAAACTTAAGAGAGATATGAGAGAGAGAGATGAGAACTGTGCACCGTATGGGGTTCCGAATTACCCACTGAAGGGCCCCCTATCCCGTTATCGAGGTAGTATTTGCTTTATTATCTTTAAAGAGACTGACGGTGTGACTGACGATAAGCCAAACGCAAGACATCTTTGAAGACCAAGTGTTGGGTTGAATTGTGCACTGCTGTAGAAGCACCAAAGATGTCCAATCTCGAGCCCATGCACTCTTCCCAATGGTATGAGGGAGGGATGCAAAGCTAAGGCTGAGAGAGGGGCTGTTTGGGATTGTTCTCGACTGTATATGAATGTTGTAAATGAGTATGAACGTTGCGTTTTAGCTTCACCAAGTGGTTGGAGCAAAACGATGAATAGATGAATGTTGAGAACTGTATGGATGCAGAAAATGCAAGGTTGAATGCTGGCTGAGTGCTGAAACTGTTGTGTTTAGCTGATGTAGGGGCCGAATGCTCATGCGTTGATGCGCCTAGGGTTGTAGGAGGAAAACGCTAAGAGAATAGGGTTGAAATTGCAATCGCTTATGCTCCTAGTGCTGAGGATGACAAGTGCTTGAATGCTCCTTTGCTGAATATGATGAATGAATGAATGATTATGCAAGAACTCTATTTATATGGACACAAGGAGCCAGTCGGCCAGCTAGCTGATTGCTTATGTCCAACATAAATGCCTAAATGATGTGTAAAATGTTGAAAATGATGGGAAAGATATTAGAAAAATCCTAGTAAATATCTTGATAAATACTAGATGATATCTGGGGTGTTTGCCATGGTTTAGATGCAATGGATGAACGATGTGCAATATGCAGAATGCTTTCTGATGCAAACCGTAAGGTTTCTACTGATTGTATATGCATGATTGTGTCTCTTTAAGTGGGTTAAGGGACTTAGATTGACTGACTGACTTGCTATGGTTGAGAATGACCTACGTAGCTCGTGCTTGACTTATCCTTGATTAAGGATTACAATGGGGTCACGGCGTACGACAAATATCATCTTGCATGGAACTAATACTGTATAATGTTGCACTGATGATGATTAGCTAGTTTGTCACCATGCACTATTAGTGCAGAGTGCATGTGACATTCCCTCCTACTTAGCTTGGCAGTAGGTTCATGGCTTCCAAGTAGTTCGCCAACAATTGGGGGTACTCTTGAAAGAACTCCTTGTCTAGCCATACGGCTTCGTGGGTACCTCGATCTCGGAATTTCGTATAGAACTGACGTATCTGTCGACCGAAACCATGCTTTCAACGATGAAGAAGGATCCGCTCGGGCTCGATGACTTTTGCTTCGTCTATCACGTCTGGCTGCTGTTCATCTGAAACATCAAACACTTCTGGTTCAACATATGGTTTCAGCCAAGAAACATGGAAAACATCATGCATTGTCCAACTGGTAGGTAATTTTAACTTCATGGAGACTTAACTTCTTAACTATTAGGAAAGGTCCAAAACTACGGAATGAAAGCTTGGGACAATGTTTGTCCACTTGTTTCAATCTTTGTTTCATGATACGGAGATAGACCCAATCCCCTTCCTTGAAGTGGACATCTCGTCTAGACTTATTCGCCTGTCTGCTATATGCTTCCTGTGCTTTGATCAAGCGGTCCTTGATTGACTCAATGATCTCGGAAAATGCTTTCGTGGTTTTATTAGCCTCTAGAGATAGAGACACCAATCTCGTCAAAAGAGAAGAGAAACGGTGATCAAAGGCTACTTCATATGGAGTCCGTCCGACACTGGATGAATGAGTGTCGTTCAAGATAGCTTGGACGGACATCAAAGGCCAACTGGTTATAAATTTTTGTTCGGCCGTCTGTCCGCGGATGGAATGCACTAGACAGCTGTAACTTAGTTCCGAAGTTTTCAAATAATGCCCTCCAGAAATACGAGGTAAACTTGGAATCTTTATCTGTTGTAATGATGCTAGGCAAACCACAAACTAGGTACCAATGTTTGAGAAACAGACGGGATATGTCCTCGGCTGTGGCCGTATGCTTGCATGGGATGAGCATGTAGAATTTACTAAAGCGATCCACAATGGTGAAACACTGAGTGTTACGGGATCCGGTGGATGCTGGTAGAGGCACTACAAAGTCCATAGATATGTCGATGAAAGGTCCGTCTCGGGGATAGGCAAAGGTTGAAGTAAACCAGTCTTCTTTGTATGTGGAACCTTTACTTTTTGACAAATCTTACAAGCTTGATCATGTGAACAGACAACACGCCTCATCTTTGGCCAATAAAAAAACCGTTCTAATTCTTCGAAGATACTGTTGATACTCCTATGTCTTTCAACTAAGGAGTCATGGGTATCATGGAGAAGAGCGGAACGCTTTTCCCGAATGACACAGAAGCGGTTCTTGAAGAACAACCAACCGTTTTGGATGGAATAATGGCCCGGCTCACAATTGAGGGCCCAACTGTCCTGAGTACCAAACACAAGGGAGTCGACATATTGGTCTTTCATACTGTCTAAGTCCTTCCCTGTGATTTTGAGAATGGTAGATTCATGGACTGCTTGGATGTTGGCCTTTCGACTAAGAGCATCTGCCACTAGGTTATGCTTACCAAGGATATATTCAATCACTCCTCCAAACTATTGGAAGAGTTGACTCCACATGGTCTCCACTGGGCACTTGGCATAGTTTGAAGCCACTTAAGTGCTTGGTGGTCTGTTTTTATTGTGAAAACCTGTCCATAAAGAAAAGGCTTCCAATGTTTGAGCGTTGTGATCACACACAAAAGCTCTTTGTCATATACCAAATAATTCTTTTCGGCGATATCCAACTTTCTACTGTAGTATGTCACAGGTCTATTGTCCTGCTGGAGAACTACACCTATGGCTTCATTGCTCGCATCGGTAATGACCTCGAAAGGTTCATCCCAAGATGCTAACTTTAATACAGGCGCTTTTGAGGCAGCTTTTTGGAGTTCCGGAATGTATCAAGCGCCTTGCTTGTGACTAAGACTTTGTGCTTGCGAGTCTTCACCTCCTTGAGCAAGTCGGTAAGAGGTGCTGCAAGGCTGGAAAACTGATGGACATGGGTACTATAGGCTTGACAAAGACCTACGAATGAGCAGATCTCTTGGGTGGTCTTAGGAATGTCCCAATCTAAGACTTCCTGAACCTTTGATGGATCCAGTCTAATCCCATCGGAACCAATGATATAGCCCAAATACTGAACTTTCTTAATACCAAAGACAAACTTTTTGGCGTTTATGTAGAGCTTGTTTTCTCGCAAAAGTTGCAAGACTTTCTCCACACCTTTCTCATACTCCTCCGCAATGGCTGAGAAGACTAGTATGTTATCAAGGAATATGAAAACACACTTCTCAATGTGGACTGCGAAAATCCTAGACATCATCTTATTGAAAGTTGCAGGTGTATTTGTAAGCCCAAAAGGCATGACTACGAACTCGTAGTGACCGTGCTCTGTCTGAAAAGCTGTTTTTGGAATGTCAGCTTCGAAAATGCGAACCTGATGGTAACCACTCTTGAGGTCGATCTTAGTGAAAAATTTAGCACCGTCTAAACGATCCAAAATGTACTCTATCCTTGGCATAGGAAACTTATTCTTGATGGTGAGTTTATTTATTGCCTTGTAGTCTACACAAAAGAGTGCAGACTTGTTCTTCTTTTGAACAATTAGGATAGGTGCAGCAAATGGTAAGGAAGAAGGTCAAATAAAAAAGGCTCGGAGAAGTGGGGAGATAGATTCATGATCCCTTTTCACTCGGTGACTTCAAATAGGTTAACCAAAGAAAGCCCAAGGACCAAATCAATATGATGGTCCTCAAGGCGAGAGGGTGGGAAATTAGGCGGGAGATCATCCCTAAGCATAATGTCCTGATGTCTAGGTCTGCTAACTGAGGGTCTGAAGATGAAACGGATGCTACCAATGAGGTAGAGGCTGTTTGAGCACGAACATAAAGTAGTGCTCCTTCTGCTCCCTTGCGGATAGCTCGTTTGGCCTGGAGATGCGAAATCAACGGGATGCCAAGAATGCTTCTATCCCCACGAAACATGACAGGCTCATAAAAACCTTTACAAATAGTAAAAGTGTCCTGCCTTCAATCGGAAATAGGCTCATACTGACGGAACCACTGAATTCCTAAGATCATGTCACACCCCAACAGAGGCAGGACAAATGAAATCTCGTTGAAATGAGGCCTTTTGAACTTCAAAGGCAAACTGTTGTGTCTTCCGGGAAATGTGGGTGCGAAGACCAGGTGTAAACCTGTCCACATCTAGATGATATGGGACTAATGTGCAGTTCATTTTGTTAGCCAACTTGGGGAGAGATGGCGTTCTCAGAACTACCCATATCAAAAAGGACTACAAACTTTCGGCCCCGGACAGAGCCATAAGCTCGGATGAGGCTTTTCTGTGCAACATCGCTCTCACCCTCTTGCTTAGCATCAAATACCACAGATGCCATAGGATGCATAAAAGGTAAAAGTTGAACCGCATTGGTGGTAGTAGGCGGGGCTGGAGAAGCTGGGGATGCTGTGGCAACTGTGGCAGAAGGGGCTTTAGCGGCTTGTTCCGCTTGCCATTTGTGGCAATCCTTCTTACCATGCCCTATGATGTGACAGAAAAAACATCTGTTTTCTGACTGATACTTCTTTTGCTCCTCTGGAGGAAGATAACCTCTAGTAATGCTTGCTTTAGCCTTTTCATCGAGGGTTTTCTTAGGCTTAGATTCTTTATCTTTCTTACCCCCTGAACTGGAGCTATTAGTGCTGTCTTTCTTAGCATCTTTAGAAGATGCATTACCTTTCCCTGGCTATGTAGTGGATTGCTGCTACTGGGGTTTGGTACTGGATTGAGATGATTACTTGGGCTTGCCTTCGTTCATCTTCATTTCTTCATTATGATCGAGAGTCGAAGCCCGGTCATATGTACTGGGTTCAAAGTTACGAATTGTGAACTGAATGTTAGGATCCAATCCACGAATGAATTGCTCCATCTTGGCTTGTGCAGATAACCCTAATTGTTGTGCTAAAGTAATAACCTTTCTGGAAAATTGAAGCACTGGGGATCCGTTCTGTTTGAGTCCATAGAACTCATCTGCCAGACCGGCCATGTATTAGGGCGGGAGGAATCTGGTCTTTAGGTCATGGACAAAGGTATCCCAGCAAAAGCTGTGACACTTGTGGTTTGGTCTGTATAAAGATTAGACCTATGCTGCCACCAAGTGACTGCCTCACCAGTGAGATGGGGAGCCGCTACGTAGACTCTATCCTGAGGATCTGTGATCCTAGCTAATGGAAAATGAGCTATAAATTGATGAATAAACTGATTTACTGCTAAATGATCACACTTACCATCATACTTACTGAAATTAGGTTGACTTCGAATGAAAGTAGTTGATGCTGCGGACTACTAGTTGGTGGCACCTGAGGCTAGGGATGCTGAAGAGAGGTGCTGGTATCTAAGATGGATGGCCTCCTTTTCCCTTTGATGCTCGAGTAACATATGTTCTCGATCGAGCTCTTGTTGGTGCGCCTGAGTAGCGAGTTCAGCCTGACGCCGGTCTTCGTTGATCCTACGTTGGGCTTCCTCATAGTCCCGTCTTTCTGCTTTTTCTTGTTGCTTTCTAGCTTATGCTTTTGCTTTTTCTTCTCTCCTTCGGGCCTCATCTTCTCTCCTTTGTTGTTCCATCTGAAAGAAGAGGGAGATGTAGTCGGGGGCTGCTGGAGGCGGAGGAGGACGTGCTGCTACTGCCTCCAAGAGCTGGAGACGCTCCATGAGTAGCTGGTTTTGAGCTCTAAGAAGAGCTATGGTGTTTGCGGTAGTCAGAAGAGCAAGGTCTCCTTCGGGGGAGACGTCTTCCGGCTGATGAGTACTCTCTTCTGTAGACATGATGCTGAAGTCATTGGTCATGCCGGAACGCAATTTGACCATCCAAGGATGCCCAGGATACGGGGTGTGTGGACAAGCTGAATCTGATACCAATGTAACATGCAGCGGAAGTCTTCGTATTGGAGGATCCTGTCACACAAATGCTCACACCGTCTTCTGTATCTAGAGTTTTGCGAGTTTAGCAATCCACTTTAATACTTCAAACTTTAGAGAGATATGAGAGAGAGAGATGAGAACTGTACACTGTATGGGGTCCCGAACTAACCAGTGAAGGGCCCCCTATCCCGTTACCGAGATAGTATTTGCTTTATTATCTTTAAAGAGACTGACGGTGTGACTGACGATAAGCCAAACACAAGACATCTTTGAAGACCAAGTGTTGGGCTGAATTGTGCACACTGCTGTAGAAGCACCAAAGATGTCCAATCTCGAGCCATGCACACTTCCCAATGGTACGAGGGAGGGATGCAAAGCTAGGGCTGAGAGAGGGGCTGTTTGGGATTGTTCTAGACTGTATATGAATGCTGTAAATGAGTATGAATGTTGCGTTTTAGCTTCACCAAGTGGTTGGAAAAAAACGATGAATAGATGAATGCTGAAAACTGTATGGATGCAGAAAATGCAAGGTTGAATGCTGGCTGAGTGCTGAAACTGCTGCGTTTAGCTGATGTAGGGGCTGAATGCTCATGCGTTGATGTGCCTAGGGTTGTAGGAGGAAAACGCTAAGAGAATAGGGTTGAAATTGCAATCGCTTAAGCTCCTAGTGCTGAGGATGACAAGTGCTTGAATGCTCCGTTGCTGAATATGATGAATGAATGAATGATTATGCAAGAACTCTATTTATATGGACACAAGGAGCCAGTCGGCCAGCTGGCCGATTGCTCGTCCAACATAAATGCCTAAATGATGTGTAAAATGTTCAAAATGATGGGAAAGATACTAGAAAAATCCTAGTAAATATCTTGATAAAAACTAGATTATATCTGGTGTGTTTGCTATGGTCTAGATGCAATGGATGAATGATGTGCAATATGCAGAGTGCTTTCTGATGCAAACCCTAAGGTTTCTCTTTAAGTGGGTTAAGGGACTTAGATTGACTAACTGACTTTCTATGGTTGAGAATGACCTACGTAGCTCGTGCCTGACTTATCTTGGATTGAGGATTACAATGGGGTCACGGCGTACGACAAATATCATCTTGAATGGAACTAATACTGTACAATCTTGCACTGATGATGATGAGCTAGTTTGTCACCATGCACACTAGTGCAGAGTGCATGTTACAGAGCATTACTCCGAGTGGAGATAAACTATGCCTGTATAGACGGAGTCATGCAATGGATGATGATAAGATGGGCCCGAGCATCCAACATGCTTATCGTAGTAGGGTCCACCAAGTGAGGTGCGGAGATGGACATCCACACCCCGGCTCCTTCAAGTAATAACTGAGTGTACACTATAGAAAGACCAAGTATGATACTTGGTTGCTGTAAGCTTCATGGAGTCCGAACTTGGGGAGGATTGTAGGATGGTATATGGGTAGGGGTGGGAGCAAGACCTGGATGAGAGAAACTGAGAGAAGAAAGACTAGGAAGAGGATCCACTTGGGAAGGAGGAGTAGGGGATCCAGGTAGTGAAGGTGCTGGAGTATCGATTGGAGAAATCTCTTGAAGCCATGTCCTCTGACAAGAAACCTTCTCTGAATCAAGAGGGTTGTAAAAAACAGCAATCAGCCTCCTCTCAAGCTATGCACAGCAAGAGGAGAGAAAGAAGAAAGGGAGGGAGAGTGGGTGGGAAAAGAGAAATCAAATCTCTCAGGAACTCTGTCCTCAGCACCCAGAAGAGAGCTTCAGCCTCCAACAGCAAAAACACAGTAGTCCCAGGGTACAAATGCAAAGAACGCAGCAAAGTTGATGAAGCCTCTGCCCCAATCAAAAAAACGTAGCACTTTCTTGCTTGTAGATCAATGTTTGGCTCTGATACCACGAAAGAAAGAGCAAACATAGGCTGTAGGCAAAAGCACCAACTATAGAAGGCTGTGAACAGTTGATTATTACTGAAAATGAGCACGAGGGAAGCCCCTTGGTGCTTAGAAGCATAAGAGACTATTGCAACAGCGAATGAAATCCAATAGATATGCGAGACTGAGATGAAAAATGAGGAGACCCTTATATATCCCTCATATGAGCTGGTCGGCCAGTTGAGCAGGCCGACAGCAGTTGCGGGGCATAAATATGCCTAAATATCCTTAAAAAGGCTCATAAAATGCTAGAAAAATCCTAAATAATGTTTGCTAAATATGCTAATGCAGGACCTCATAAATATGACCAATACATGCATGAAAAGGTACATGTAGATCCTCTGGAGATGATATATATTCCAACAGGCTCTTGGGTCTTCTTAGGTTTTCTTTCCACGTTTGGTGGCTTGGTCCTCTTCTTAGTGGTGAGTGCTTCCCATTGCTTGAAGAAAAAGCAAAAATCATATTGTGTAAAGATCGTCATCGCTCGTAGGAGAGAGATATAACCTTCGGTCTAATATCAATGAAATAGGCCTTCGTAAGGGCTGTGGCTCAGGTACTTAGCTTTATCTTCAAGAAAACAACAATTTCATGCATAACACCTTGAGGAAATCTGAAAATAAACAAAAGAGAGAGTAGAGATAGAAGACTCCACTCTAGGGGTTGAAATAGCCTTGGGCCGATCGCCCTCCTCCGAGTTATATTAGATAAAACTCCTTGGAGGGGTCTTGAGTACAAGTTCTTAGAAATAGAGAGCACTCTTGTCTTTTTACATGTCTCAACAATGAGAGAATAGCTGAATTTATAGTTCTTGCCTAAAAGCACTTGAGAAAAGCGCTTTAAACTCTCTTATAGTCCAAAAAGCATCTTTTTAATATAAAAGCTCTTCTCTTTTTAGTTTTAAAAAAAGTGTTTAATCTTTTGCTTTCCAAAAGCTAATCGCATCATTCCACGTGTTAGTGCCATGTCACTTTTTGCCACGTGTTAGTGCCATGTCACCATCACCATGTCATTAGTGCCACGGCACTTTTTTTTTCAAATTTTAAAACCTTTTTTTTTGCACGTTGCATTTCGCATATCAGCAACCTGTATTTTAATGCATCGGTGACACTTATCTCCATACTTCTAGGAGCTGAAAAGGGAGCTGTTAAACATGAAAGGGCACCATAAAGCTTTGGACTTGATGAATGTCTCCTTCAACTTTTTACTTACTTTCAAGCTTGATGTAGTAACTTAGTTATACAAATATAATGTCTCGGGGTCATGGCTAGCTATGATCATTACTCAAATGGCAAGAACTAGTGTGAAGGTTATTGATGAATGTCTCCTTCAACTTTTTACTTACTTTCAAGCTTGATGTAGTAACTTAGTTATACAAATATAATGTCTCGGGGTCATGGCTAGCTATGATCATTACTCAAATGGCAAGAACTAGTGTGAAGGTTATTGAGAAAATTGTAAAAGGTCAAGTTAACTTGTCACGTGCTTCCCGGCTGTATTAGGGTGCCACGTGGACATACTTCTACAAAGTACATTGTTAGGTTACCTTTTGGATGAGCACTGAGCATGTTGTGAGCCGTGATCCAGAGATAGGTTGCAAGTTGCCATCACATCTAGATAATAAGTGGTGTCATTTCTGTGTGTTGTTCCGCACACAATTACAACCCACTTGGATTAATTTCTGTACAAAGGTCCAGGCAGCTCATTCGGCCACGGGTAAGCCGAGTCCAAATCACATCTAGAATTCGCATGACATTTTGGCAGGCTGAATCCCCAATTTCTGGGCAGCAAGAAGGAAACTATAAAAAGGACCCTTGGGCTTCCTCTTCATTTCCCATCTCTCAAGCATTGGAGCATAATCAGGAAATCAGTCTTTAGGAGTATAGATCACTCAGCATTAAAGTCAAAGCGTAGCTGGCCATCAGCATTGCATAATAAGTAGCCTGGTTTGCAGCATTGTTGACAGCCCACTTAGGATTTAGTTCTTCATACACAGAGGTCTAGACACTTCTGCAAGTCATCAATGTGGTAATGCTACTTAATCTATTCATTAGAAGCAAATACACTGTCTGCAATGAGGGCCCTTTAGTGGGTGGATTGGGATGCAATCAGGTGTAGTCTTTCTCTATCTCTTCATTTCTCTACCCTCATTCAATTTAGTTGCTTCTCAAGGGCACCTAATCAATGATCATCTACTATGCACTTAACATTAGTATCATAGCTTTGACTTGACAAGGCTGTGGCAGACAAGCATAGGAAAATACCAGTCCTTGGGGTGGGTAAATACTGGTCTACAATTGTTGAAGCAGATCCTTGTGTCTGAAGCCTTCAGAATCCTCCACACCAGGTGGAGTCCAACGATGCTGGAAGGGCACATGGGCTGGACAGCATGTACAGATCAGGGCTGCACAGACGGTACAGGTGGTACGATAGGTACATGGCTAGGTTCTGCCGGTATGGTATGGTACGGAGTATCCGGTAGAAGCAAAATAGTAGAAAACAGGTCCAAAACACTAGCAAACATGTCCAAAACTGCATGTTCAGCAGTCTAGACAGAGGCATAGCAGTATGCTGTGGCTGTATTGATCCATACGGACTGTAGGGACAGCAAGCATGCTGTATACAGACGGGCGTATTCTGTATGGATAGTAGTGCTCCACCTTGGAAAATGTAAAGATCGTCAAAATAGATATTGGCAAGCTTTGGGCAAGTCCTCTCCTTTACAACTGTTTTCCAAAACCCTATGCATTCCCTGCACGCATCACATTCCATAGTGAATGGCTTTGCATTCTGTTCCTCTTCTGACCACTTAAAAACTGCCCTCTTCTTTGTCGAATCATTTTAGACAAAGGCAATATGAGCAAAGTGTTTGATGACCCGTGGGTAGTACGGGCATAACTTGTGAATGCTACGAATTTCAATGTACCCATTTGAGTTTGGGCCAATCCTTTATGGCTTGTATCTCTATGGGATCTATGCGCTGACCATCCTTGGACATGATATGTAGCAAGTAGTGAATCTTAGAAAAAAGGTATTCACTCTCCATTGATGTAGAGATTATGCTTGCGTAGCTCTTCAAACACAATGGACAAGTTCTTCTTGTGTTCCTCCTCATCCTTGGAGAATACCATAAAATTTGAAAGGAATGTATCTATGAACTTTTGATGATTTTGGAATATTCTATTCATCGTTCTTTGGAATGTAGCTAGTGCATTCATGAGCTGAAAGGCATCACAAGATACTCATAAAGCCCAAAACCTTTCTTGAATGCAATCTTATGAATGTCTTGGGGTATGACTTTTATTTGATAATACCCACTCTTGGGATCAATCCTGCTATAACAAGCATATTCTGATAGCTTGTCCAAGATATTATCAATCCTCGGTAAGGAAAATCAATTCTTGATGGTTATTTTGTTAAGCACATGATAATCGGTGCACATATGGCATGATTCATCCTTCTTTTGGACTAGCAATATCGGCGAGCAATACTGCAAAGAGCTCGGCCAATTAGTCCTTTCTCAACAAGCTCATTCACTTGGCTTGTAATCTCCTCTAGATGGCTCAAGCTTACATGGTAAGCGGGCCTATTCGGAGGGAAGTTGTCTAGTATCAAATTGGTACAATGGTCTTCAAGTCTCTCAGGTCGCAACTCACTTGGAAGAGGGTCTGAGAAGCAATCCTTGTATTGACTAAGAAAATCAAATCTAGCCTTAGTCAATCAATCCTTAGACACATTATTATGTTTAATACGAAGACGTTTAAAAACCAAGTACAAACAAATAGACTTTTACATTGCTTTCTGAAATTGAATGAGACTTACAATTGGGATACTATCCCTTGGAGTACTTGCATCTATTACATGCACCTCTACCCTTATGAATAAAGGAGGTAATCTTTTTGTGTCTTATATCTCTTGCGAGGGTCAAGGCGAGCATTCCAAGGCATTTCATTCATAACATCACATTCTTGCAATGGTGTAATTAGAAATTTTCATGATCCAAATATCCTTGAATGTGAATGTGTAGTCTCCAATCATGGAAGTGGCTTTCACATACTTTCCTATAGAGGCAACACATGCATATATGTGTGGATCCATATCCTTTCCTATAGAGGCAACACATGCATATACGTGTGGATCCATATCATCAACATGTAAATCCATGTATCTGTGGATCCATATCATTATGTAAATCCAAGGCAGTAGCCATCTCTGCAAAGGTAAGTTTTTTGTTGAGTAGTTTTTGAAGAGGAGTGCAAGTTGATCCTGTCACGTGCATCCTGCACTTGGATGCCACGTAGAGATATCTGTATAGAAGGTGCAGGACTTGGGGTGAAAAACTAGTCCCATGTGAGCCCAGTCCCGGACGAGTCAGCCAGGGTCTCACTCCAATTGTCTGAGGTCAGGTGTGCATTGTCTGCACATGAAACAGTGCCAGTCCGCGCCGTGAGTCTCCCTCTGGAATGATGTCAGTGGTTCTGTGTATTTGGTATGATGTCGGATGCCAGACCACTGTGTAGACAGTTAGGGTTTGCATATAGGAATGGGGCCAGCCCATAGGGCTGTCCCAAGAATAGATATGTGGGCATGGGGGAAGTGTAGAACCACCCCCATAGGGGCCAGGAAGGCCTTGGCTGTGCCCACCAGCGATGGGATGGGCTGGAAGGACTGTAGAGATGTTCCAACAGATGATGCAAGCAATCGTAGACCAGAGTACCAAGTTGGAAGAGCAGAAGGCGTAGATATTGGCTCTGGAAGAGCGCGCACCTATTCTCCAGCGCCGCGTTTTCTATCTCCTTGTCCCTCTCCTTCCGTATCCCAGATTCCAGATCCTCTACACGGGGACCCTCTCGATGGGTTACGACTGCAGCCGAGTTCGATACTTGAGTTGCAGATGCGTGCATTGGAGATCCGACAACGCGAAGAAAGCCATGCGACGCGTGGAACATGAGCGTTACCTTGCGGCTTTGGATGCAAGATTGACACCAGCAGCTTTCTCAAATCATTTTTTCAAGAAAATAAACTTTAGTAAGTATAATGGTAAACTTGACCCCACAACTCTTTATTCATGGTTGCATCAGTTTGAAGCTTACTTTGCTGCAGTTAGAAAGAATGATACTGACAGAGTGATCTTAGCCAGTTGGTACTTGGAAGGTGAGGCCATTTCTCGGTGGACCCAGTGGGCTCACGTCCACACCAGATTAGGTATGGCAGCTTATGTTTAGGACGAGTTTGTCCGCGACCTTAAGCAGCGGTTTCTACCGCCCCATTACCTTGAGCGACTCGAAGACGAGTTCAAGGGAGCGCGTCAGAACGTGCAACCAGTCCTTCATTTTGCCAATAGAATTTCGAACTTATGTTTGCAATTAGGCTTATCTGATACGGACAAGAAAAAACAATTTCTGTATGGCCTTGACACGCAAATCCAATGGGAGGTGCGTATGTTTAGGCCGTCCACCTTCGAAGCCGCACTCTCGTTTGCGCAGAGTGCTGAAATGAAGCACAATGGTGGCAAGCCCGAGACTTCCCAACCGGCTACTCCTAAGGCTACCACCTCGGGGGGAAAAGGCCTGAACTAGACGGGGTCTTCCCTAGGACAAAGCACGGGAGCCTCTGGCTTCAAGAACTTGAACAATGCGTCCAAGCTTACTCCAGACCAGAAAGCGGAGTCAGGCAAGACAGGTGGCAAGTTGAGTGTTGAGGAGATTGCTTAGTATAAGGAGGGTAGGTGTTTCTTTTGTCATACAAAAGGACACACTTCTCGGGAGTGTCCTAAGAAGACTACCACTCCAAAGACCGCCGCCTCAGCCTCCACATCTTCCGCGGTGAGTCCATCTCCCACACAGACCCCACTGGCTGCCCCTAGTTCTTCAAATCCCAATGCTTAGTTGGAGCAATCATTAGCCGGGATCTCGAAAATAAGTAGTGTTAGCACATTCATCCCTAGTTTGTGCCCATTTTTGATGTCCTTTTGGTCCCTTTTTTGCATAGCCCTTGATTGTGGGCTGGCCATCCTTTTTTCCATATTTTTTTGGGATTTTTCCCAGCCTATTTGGTATTTTACCTATCGGCCAGCTCATATGCTTCAATCGGCCAGCATATTCAGTCCCAATCGGCCAGCACTCCTCACCTATAAATAGGTGGGGCTAGCCTCTCACTTTTCATTCAGTCTTCTACATATTTTGCTCCCTCACTTATGAGACTATTTGTCTCTTGCTTGGGACTATTTTGCTTCAGTATATTCAGCATAGTTGCTCCATATCTCTCTCTCTCTTGCACTCTCTATTCAGCACACTCTAGTGCCCATTTGCTTCCGCTCTGTGCACTCTTTCAGGGAAGCAAAAGAGCACTAGAGTGTGCTCTTTCAAGTAGAAGGGCGCCCATGATCAGGAGTATGAGCGCAACGAATTGCTCAAGACCTTTGGCTCCATAGGTGGCTAGAGAGTCGTCGTCTTGTTTGACAGCGGCAACACGGAGGACGTGGTCATGGAACAGGCCGCTCAACGTGCCCATTTCGTCTTGACTTCGGTGGACAAGCAAGTTGAGGGTTTTAGCACAGGCATGACAACGAGCGTGAAGTATGAAGCTCTAGGTGCTAAATTAATTATTTAGGGCATAGAGTTTGTACGTGATTTTATGGTTGTCTCTCTTGTAGGTGCAGACATAATATTAGGCATTAAGTGGTTTCACTAGTTCCTTCCTAATGTCAAGTGGGACAAGCACACTTTGCAGATTAATCGGAATGTGTTAAATGTGTCACGATTGTGACGTATTTATGTATCAGATTCTCTCTTCATTGCTGATTCCTGTTGCAGATGCAAAGAGTAACCAGCCAAAGGGAACCCCTACCCTCGACTGGTTGTGACTCTTCGCCAAAGGATGTACCTCTTCATCGAATAGCCACATCCCTTCGAGGAATGGTTGTATCCCTTGATGAATGGTTGTGCCTCTACATCGAATAGACACATCCCTTAGCCTAAAGATGTACCCTTTCGTCTAAGGTCATGTCCTTTCGTCAAAGGACATGCCTCTTCAAATGTGTCTCTTCATCTCCTATATAAGAGACCTATTGTACTCAGTTTAATACAAGTCAATTCAATCTTCTCTCAAGTGTTATATAAGAGACCTATTGTACTCAGTTTAATACAATAAGTCAATTCAATCTTCTCTCAAGTGTTCTCCTGAAGGTTCTTGTTCTAAGTTAAGTATTTAAGTAGTAATTAGTACACAATATGCAGGATTAACAACATAATCCTCAGTGTGGTATCAGAGCATATTTTTTCCTACCCGTGGGTTGTGAAGCCCTCACCCTCTCCGCGGCACTCCCTCATCCACCTCTCCTCTCGGTGTCGTATGGAAGAAGCAGAGCGATGGTGGACTTGGCGTAAATCCTTGCTCAAAGTGATGTAAACAAGAACAAAAGGTCTCACACCCATACACACGCATTGTGTGTATAGCAGAGAGGGACCCCCTGCTGTATTTCCGGACTATCCTCCCTCCCTACTGACCGATGGTGTTCGGCGTTCGCAACATGGCGGGAACTGCCCCTTTCGTTGCTGAATATGGAGCCCCCCCCTCTCTTCGCCTTGTTCGCTGCCAGCGTGCACCCTTGCTTGTTGCTGGGAGCAGCTGCCGGTCGTGAGCCTCGTTGATACATCCAGCGAGCCGCCTCTTCACATTGCTGGTGGCACACCGTTCGAAGCGACACACCCTTCAGTCGGTGATGTGATCCAGCCCTTCGAAGCGGCGCACCTCCTAGTCGGCGACGGCCTTCGAAGCGTCACTTTTACACCACCGAGAATACAAAAAAAAAAAGAAAAACAAAAATTCATACGCACTATTGCCACGTGGGTCTTAAAAAAAAAAACAAAAAAAAAACCCAACAGGCGTGCGTAACCCAACGGGCAAGCGTTGGGAGTGCGCTGGTGTGAACCGCCACCCTGGGCGATTCGGCAACCACCACCCGCCCCCCCTCCCGGCTGTCAGGATGCCGCCCTCTTCGTGTACGCCCCTCTTGTCTCCGGCAATGGCTTTCTTGGCATGCATGTTGACTACTTTTCACACTTCTCCGACTACCTTGTCTATTTCCAACTACCTTCTCCGACTACCTTGTCTATTTCCAAGGTTTCTTTGGCCCGTATGCTCGTGGTAGCACATGTTCCATTGAATGGTTCTTACTAACGCAATCAAAATGAAGGCATTTCAACTACTCTTGAAGCCTTCTCTGGCTACCTTTTCGTCACACTTGATCCATGGTGAGCCAAAGCCTCCTCAAGCTCTCGGCAAGCAACTTCTTGGCGTACAACACCCACAACAGGTTTCTTGTCCTCAGCACAGTTGTGTAGAGACCACCAGACATGAAATATCTTCGTTTGAGCCTCTGCATGCTCGTCGCAAACATTCTTAGCATTACAACAGTTATGAGAAAGATCCATCTTTGAATCACTATCAGCAGAAGCCAAAGCAGCAATATGAAGCTTTCAGAAGATCTTCCCTTGAAGAGTCATCAATCTCTTCGAAGTGGGCTCACATAGTGGCACATATTTCCGACCCTAGTCGAGTACTCGGTCGTGAATGCCGCAACGCTGAACAAGTTTTTCCCCTTGCGAGCCATGCCATGCTGCTCCTACTCTGGAAGCCTTAATACCCGCTGATAAAGCTGAAGATTCAAGAGGTTCTAGTTCATGTGTAGCATCCCAAATGCACACAACTTCTTTGGCTGTTGTCTAGGCAAAAACAAAAGCCCTGTCACCGCCCTTGCAGAATGAAGTCTTTGTCTTTTACACAATAACGGATGCAGTTGCAATGGTGAATGAAGATTCTTCAAGTCTGAAGACTCCAGTCCTTACCTTCAGTAGTGCAAAGGATAAATCAGACGTAGACTCTTGCAGCATGACTTAATGACTTCAGTCCCTGCAAATGAATCTTTGGACAACCTGTCCCGAGAACAACTTTCTGAGCAAAGAAAAGCTTATGGAAGATATTTCTTCTCAACCTACGACAACACTTGAAGACTTTTGTGTTCCAGAAAAATCAGTGGAATCCCTTTCAGATTTCCAAATGATGGTCACTAACCAAATGCAAAGTTTGGTGACGTAATCCTTGATATTGGAGATTCAAGACAGTTTGCTCATGGTTTCTCTAAAGGCAGATGAAGATTCAGTCTTTTCTTGGACAAAGCTCGAAGTTACCAATGATGTTAGCAAAAGAGTTCCAGATATGATTCTCATGCTTTCGGTAAAGATGAGACAAGTTGCAGATGCAGTTAATATGCAGTTTGGTATGTGCAAGATTGTTATGTTCAACAATAATGCCATGACATGGGATCTACCAGCTAGAGCTTTGGATGCAGAAGCAATACAATCATTTCCCTTCTTCTAGAATCTCAACAACTACCCTTGGGTTTTATTTTAAATGGGAGGGATTGTCACGATTGAGACGTATTTATGTATCAGATTCTCTCTTCATTGCTGATTCCTGTTTGCAGATGCAAAGAGTAACCAGTCAAAGGGAACCCCTACCCTCGACTGGTTGCGACTCTTCGCCAAAGGATGTACCTCTTCATCGAATAGCCACATCCCTTCGACGAATGGTTGTATCCCTTGATGAATGGTTGTGCCTCTACATCGAATAGACACATCCCTTATGAATGGGAGAGAGAGGGTTAGAGTTCATGTGGGAGACATACACAGAGAGAACAAGGGAGAGAGAGAGAGAGTTGTGGGGATAAGTCAACTCATGGGAATGAGTGTGTGACTCCCCTATCACACATGTATATTGCACTAGTACACATAGTGCACTTAGTACATTAAAAGTACTAAGCGTACTATGTACTATAACTTATGGGCTTGTACACACTATAAGGGTGGGCATTATGCCTTTACCTCAACAACCTCCCACTTAAAGGCAAAGTGCCCTTAAGTAAAGGAAAAGAAAAAATCAGCATGTACATGATAATATACAAGGCCATATCAAGGCTGAAACTGGCCTCATCCAATGCCCATCAAGTGTCTGCAATGAGCAAACCGCTCCGGAGGCAAACTCTTTGTCAACAGATCAGCCGGGTTGTCATCCGTATGAATCTTAACAAGCTGAATTTGCTTGTTCTCTATCACCTCTCTGATGAAGTGATACTTCACATCCACATGCTTCGTCTTTGCATGAAAGACAGGGTTCTTTGTCAATTGGATGGCACTCTGACTGTCACAATGCAACAATGGAATATCCCCTGTATAACCCAAATCAACCACTAACCGAGATAGCCATAATGCCTCCTTGCAAGCCTCTGTGGGTGGCTGCATTATACTCGGCCTCTGTAGTAGATAAGGCAGTGCACTTCTGCATCCTGGATATCCATGACACAGCACCTCCTGTGAATGTAAACACATAACCGGTAGTAGACTTCCGGTTATCTGGATGGCCAACATAATCCGAATCCGTGTAACCATGCACTAATGCATCTTGTTTCCCAAAACATATGCACATATCCTGTGTGCCCTTCAGGTATCTCATGACACCTTTCACTGCTTCCCAATGCTTCTTGCCAGGGTTGGCCATGTATCCAGAAACCACTCCCACTGCAAATGCAATGTCCGGCCTAGTAGCAACCATGGCATACATGAGACTGCCACAAGCTGAAGCATACGGAATCTTGGCCATATCAGCCCTGCCACTATCTGACTGTGGGCTGTCCATAGCACTGAGTTTCACATATGGAGGCAAAGGAGTACTAGTCTTCTTCCCCCCGTCCATATTGAACCTCTGCAAAACTTTGCCAATGTATTCCTTCTGAGACAAATACAACACATGCTGATTTCTGTCCCGAAGTATCCGCATACCCAAAATGTGATTTGCATCACCCAAATCCTTCATATCAAAGGTTTGATGCAGCCTCTGCTTCAAGGTATCCATCTCCTTACGAGATTTCCCGGCAATCAACATATCATCAACATACAAGATGAGGATCAATAGACTGCCATCCAAAGCTTTCTTGGTGTACAAGCAGTGATCTATGTTTCTTCTCCTGAATTTCTGGGATTTCATGAATGTATCAAATTTATGATACCATTCCCTTGGTGCCTCTTTAATCCCATAAAGACTCTTTTTCAGCTTGCATACAAGCTTCTCCTTTCCACTTACTGCATAACCCTCTGGCTGTTGCATATATATCTCCTCATGGAGATCACCGTGAAGAAAAGCAGTCTTCACATCCATCTGAACCAGATCATCATGCGCAACCAAAGCTAACACAGCTTTAAGTGTGGTCATTTTGACCACTAGAGAGAAGATCTCATCAAAGTCAACACCATATTCCTGCTTGAAGCCTTTAGCCACTAACCTGGCTTTGTATCTTGGCTTTGCATCAGGTGCAAATTTGAGCCTGTAAACCCACTTGCATGGCAAAACCTTTTTGCTTGCAGGCAAATGCACCAACTTCCATGTTCCATTTTTGTGTAGAGAATCCATCTCTGACTTCATGGCACGCTCCCAAAGAGCCTTGTCTGCCCTCTGTAAAGCCTCCTTATAACATGAGGGCTCCCCACAGTCAGTGAGCATCAAGTAGTCAACCCCTGGAACAAACCTGTCAGGGGCTCTGGAGGGTCTTGTGGACCTCCGTACCCAATGACCATCATTTGCAGGTTGCTGTCCAGCCTACATATCACCCATTGGTGGCTCCTGTTCCATGCCATAAGGCTGAAATATCATGCCCGGTATTTCCTCTAACTGTGGTATATCCATAGGGATATCTTGTGCCATCTCTGGCTGTCCATTTGGACCATTTTCAGCACCATTTAAGGGCTGGTTTTCCTGCTGTAATGGCTGATTTACAGCCCTTGGTTGTTGTCCATGATGTCCATCATCATCAAAGATGACTCTGCTAGGCTCCTGTTGCCTTGCAGGCTCCTTATACATGTATGTTTCATCAAAAATGACATCATTGCTGCGTATAATCTTTCTAGGCACGGGATCCCAAAGTCTATATCCCATTTCACCTCTGTCACCATATCCTAGGAATATGCATTTGTGAGACTTAGGATCAAGTTTGGTGCGCATTTCCCTGCGTATGTGCACGTACGCAACGCAACCAAACACTCTCAAGTGCTTGTATGACGGAGGCTTCCCTGTCCATACTTCCTCTGGCACTTTCCCACCAAGCCTCGTGTTAGGTGACCTGTTTATAAGGTGAACGGCTGTCATAACAGCTTCAGCCCAAAAACCATGACGTAATGCAGCATGTGACAACATAGAACGGACCTTCTCCTGTATGGTCCTGTTCATCCTCTCTGCTGTCCCGTTCTGTGGAGGATCATAAGGAGTAGAGAGCTCCCTCTTGATGCCTTTAGCATCACAAAAGTCCTGAAACTGTTTGGACATATACTCTCCACCATTGTTGGAACGCAAAGCCTTCAGTGTTTGCCAGTTTGATTCTCAACATGAGCAACAAACTTCTGAAACACTGAGAATGTATCACTCTTCAAATGAAGAGGATATACCCACACCTTGCGTGTGGCATCATCAATAAAAGACACAAAGTATTTTGCCCCTCCCAAAGAAAGCTGAGGCATCTCACATACATCTGTATGCACAAGCTCTAACTGAGCATCTTTCTGTCCAAGAGCTTTCTTGTGGGGGAACTGGAGTTGCCTGCCATATATACAATGCTCACAAAACTGAAAACTTGAAAACTTTAGAGAAGGCAAGTAACCCAAACGAGACAATTGCTCCATTCCCTTGACACTCATGTGTCCCAACCGGCTATGCCACATAGAGATTTCCGGCAGCTCGGTGGCATTTACATTAGCATGGTGAGAAACACCTGCATGCATAAAGTAAAGAGTGTCCACCTTAGAGCCTCTGGCAACAACCAGTGAGCCCTTACTAATTTTCCACTTTCCACGACAAAATGTGGTAACATAATCAGCATCATCAAGCTGTCCAGTAGAAAGCAGTAGAAAGCAGGTTCTTCTTGATCTCAGGCACATACTTGACATCATGGAGCATAAGCTGTGAGCCATCTGAAAACACAAGCCTCACATCACCTCTGCCAAGAATCTTGCATGCATGGTTATCACCCAAATAAACCACTCCTTCATTGCTAGCAGTATACCTGACAAACAAGTCTCTGCAACCTGTGACATGAAAGGAGGCACCTGAATCAATGATCCATGAGTGCATACCATGACCACCTGTAAGAAGTGAATGGGCATCAAGTGAAGACGTAAATAGGACCTCATCCTCACTATCACCTGCATGTGACACATTGATTTCTTCAATCTTGACTCCACTTTTGTCCTTTGGCTTTACATCTTTGGCTTCATCTTTGTCTTTGTCTTTGCCTTTTCCCTTTTCCTTTTGATCATTTTTCCATTTGTAGCATTGCTTTTTGATGTGTCCCTTCTTGCCACAATAATGGCATTCCAAATCCTTTTTGGAGCGAGACTTGCTCCTTCCCCATTCTTGGCTTTTACCCCTTTGCTGGGATCTCCCACGTGCATTCATTGCATTGGACTTTCCAACAGAGTTATTTTTCCTGTTCATCTCTTCTTGAAGAAGAGCACCCTCAACATCTGCATATGACAGCATAGCGTTCGAATTGCTAGTGGCTGTCCTGAATGTGTCCCAACTCTTTGGCAAAGTGCATAAGAGAAAGGTGGCTTTGAACTCATCGTCCATTGCCAACTTTTGATTTATAACTTGGCTGACAATACCATTAAACTCATTTAAATGGGCTGTCATAGACGCCCCTTCCTTCATCTGAAGACCTATGAGTTTCTTCAACCAATACACTTTGCTTGAGGCACTTTGCTGGGCATACAAGTCCTGCAATCTCTGCCACATTCCCCAAGTTGTCTTCTCTTCACGAATGCTAAAAAGTAAAGAGTCTCACACAGACAACATGATAGTAGATCTTGCCAGCTCATCCATATCTTCCCACTCTTCAGCAGTAAGAGAAGCGGGCTTTAAACCCCTTTCTTTGATAGGCTTGTGCTGCTTCTTCTGGAGCAACACATTATAGCACTGGGTTTGCCAAATATCATAATTATGCGAGCCTTCAAGCTTCTTGATGTGAAGCAATGAAGAGCTCTCACCTATGGTTGCCATAGCAAAATGCAACCTGTCAATGCCTGACTCCCTGCAAAATGTGCAAACACTGCACCAAAAGCACACAAAGTGCTCACAGTTGTTCTCCCAAGCTTTATCTCCCACTGCGGAAGCACAAATGCAACTCTACTCCCACTTTATGTGATGAAATCAGCAAAATCTGGTTGCTGCAGATTTAGGACAGCACCTTAAATGTGCTCTATTGCCCTTCCAAAGTACTGTACAGCAGTACTAAGTGCTCACCAATGATGTACCAAACCTGTACCGGCAAGTACAAAAGCTGAAATTGAACCTTTTCCTCACTCATTATGCCCATCCATCCTCTTCCAAGAAGTACTGTAGGCATGATGTAAAACTTCCCTTCCAAGGAGTTATTCCCAATGTGAAACATAGTAGTGAAAGCTCCTCCTATGTATGTGGTTTGGAACGAGTTCACTCCTTCCTACAGGGAGTTAATGATGGTTATTGTATCTCAGAAATTTTAGAGGATCGTGTGCATTTCATTACTGACGCATCCATCAGCACATATGTATCCATTAGCACACTTGAGGATAGTGATACTCTACATATGAGTCACGGAGACACCTATGAGCATAGGCCTGAGTTACTAGTGTTAGATGCATCATGCTATTCTTTTAGGATTTCTATTTGTGGAGATATCGCAGATTGGTATTCATAGCATTCCTGTCATTGTTCATGTGGATAGAGTTCATGTATTTGAGCAGTCAAGGATAGTGATACTCAAATCAGTGTACAGCCATGCCAAAACTTGCACAAAGCTGTGCCAAATTTGTACCAGCAGGTACAGTAGCAATAAATGCTCTCCTGGCTGTCCAAATGAGTGAAAATCAGACTTTTACAGTCCCGAACACTGCATACAACAGTCCCGAACAGAAATTGGGCAAAAGCCCCTTGACTGCAAGCTGATTTCTGAGGATTCAAGGCATAAATGTCTTGCCTGCTGCTTTGCCAAGCTCAACAAGCATACGATCTTGAAAAGCCCTTTGATTTAAGATCAATTGCTGATCATACATGGTACATTGACACACGTGAAGGCATCGAGAGTCTTCACAGTGCTTCCCCCAGGCCACATATACATCCAATACATGAAAGCCCCTTGATTTACAGGCACATTGAGTGCTTGTAAGGCATCAACACATTATCCACAGCATCAAATGCGATTGCCTGCATGCAAATCAATCCAATCGGCACAAAAGCCCCTTGATTTGCATTGCAATTTGCTGCAATTTTGCCCAAATGTGCGATTTCTCACATCATACAGCATGTATGAATGTTTAATTGCACAATTACATCAAAAGCCCCAAATTCCGACATCCAATTTCCTGCAAATTGATCCTGATTGTGACCAATGTCACCCAATTTTGCCAATTTTGCTCAAAATTGAGCAATTCGGCACCCATACCTGCTCAATTGTAAATCCCAAAAAAAAAGGAGGCAAATACCTTGTAATTTTCTGATTTTTCTTTTTTGTTGCAGGAAAGGGGGTGATGATGCTGCTGCTGTGCAGGTGGGCAATTGAAGGAGCTGATGCTGCTTCAGTCAAAGTTGAAGCCAAAGGTAGTGAGGAGAGCTTTGTTGCAGATGACAATAGCGACGGATGACAAAGAGGCTGAGGGCTCCGACTGTTCCAAGCTGTCGATTGCCAGTTGGTGAGGCGAGTTGCAATGGAACGCAGCACCAAAAAAGCGCCGATGACGAGTTGTACGCTCCGCTGCTCTTCCTACTCGCTCGCCTGCCGACCGACGGAGCTCTTACGCCTTGGCTTACGTGTCCGCCTAATGCGTTGCTTCCCTTACGGCTTCGCCGTGCTGCTAGGTGGCCTTCGCACTACGGGTTCGCTACGAGCTCGCCTTCACGATTACACGCCTGCCTTCGCCTAGCGCAGGTAGCCAACCATCACGTCGCCACTTCGCCTTCTTCTCCACCTGCGCCTGCCCTTCTACGTGCTCGAGCTGCCACCTCTCGCGACTGCTGCCTTGTGGCTAACGCTACACGTAGCTCTCATGTCAACAATTAGTCGACCTGATTCAGCTGCATCCTGCGTAAGTTGAAGAGAGAGAGAGCTACGCTTTCCTACGTTCAACACAGACAGCTGTAGGCGCCTAGCTCCACCATCATGTTGGAAGTATACTGCACATGCAGAGAGCTGCAGACTGGCTCTGATACCAGTTGAATGGGAGAGAGAGGGTTAGAGTCCATGTGGGAGACATACACAGAGAGAACAAGGGAGAGAGAGAGAGAGAGAGTTGTGGGGATAAGTCAACTCATGGGAATGAGTGTGTGACTCCCCTATCACACATGTATATTGCACTAGTACACATAGTGCACTTAGTACATTAAAAGTACTAAGTGTACTATGTACTATAACTTATGGGCTTGTACACACTATAAGGGTGGGCATTATGCCTTTACCCCAACACCTTAGCCTAAAGATGTACCCCTTTCGTCTAAGGTCATGTCCTTTCGTCAAAGGACATGCCTCTTCAAATGTGTCTCTTTATCTCCTATATAAGAGACCTATTGTACTCGGTTTAATACAACAAGTCAATTCAATCTTCTCTCGAGTGTTCTCTTGAAGGTTCTTGTTCTAAGTTAAGTATTTAAGTAGTAATTAGTACACAATATGCAGGATTAACAACATAATCCTCACGGATGCCCCAGTGACCATTAAGTGTGAGCCAGGAATTCCGAACTTTTCGCTCATAAGCCACTTGCAGGCTAAACGAGCAATCAGGAAAGGCGCACATTGTGCGATGATATACATCCAGACTGCCCAGACGGTGGCCAATGCTTCCGAGAAGTATTTGGCTCTCCATGAAAAGTTTCAGAAGATTTTTCTTCAGGACAATCTCCCTCCCTAGCTCCCCTCATTCAGACTGGAGGACCACAAGAACGATCCCCTCGCAGGATCGGAATCCCCGAGCAAGTTTCCATATCACCATTTTCAAGGCAATGGAATCTGAGTTGGACCGCCAACTCCAAGAATTGTTGCAATCTGTCTTTATCTCCCCTAGCGTGTCGCCATTTGCAGCACCGATCCTCTTTGTCAAGAAGAAAGATGGGTCTTCTCGTTTGTGTGTCGATTATCGTGCACTCAATAAGCTGATTATCAAGAGTAGATTCTGGATGCCTCCAAAAGATTATATTCTCGAGAGGCTCAACGGGGCTAAGGTGTTCTTGAAACTCGATTTAAAGAGTGGGTACCACCAGGTGAGGATTGTTGAGGGGGACATCCGAAGACAGCCTTCCGTACGGAACGGGCCCACTATGAATTTGTGGTCATGTCTTTTGGCTTTACGAACACTTAGCCACATTCAACCGCATGATGATGCGTGTGTTCTGGGAATTAATTTGAAAGTGTGTGTTCATATTTTTGGACAATATACTAGTATTTTCAGCTACAGTTGAGCAGCATAACATTGATGTGGAGAAAGTCTTGAAGTTGCTGGAAAGCAACGAGCTCTACGTCAACGAGAAGAAGTTGGAATTTTATTTGTTCGAGGTTCGTTACCTTGGATATGTAATTAGTGCAGAAGGCATTCGACTTGATCCGGCTAAGGTGGTCGAGATTGTCAATTGGGAAGTACATCAGACTGCTTATGACATCAGATCCTTTGTGGGTATATGCTAGGCATACTCCACCCACATAGACAAGTTTTCTGACCTCTCGGTGGATCTCACTGATTTGCTAAAGGGTGTCAAGACAAGAAGGCAACGGATTCGAATGACTCCACGAGCGTTGGAGGCATTTAAGAACCTCAAGGTGGCTTTATCAGAAGTGTCTTGTTTAGCTCTTGCCTCGTGGGACGAGCCATTTCAGGTAATCACCGATGCAAGTAACATTGCAATTGGAGGTGCATTACAAAAGAATGGTCATCCAATAGCTTACATGTCTCGTAAGTTATTGCTTGCAGAGAAGAATTACTCAGTCTACGATCGTGAACTCCTTGCAGTAATACAGGCCTTGAAACATTTGAAACATTTTCTTTATGACCGTGACTTTGAGGTTCGCACTGACCATCAAGCATTACGCTAGATTCAGACAATGCCAAGTGCATAGTGGAGTGACCGACAACACCGTTGGAGTTACATATTCCAGCAATTTGGTGGTATGATTGAGTATCTTCCAAGAAAGGCCAATCCAGTGCTGAAGCTTTGAGCAGGAAGAGAGAAGTGACTTTGATTCAGACCACCAGACTCGACCTTGTTGGTACGGGACTAGACGACATGAAGCACACGTACGCGGATTCCGAGGAATCCGGTACACAGTGGGAACAAGAATTGGATGCCACAGGACCATGCCACTTTTTGATACATGATAGTTGGCTTTTCTACAAGGGCAGCTCTTCTCCGTGACGCCCATGACGCCATTACTGGAGGTCATAGGGGCATGAATTTGAGTTTGGAGAAATTGAAACTGCAATATTATTGGCCCAAGATGAGGCGAGATGTGTTTTTATATGTACAACACTGTGATATTTGTCAAAAGGTGAAAGCTCCTCGGGGGAAGAAGATAGGGTTGTTACATCCCTTGCCAATTCCTGAGGGACCTTTCCAAGATATTTCGATGGACTTTGTCACGAATCTGCCTCCCAGTCCGGGTAAGTGTAATACTTAGTGCTTGACTAAAGTTGATAGATTTAGCAAATTTGTTATGCTTATTCCATGCAGGGTCAATGTGACCGCCGAGGATGTTGCCCAATTGTTCATTCGGCATTAGTACCTGATTGGCGGGATTCCTACGACCATAGTGTCAGACCGAGATGCCAAGTTTACCAGTCATTTTTGGAAGGCATTGCTTGATAACTTTGTTACTAAATTGAATTTTTCCAGTGCATTTCACCCACAGATTGACGGCCAGACAGAAATCTACAACCAGTTGGCCTTTGATGTGCTGAAGTGTTATGTTCACGATTAGCAAGGTAAGTGGGAATCATATTTGCTTTTAGTTCAAGCTATTTTGAATGATTCTTTTTCTTTAGCTATTGGTAGGACTCCATATGAGGCAGTGTTTGGAAGATCATTCCAGTCGCTATTGACCTAGACCTCGTCTTCAATACTTGAAGCGAATAGATTAACGGGGTCTTACCAGGAGATTTTGGAGTCAGTAAAGGACAAGTTGGCTAAAGCGCAAGAGTTCTACACTCAACAGGTCAATAAAGACCGAAGGGATATGAAGCTTTTTGAAGGGGATTGGGTTTATCTTCGTATTATGAAGCAAAGGTTGAAACAGGTGGGCAAGCAATGCCCAAAGGTTGTCTTTCAAGAGCTTCGTACCTTTTCCCATTTTGAGAAAGATTAACGAGGTTTCAATGAAGTTGAAGCTACCTCCGAGTTGGACTATGCACGATGTGTTCCACGTCAGTTGGTTAAAACCATATGCAGGTCCGATCCCTTCAGAAGTTAAAGATGAGGCGGAGCCAGATATCATTGATGAAGCTGAAGTTATGATCCTAGAACAGATCCTTTTGCGCCGCTTCAAGCATTGCTCAGGTCAAAGACAAAGATTGTTCCTCACAAAGTAAAAGGACCGAGGGACCCACGAAGCGGTATGGCTTGACAAAGAGTTTTTTAATGACTATCCGGCGTTATTGATGGATTATTTGGAGGCTATGCAGCTTTCGTCAAGTTAAGCAGAAGGGGATGTTACGTGCATCCCGCACTTGGATGCCACGTAGACATATCTGTCCAGAAGGTTCAGGACCTGGGGTGGAAAACTGGTCCCATGGGAGCGCAGTCTGGGACGAGTCAACCAGGGTCCCACTCTGGTCGTCCGAGGTTAGGTGTGCATTGTCTTGCACATGCGTCCAAGGTCAGGTGTGCATTGTCCTGCACATGAAACAGTGCCAGTCCGCGTTGTGAGTCTCCCACAGGAATGATGTTAGTGGTTCTGTGTATTTGGTATGATACTGGATGCCAGACCACTGTGTAGATAGTTAGGGTTTGCATATAGGAATGGGGCCATCCCATAGGGCTGCCCTAAGAACAGATATGTGGGCATGGGGGAGGTGTAGAACCACCCCCATAGGGGCCAGGAAGGCCTTGGCTGTGCCCACCAGCCATGGGATGGGCTGGAAGGGCTGTAGGCCAGCCCTAGGGTCCCTGGACAGGCAGCGGACAGGGTATCCAGCCCTGAGAGGGCTGTAGGCCAGGTGTGGGGCAGCCCACACAGGCTGCCCAGCAGCCAGAATCAGAGGCGCATGGTGGCCAGCACCCAGGTATCTGATGCGCAGGTTTATTAGCATTAAATGCTGATATTTCAGGTCGTGAGCCTTATCATAGCCAGCCACTTGGTTTTAATCCAGCCGACCATCATCAGTGAGCCTTATCATAGTCAGCCACTTGGTTTTAATCCAGCCGACCATCATCAGTGAGGGGTATAAATACAGAGGGCATAAATTAGTTCCTTCATCTCATATTTCACCAAGTGCTGAAGCTGATCAAAGGGCCAGGACAGCCAAGGATAAGCTAACGCAGAAGGGGTGAAATATTGAAGGTCAAGGGCAGAGGATTCTCCTCAGCCAAGAAGGTTTAGGTTCAGCCTTTTATTTCAGTTTTGCATCATTCTAATAAAAGCAAATACACCATTCGTGGGTGGGGGCACTACAAAGGGTATTCGGGACCCAATACTATGTCCTCTTCTCCCTCTCTCTCTCTCTCTCTCTCTCTCTCTCTTTCTCTCTCTCTTTTTCTGCACATCTACATTCAGTTTTGTGCGTTAATTTCGTCACGACAAGTGTGCTGATTTTTTAGCATTGAAGTCCCCCGAAGCTTCCGCATGTTACAGATCCTTAATTTGGCACGATGCTTTACATATCATCCTGTCTTGAGGTGCATGAGTCGTGTTTCCTTGAACATCAAGAATTACATTCACATGTGCTCTATCTTTGCGTCCCTTCTCTTCGCGTGTCTTCTTGGGATCCGGGCATTTAAATGCTCTATGATCCTTTCTACCACTTATAAAGCACTTTCCTTCCTTCATGTATGCTCATTGGAAAGCCCAGGCTCCGCCGTTTGCCAACCCCCCCTTCCCCGGGCGGGCTGGCACAGTGCGCTTCTCTTCGGAGGCATTTTGAGCCTTTTTTGAAGCCTTTTGATTCAAACATTTTCATCTTTATGTGCTTGTCCATGAATTTGCAGGTTTGGGACAGCCTTCCCTTTGTTCTTCATGCTCGAATAAATCATGTTTTGCAACCAATTTATGTGCACAGTTTTTGGTAAGGGCGGAGTTGGTTGAGTGTGGTGCTGTTCGGGTACAACTCTAAACCCTTTTGTATGATTGGCAATTATTGGCAAGAATCCAAATTCAAACGCTTGCATCTTCTCATCCTCTGGAATATGTGTAAAGGGAGTGACTTTAAGAAATGCTTTCCAAAACTTTTACGCATAGGAGTAATTGATTCTCCCTCTTTCCGAGTTAGCCAATTTGACTCTTTTTTAACGAAAAATAAGTCCACATCGCCCGACTCAAATCCCAACTTCTTGCTATCTTTTATAAAAATATCCTCTTTTAAATTAGTCTTTTTCTTGGCATCTAGGACATACTTTATTTATGGTGTTATTTGGGTACAACCCTTGAATGATTGACAAGAGTCGCGACTCATGATTCAAACTTTTGTATCTTGTCATCCTCTGGAATGTGCATAAAGGGAGTGACTTGGAGAAGTACTATTACACATGGAAAGTAGTTGATTCTCCCTCTTTCTGAGTGACACAACTCGACTCTTTTTAAGAAAAATGCACATTAGCTTGTACTCTTTTTGGGTGTGTCCCTGCCATGCGACTATCCAAATTGCTAGCCATGTTAATTACTCAAATTAATAGAAAAGAGGTTTGATCAAAAGTCTATCTTCCAATTACAAGGATGGGAAGAACAAATGCTCTGATACCAGAGAAATCCCACCTAGGGCTAGTGAACCAAAGAACCAGAAAGAATTGGTTTTTGGAGCATGAGTTGCTGTTTTTTGGCAAAGCGAATGACCGGTGGTGGACAAGGGGGACTGTCGGCCAGCATATACAAGAGTATGATCAATCAGCTCAGCAAGATTAATGGTTTTTGTCTAGGAGCTGGCCGACCAGCAGTCGGCCAGTTCAATAAGTCATTCTAAGGCCTATAAAAAGGCATAAGTGCTCATTGTTGGGACCATTCAGTCCATCCAGCCAAGAATGGATCATAGATTTGGGCATAGAATAGGTTACACACCTTTTCATGAAGGCAGCCCAGAGCTGCAGGATCTGTACTACTTTTTTGTCCTTTACGAATATATTGAATACTCAGCTATCTCTCTCTCTCTCTCTCATCTACTTGCGTTTTGCATTAGCATGTTCCACGATTGTGTTTAGGGCTGAAAGAAGACTTCCAGAGCTTTCTCATTTAACATTGGTATCAGAGCATTAGGCTCAGTAAGGCTAAACACTGATTCAGTCCGAGATGAAGGTGTGTAGGTCCAAGGTACAAGAAAGTGAACAAGCACAAGGCCCAAGGCAAGGAACACAAGACATGGAAGAATTCCTAGGAGGTTGGTTGGTGGTGTTCCACAAAGCTGAAGGGAATGGCAGTCCTGTGAGTCGGGTGCCACTTGGGGCACACCAAGAAAGGCTTTCAGGCAACGGTTGCAGGGGAGGTTGATCCTCCAAGGGGTGGAGTGAGAGTGCCAGACTCAATACTCAGGAAAGAAGACTAGAGAGAGTGTTCAGGGACAGGGCAGGAATGGAAAGGGGACTGGATGGAACAGATGCATAGATCTTCAAGTTAGAGTGGAGTTGGAGACCGGGTTGGGTTTTCAATGAAAAGGTTGTCAGAGAAGGAAGGATGATAGGGGGACTCTGTGAATAGACAATGGGATGATGGTAGTCATCCAAGAAGAAAGTTGGAATCCCGTCATCAAGTTTAGCAGAGGGGGATGTCATGTACAAGACATGTGCAAGGCTGATCTCAGAGCTAGTTCTGAAGAGGCAACAAGATAAAGAAAAAGCAAATGACTAGTGGTGGACAAGGGGGCTGTCGGCCAGCATATACAAGAGTATGATCAGTCGGCTGGAGCAAGATTAATGGTTTTTGTCCAAGAGATGGCCGACTGCTGGTCGGCCAGTTCAATAAGTCATTCCAAGGCCTATAAAAAGCATAGTCACAAGGGAACGTCGTTCCAAGCTCTTGGAACAGGGGAACGCGTTCCATAGAGATAGCCGTTCCCGTTCCCGTTCCAAAATGGCACCACAGACCATGTAAGAAATATAAGTGAACTATGTATCATGTAGAACACATCTATGCATTATCATGGCCACTACTGAGATGGTTTGAGGTTCTTTCTTTACTATGCCTCTTTCCAAAGCATTTACAGATATATAAAGTAAATTTATAAACACATTTATGCAATGATGTGGCGTTCCCGATTCCGTTCCCTTTTATTCAAGCTTTTCGTTCCCGTTCCAAACAGTCATCCGTTCCCCAAAACGTTCCCGTTCCCTTGTGACTATGATAAAAAGGCACAAGCGCTCATTGTTGGGACCATTCAGTCCAGCCAGGACTAGATCATAGATTTAGGCATAGAATAGGTTACACACCTTTTCATGAAGGCAGCCCATGGCTGCAGGATCTGTACAACCTTTTTGTCCTTTAGGAATATACTGAATACTCAGCTATCTTCCTCTCTCTTTTCTATCATCTACTTGCGTTTTGCATCAGCATATTCCACGATGGTGTTTAGGGCTGAAAGAAGACTCCTAGAGCTTTCGCATTTAACATGATGATTCTTTTGAGTCAAGATTTCTTGATATTCGAACCAAGGGTTTTGAGCTTTCTCGGTGGATACTTTGGGTTCCGGATTCGCACTACGATCATGAGGATGGGCTACTGAGTTTTCCCTCCGATTTGAGCTTTCCTTTCAAACTGGGAGCTACTATCATATCAGCTTCAGGAGTCCATGATGTATAGCATGCTTATCCATTTGATCTTGGAGGATACACAGCTAGCTTCTTCATTGGCAGTGGCTCCTCACCTTTTCCATGTGACTCAAATTGTCACAGAGCCATTGTCTTGTTGTTTGCATGCCTCAGATTTCCTTTTGATCAGGCAGGTGCATAGTTAGCCTCATCATCGATATTGGTTCTCTACATTTTCCATTTGACCCAGGTGGTTGGAGAGCCATTACCTTGGATTCTACTGGGCTTGGATTTCCTTTTGATCTAGGTGGTTGTGTCCTTAGCCTCGTTTTCGATGGCATCTCATTTTCCTTTCCATTTGATTTCGAGGGTCATGCGACTTCGACACAATTCATGTTTTGGCATTGATTTGCCCTCGCTTTGATACCTACATTTGTATAGGTGTATGGTATTTCTCCTTTGGGGATCAAAACTTTCGAAACTTGTTGAAAGTTTGTATTGTTTGCACATCTCTGAAGGTCCCGACAACCTTGCTTGTGGGATCCCAAAACTCCAGGGACACCACCTAGGAGTGCACGCGCTAGAGCCAACGGAGTGCTTGGGGCCAATTTGTTGGGAGACGATGAAACACTGCCTTGTATGTTTGACTTCATATGTCTACTCTATGAATACTGCATTATTTGAAGAGGGGAGGGGGGGATTCCGTTCTTTTATATTTATTTTTCCAATCTTTTGTTGTAATTATATCACTAATCTTATGGATGCTAGGTTTGCAGGAACAACTGGGAAGCCTAAAGGTGCAGCCATAAGCCATGGTGCGCTGATTGTTCAGTCCTTGGCAAAGGTTGCGATGGTCAACTATTCTAGCACAGATGTAAGTGTTTCAACCACAATAATGATTACATAAATTGGATGGACTCATGTAATAACTTTCTTGTTCTTCAAAAATTAGAAGCGAGTGAAAAATGAAGATCAGAGCCACATGCATTTTACATTACCTTATCACAGTGTCTTAGCATACGTCCCATATTTATTTACCTTTGTGGATTTAGGAAAGGGCATGCCTTGAGTGACAATCTCAGTGTGTGGAATATATTTGTGGGCTATTAACCATGTCTATTTGGTTCCACATGATGTCTCCATAAATTCCCTAGTACTTCTTTTTAACAATGTAAGATAGCATGAACGTTCAACATAAGGAGTTTTATTTTCTTTTGTGGTCACAAACAATTCAAAAAAGCTAAGAAAAAAGTATTTTTAATAGCATACGTCCCATATTTTTTCTCCTTTGTGGATTTAGGACAGGGCATGCCTTGAGTGACAATCTTATAGTGTGGAATATATTTGTGGCCTTTTTATTATGTCTATTTGGTTCCACATGCTGTGCATTTTTAATGGACCTTTGGGTTGTAATCCATATATGCTTGACATCAAATGTATATTCAACATTTAAACAATACAATTTCTCAAGTTTGAAGGGAAAGAAGAGAAGATGGGCCTTAGTGAATGTGCGGACATACCAATATCTTTTTGTTGTTGGTTTGTGGCTCTTGTGATAGTTCAGAGGTTATAGTGTGATTCATTGAAGATGAAAGTTGTATTATTTGTAAGCTTCCATTTTGTTTGTACATTGTTTTCTTCCCTCCTCTCTGTGTGTGTGTGTGTGTGTGTGTGTGTGTGTGTGTGTGTGTGTGTGTCCTTTTTTATCTTCATGCTTATGATCTTCAGTTTACACATGGAACTTATGTAACCTTTTTTGGTAAATGCTAATAAAATCTTTTTGTGTGTATGTGTGTGTGTGTGTGTGTGTGTGTGTGTGTATTTTCAACCATGTTTTGTTCTGGGTTCATCATTTGTACTTTATAATTGCACAGGTTTATCTTCACACGTCACCTCTGTGCCATATTGGAGGCATTTCTTCAGCTCATGCCATGATATTAGCAGGAGGTTGTCATATTTTCCTGCCAAAGTTTCAGGCTTTGGATGTACTGGAAGCAATAACACAGCATCAAGTTACAGCGATGATTGCTGTTCCATCCATGCTGAAAGATCTCACATCCTTGGCGTTATCAAGGTACCTTGTCTGAACGCTTTCATAATATCCTTGGTATTCTTCTAGAATAGGTATAATAATACTGAAAATTTGCGAAATGCTGCACCTTTCTGCCAATGAGTGTTGTGTGCACGTGTGTGTGCGCGCACAAGCATGCACGTGCAGATACCATAACATTGTACAAGACTTGTAATGGGAGCCTCTACTGTGATGGTGATGGCATGAAGTGGTTTCATGGAATCCATGACTTTACTTATGTTATAAAGTAGGCTTATTGTAATTTTAACTATGAAGGGAACAAGTAAAGAAAACATTCGTACTTTTATTGTCTTTTCTTGATTTGTTTACTTTTAATGGATATGTTAGTCTACAGGAAGAAATAAGTGCAAATTTTTTTTTCCTTTTTATAAAATTCCTTTTTTGAACTAAAGGGTATGCAAGCTGATACCTGAAGGACAGAGTTCCTGGAATTCTTTCTGGTTTTGAGCTTACTTCCGATTATCTAGATATGAGACTGAGTCCTCATAGGACAGGGACAAGTTGGATGGCTTTCAAACATCATGTTCTGAGCTCTTTGATAGATTTGTCACCTTACCAAGTTCTTTCTAGATCTAGTTTGAAGGGGATTGAGGCTTTACACTGATGTTTTTAAGTAATGGTGAGAACTTTCAAGGGGGACAATTGAAAACGCTCGATCAGTGTCAGTGTGCACTAATGGAAACCTGGTTCTTTCAACTACTTTGAAGCAGAAAACTGAGATATGCCAAACCTGCTGTTTGGGCTGCTTCTGAGGGATGAATTTTCTGATATTACTCCATATATTTTCTCTGTTGGGTTTTATGCTGTGTATGCACCCAGGGGAGTGCTAGTGATCATCAGTAGGTTATTGGAGCACTTTTTACTTCAGTTAGTGGAGGTTTTTTCCCCCAATTTAGCTTAGTTTCACTTATAGTGGTTTATAAGTGGTTTGGTCCACCTGGCACAGTTTATGGCCGGACCATGTGAACACACTTTAGGTCACATCTTTTATATGTGGCTATTGTACTCCTTTTTATCATTATCAATACATGAGCAAACGTGTTCCTCTCTCTCTCTCACGCTTCCTGTTGGTGTGCCTTCCAAAACCCTAACCCTAACAACTCGTTCCTACACTTTGGTATTAGAGCAACCTCGCCTGCCCTGTCCGTACAGCTCGCCATCAGCTGTCCGTATAGGCCCTCGCCATCAGCTGCAGCCACTCATCTGCCCAATCTCTAGCCCACGTACAGTCCTGCAAAGACAGCCGTACAGTTCGTACAGGCCTGTTGTCTGTCCATACAGGTGCCGGCTGTTCCGTACAGCAGACAGCAGACGACCAGCACCTGCTGCGTATACCTGCAGCTATACAGTCGCCGCTTCTCCTCCGTACACTGCTCTGGAAAGCTGTTTCGTACAGCGTACAGCCGACCAGTACCTGCAAAATCACATGGGTAAAATTTAAAGCTTTACATGTTTTGAAATTTGGGCGTTTTTTCTGTGAAAGCTTTTCTGGCAGATACAGGGAGGTTTTCTTGCAAAGAAACCTCTACAGGTTTTTGCAAGGCTTTGGGTGCAGAAATTTTGGGCATTTTTGGGCATTTTGGCATTGTGTGAGTCACTTTTGTTGCTCTACTCAGTCAGTGGTGCATTGTTTTGCACATTCAGAGGATTGAGAGTGCAAGCATATTTGGGTCAATTGTACTCAGTGGAGTACAGTTGCTTTTAGGGTTGTTGTTTTTGGGTTTTTTGATACACAGGTACAACATTGTGCTCTGGCATAATGGCAAATCAACAGCAGAGTGATGTGTTCACGTACTTGTCTAAGGAAGACAAGTTGGATGGCATGAATCTCTCCTTGTGGAGTTTCATGCTGAGAAATGTGCTCGTGGCAAAAGGTCTTTGGGATTTTGTTAGTGGTGATGAACCACGTCCAGGTCCATTGGCTCCAGAGACTCCTCCTCAAGGGGGTGCTCGTGGAAGAGGACAACAGGCACAGGCACCGGTTCAGCCACAACCTGTTCAAAGAACAAATGCTTAGAAGACATGGGATGCCAAAGATGCACAAGCCTCATCCCTTATTGCATTGTCAGTACAGAGGTCTATTATACCTCATATTCGTTCAGTTGGCTCTTCACGGAATGCACGGGTGACTTTGGAGCAGATGTATGCTGCTCGTAATGAGGCACGGATCTCATTTTTGAAAAGAGAGCTGGAAAACCAAAAGATGCATAAAGGAGATGATATGTCTAGCCGTTTGAACAAGCTGCAGGATTTGAGAGAGCAACTCATCAATGTGGATGAGATTATTCCTGAGACACAGCTTGTATCCACCATCTTAAACTCTTTGCCAAGATCCTACTTGGCTTTTCATACCTCTTTGAACCTTAGCATGAGGAATGCTATTGAGCCCCTAAAGTATCAGGAACTTGTTGCTCTCTTGTTATAGGAAGAGCAAATCAGGAAGAACATGAACATGAACATGAACACAAGTGGTGAACAAGCATTTGTGACAGGTCAAAAAGGGAAAGGCAAGTTTCAGCCAAAGAGTTCAAATCAGAATTCAGGTGATGGTGGTTCATCTCAGGATACCAAGAAAGGTGATGGACAGCCCAAGAAGAAGGGCAAATGCCATTACTGTAAGAAGCCAGGTGACTACATCACAGGATACCAAGAAAGGTGATGGACAGCCCAAGAAGAAGGGCAAATGCCATTATTGTAAGAAGCCCAAGAAGAAGGGCAAATGCCATTACTGTAAGAAGCCAGGATTGCCAAAGAGAAGGAGGAGGAGTTTGGGATGTCTATAAACGATGCCTCTAAAGCTCCTCCGGAGACTACTTCCTTTGTTGTAGACAGGGATTACTGTTTCTACACATGCAGTTATGATGCCTCTTGGTCTTCAGTGTGACTGAGCATGCATGTACTTGGTATTTTGATAGTGGTGCTTCAAAGCATATTACATCTCGCAGGGATTTGTTTTGTAATGTATGTCCTGCCCCTGTTGGCAAGTCCGTTCAGTGTGCCAATAATGCTTTATATCCAATTCGTGGCATTGGGGAGATTTAGCTCACAGCCATTGATGGCTCTATTCTTCGCCTTACAGATGCCTTATATGTACCAGGGATAAAGAAGAATCTGTTGCCCATTTCTTCTTTAGCACAATGTGGTATGCAAGTCAACTTTGATGATGACAAATGCATGGTCAGAGACAAAGCTAATGCTTTGACCTTGATGCTTACTGGTACATTATGTCATGGACTCTATCAGTTGGATGCATTTCAGCCAGTGGATCAGTCTGCTTATCATGCATTCACTCTTACTCCAGCTATGGTTGATGCGGAGTTATGGCATGCTCGCATGGGGCATGTAAATTTTGGTAGTCTTATGCTTATGCAGCGACATAACATGTTGACAGACCTACCTCTTATGGAGAAGCCTCCAGATCACATATGTGAAGGATGTATTTTGGGAAAAATGCATCGGTTTTTCTTTCCACGTGATCAGGCTCTACGAGCAACTGCAAAGTTGCAGCTTATACACAGTGATCTTTGTGGTCCCATGCAGACGCAGTCATTAGGAGGTTGCTTCTATTTTGCTACATTTATTGATGACTTCTCTCGTATATGCTGGGTCTATCCGTTGACACGGAAATCACAGGTATATGATGCATTTTTGGCCTTTGTAGCACTTGCTGAAACAGAGTCAGGATGCAAGGTTAAGACCCTCCGTTCTGACTGAGGGGGGGAATATATGTCACACATGTTGAATTCCTTTCTTGAGAGTCGAGGTATCAAGCATCAGTATACTATTGCTTATATTCCACAGCAAAATGGGGTTGCAGAAAGGAAGAATCGGTCACCCATGGAGATGGCCAGATGTAGGTTAAAGGCAAAGAAGCTACCACATGTCTTTTGGGTGGAAGCTGTTATGTGTGCTTGTCATATTTTGAATCGATGTCCCATAAAGGCATTGGTTTCCATTACTCCTTTTGAGGCTTGGCATGGCCGCAAGCCTTCGGTATCACGGTTTCGTACTCTTGGGTGTCTTGCATATGCACACATACCCAAAGAGTTGAGGAGGAAGTTGGATGATAAAGCCACAAAATGTATTTTTGTTGGGTACAGCTGTGAAAGCAAGGGCTACCAGTTATATGACCCACTGTCCAAGAAGATATTCACTAGTCGGGATGTGATTTTTGATGAAAAATCAGAATTATCCATGGCTAGCTATGATGCAAATCAGGCTGAAAATGATGTGTTTGAAGGCCTACTACCTATGGAGTTTCATTCCACAGTTGGTGATCCAACCCATGAGGGTGCAGGGCAGTGCAGAAATTCAGCAAGAGATTGAGCCAGATGTTGAGCCAAATATGGGGCAACAGGCTCCACACGTCAGACATATACCTAGGTGGTATTTTAGGACATTACAGGACAACCATCTAGATGCTCCTCTTGCTGGCCGTACTCGTAGGGAGACACGGACCGATGAGCATGCACACATCATGGATTTAAATATGGTTATGGTAGCTAGTTTACAGGATGATGATGAGCCTAATTCATTTGTGGATGCACGAGACAATGTGCATTGGAACAAAGCCATGCAGGATGAACTTGATTCTATTAAAAAGAATCAAACATGGGATTTGGTTGATCTGCCCAAAGGCAAGAAAGCCATTGGTACTAAGTGGGTCTATAAGTTGAAAAGACATGCAGATGGATCCATTGACAGGTACAAAGCCCGTCTAGTTGCAAAGGGCTATGCACAGAAGAAGGGCATTGATTATGAGGAGACATTTGCTCCTACATCCCGTAGGTCGACACTTAGGAGTGTCATTGCATTGGCTGCACATCGTGGTTGGGTTGTTCATCAGTTGGACATCAAAACTGCTTTCCTACATGGGGACCTCGAGGAGGAAGTTTATGTACATCAGCCCATAGGTTTTGCAGAACATGGTCATGAAGGGAAAGTATGCAGGCTGAAAAAGGCCTTGTATGGTTTGAAACAAGCCCCACGAGCTTGGTATGCAAAAATAGATGCTTTCTTGCTCACTCAAGGCTTTGTGAACAGTCCATCAGAAGCCACTTTGTATGTAAAGAAAGAAGAGAAAGATCTGCTGGTCATCAGTCTTTATGTCGATGATCTTTTGCTCATGGGATCAAATGATGACAAAATTGCAGCTTTAAAAGAGATACTGCAACAACAGACATTTGCCATGTCTGATTTGGGGCTCGTACACTACTATTTGGGCATACAGTTTGTGCAGGATAATAGAGGCATTGGGTTGTTGCAATCTCGGTATGTTGCTAAACTTTTGGAGATGTTCAAATTTCAGGATTGCAAGCCTATCAGCACTCCTATGGAGCCTGGGATGAAACTGTCACTACAAGATGACAGTACTTTATTTGATGCCACTATATATGCTCAGGCTATTGGGTGCCTTATTTACTTGTGTACTACACGGCCAGATATTCAGTATGCTGTATCTCAGTTGAGCAGATTCATGCACAGCCTACGATTGTCACATTGGCAAGCTGTGAAGCGTGTATCTCGGTATTTGCAGGGTACCTTGTCTCTTGGATTGCTTTATCCTGAGGGGGGTGACATGCAGCTATATGCTTACAGCGATTCAGATTGGGCTGGTGATTTTGATACCAGACATTCCACTAGTGGAAATTGTTTCTTTCTTGGCTCTTCATGTATTTCTTGGCTAAGCAAGAAACAGACCACAGTGGCCACTTCGTCTTGTGAGGCAGAGTACAGAGCAGCCTACACTACTACGGTTGAGTGTGTATGGCTGCGTCGTCTTATGACTGATATGGAGATTTCAGTGGAGGAGCCTACACCTATCTATACTGATAGTCAGAGTGCCATTGCCATGGCGAGGAATCTTGTGTTTCATGCTCGCACGAAACACATTGAGATTCACTATCACTTTGTTTGGGAGAGACTCCAGGCAGGTGATATCAGTCTGATTTACTGCCCTACATATCAGAATGTGGCAGACATCTTCACCAAAGCACTACCACGTCCGAAATTTGAAGCATTCCGCACTGCTTTGAATTTGTTTCCTTTTGGTGGATGATATACAGTGATCACATATCACTCCAGGGGGGTTTGTTGGGTTTTATGTTGTGTATACAGTGATCACATATCACTCCAGGGGGGTTTGTTGGGTTTTATGTTGTGTATGCACCCAGGGGAGTGCTAGTGATCATCAGTAGGTTACTGGGGTACTTTTTACTTCAATTAATGGAGGTTTTTCCCCCCAGTTTACCTTAGTTTCACTTATAATGGTTTATAAGTGGTTTGGTCCACCTGGCACAGTTTATGGCCGGACCATGTGAACACACTTTAGGTCACATCTTTTATATGTGGCTATTGTACTCCTTTTTATCATTATCAATACATGAGCAAACGTGTTCCTCTCTCTCTCTCTCTCTCACGCTTCTTGTTGGTGTGCCTTCCAAAACCCTAACCCTAACAACTCTTTGCTACATTCTCTCCTTACGGCTGGCTGCGTCAAAAAGACCTGTAGAAGATGCACAAATTTCTCAATTTTATTTGGTTTCGAGCCATACTATCTATTCACCAACTAGGGTGCAAACAAGTCAAAGATGCCAGGAGGATGTTAAAAAAAAGGCATTATTAGGACAGGAAAAGATATGTGGCATGCAATCTCAACACAAGTGGTTATGAGAATAGGAAATCAATGAATCATGCTAGATTCGCCTTTCATTGCCAGATTGTTGCAGAGCAGTATTTATCTCCTCTCAGCCAAGAGGACAAACTAGCTGAATTTATGAAGATCTTGGAAGCTACCCTTTTGCATCTACATGTTTATGCTTTTAAAAAGACAAGTCATAATTATCAGTTAGTTTGCTATTTGATCTTGGAAGGTACCCTTTTGCATCTACATGTTTATGCTTTTAAAAAGACAAGTCGTAATTATCAGTTAGTTTGCTATTTGATGATGTCATGCATGAGGATTTGTTGAGACAACTCCGTATTTTCTAGTCGCAAGGATGGAGATCCTACGAAGAACCTATAGGACCATCATCACGAGCCATACCAGGACTGAATTCTGGGCTTTGGCACTTGAGTCTATGGTGAGAAAGAGTGCCAGATTGCTGAGCCAGAGGCTAGGCAGCAAGACAAGTTCCTGCATCAAGGAAGGCGCAGCCGCAATGTGCAGTTTACAGCCTACCCAAGTCTTGGGAAAGATTGGTATCTGATGTGCTGTCAAGCTGTGACCATAAGAAGTTGCGGATCAGCCTCTACAACTCTAGCTATTTTTAGCATGTAGAAAACACTAAAGTCGAAGTTAACTTAAATGGAAAAAACCTTGGCATTCATATGAACTAGCACTGTTCTATAATGAGCTTGCTTTTTTGTTCAGGAAATGCTTATACATAGAAGGGAGAATGCAAGCCGATCTGTCAACTAAGGAAGAATTAGCCTTGCCTGTCAAGGAGGATTTGGAATTGGTTGAAGGACCTAATTAATTCCATTTAATTAGACCTTCAACTAAAAGGAAAAAAAATTGAACCCAATGGCCTAGTCCTGCCTTTTACATATACAAAGGAACAGTGCTAACAAAGTTCCTTTGTATGCCTACCCAAGTCTTGGCCCTTGGGAAAGACTGGTATCTGATGTGCCATCAAGCTGTGACCATAAGAAGTTGTGGATCACCCTCTACAACCCTAGCTATTTTTAGCATGTAGAAAACACTAAAGTCGAAGTTAACTTAAATGGAAAAAGCCTTGGCATTCATATGAACTAGCATTGTTCTATAATGAGCTTGCTTTGTTGTTCAGGAAATGCATATATATAGAAGGAAGAATGCAAGCCAATCTGTCAACTAAGAAGAATTAGCCTTGCCTGTCAAGGAGGATTTGGAATTGGTTGAAGGACCTAATTAATTCCATTTAATTAGACCTTCGACTAAAAAGGAAAAAAACTTGAACCCAATGGGCTAGTCCTGCCTTTTACATATAAAGGAACAGTGCTAACAAAGCACTAGTTTCTCTTAAATCAAATGATTTTTATAATTTCTATGTCTGCAATTATATCTAATTTTGCAGGGATGCAAGTCATGAAGAATCAAAATTCTGGTCTCTAAAAGCGATTCTCAATGGGGCAGGAAGTCTCTCTTCGGATCTTTTGAAAAGAACGGTACATTGTTTTCCTGCAGCTCGAATCTTGTCTGCGTATGGTGAGTCAAAGTTTAAGCATTATGAGTGAACTATCTTGTCAAACTAAATTTCATTACTTTTTCAGCTGAAAGGCTACACCTTTTTTTTTTGGCTCAGGAATGACAGAGGCATGCTCTTCAATGTCGTTTATGACCCTCCATGATCCAAAGTTGGATACAAATGGACAGCGTTGTGGTCCAAAGTCTCTGGAAAAGGAAATGAATGCATCTCATCTTGGAGGATTTTGTGTTGGCAAGCCTGCTCCTAATGTGGAGATTATTGTGCATGGGAAATTTTGCATGAGAGGTGGAAGCAGCTGCCTGCATGAAGAAGGAGATGTACTGGTTAGAGGTCCTCATATGATGGAAAAGTATTGGGGAGAAGTAGAACATGCTTTTGATGGTAGTGGATGGTTTAATACAGGGGATGTGGGCTGGATGGATCATCTAGGACAGCTATGGCTGCTTGGTCGTAGAAAAGATGTCATCAAAAGTGGGGGTGAAAATGTTCACTGTTATGAGGTATGCCTGAATGGCTCAACATCCCCTCCCCCTTCTCTTCGATTCGGCTTTCCTCAACGATCTTTCAGTGAAGAGTACTGCCATTATGAAGGCATACTTATTCTCTTTTTGACCATGTGGATGGATAGTGAGCTATGAAATTTCTGTTTGAGAGAGAGAGAAAGAAAGAGTGTTTTAACATCTATAAAAGACCCAAAGGGGGTCTATGATATCAAAAGATGTTACATATGATCCATAAGTAAACCGTATGTCAATAACTTGAAAAAGATGTTACATATGATCCACGAGTAAACTGTATGTCAACAACATCAAAAGACGTTACATGAGTAAACTGTATGTCAACAACATGAAAAAGAAACTGTGCTATGCTGACCCTGCGTTGACAGTGGAATTGGCATAAAAACCTTGTGTATCATCAGAAATCATGTGTCATCCTCCTTGATGACATCATACAAGAAGGTAATGTCCACTACTTGGGGAGGTGCTACTCTGTGATGCTGAAGTTTCTCCTGCACCGTGCACGGTCCGTGCTGATTTTGTGTGTGTGTGTGTGAGAGAGAGAGAGAGAGAGAGTAATATTAACATCTTTAAAAGACCCAATTAGTCTATGAGACTAAAAGTAGTACAGTGGGTCCATGGAAATACTAAGCCGTGAAAAAGACCGAGTAAAAAAGCTCAAAACAGAGAGAGAGAGAGAGAGAGAGAGAGAGAGAGAGAGAGAGATTGATCTCATGACTTATGCGCAAGTGTAGGTTGAGGAGATCCTATCAAGACATCCGGCTGTTGCAGTCGCAGCAGTTGCAGGAGTTCATGATGCCCGGCTGGGTGAAATGGTTGGAGCTATGCTTTTGCTGAAAGATGAATGGAAGTGGGAAGAAAGTGTTGTATACAACAAGGGCAAATCGGGTCATATTGAATGCTCCAATGGCCTTGGGGAAGAGAGGGTTGTGTCTGCCAGTTCAATGCAATTGTATTGTAGGCAACACGGTCTTTCTAGGTAATGAATGGGGTTTTGTATGGTTTCAGTGACACGAATATCTTGAGCATGATGTTAATTTTATCCATAGGTTTTCTCATCACGCAGGTACAAGATTCCAAAGCTTTGGTGCCGAAAAACTGGGCATTTTGCCACAACAGCCACTGGCAAGGTGAGAAAGGATATGGTGAGAGAAGAGTTGGCTGCTGCTTATTTTGAAAGCCAATCCAAAGCCCAAGAAAGTGAGGTAAGATATAGCAGGCTGTGAGAGGCTGTTCTCTTGTCATGTCTGTCACTCGGAAAGCTTAGTCTGTTTTGTTGGGACTTTCCATCTTTTGTAAGCAGTGGGCCCCACAAGATTTGTTGTATAATATTCTGGTGCAATTGCCGCACAGTAGAAGAGTGATGGAAAATTTCACGTAAGCATTAAAAACAAGAAAGAGTTTATGGTTAGTTTGCTGCAATGTCAATGGTGTATCATCGCTCACCCGCATCAACATTTTGTGTTTAAGGTCTTTGGATGTGCTGAGGTAGATCGAGCTGCCTCCATAGGGTAAAAAGTGGAACTTGTCTCTAATTATCCACCTTTATTAATTTCCCTAGGTTTTTGAATCATCCACCAATGGCTTGCTTGTAGAGTCCAATGGTTTCCCAAGCAAGATAAGAAAAGAAATGCGGTTTGTGAAGCCGTACCTAAAAGCTAACGCAGAAACTTCTTAGAACAATAATATGAGACGTGATGTGCGAAGAAAGAGTTTCAACTGCAAACTTTCAAGATTTTAGTGCTATAATGTGCAAGTGGGGAGATGATTGATTTGTGGGTCAAGGATATATTCAACTCAAACGTTCAAGATTTTAAAGCTATAATGCGCAAGTGGGGAGATGATTGATTTGTGGGTCAAGGATATATTCAACTCAATACTGCAGAATAAAATACCCACTTGAATGGACCACAAAGTGGATTAAATCCCTACACAAAGGGGATCAATTGGGCCAGTCTTGCGACATTTCGGTTTTCTCCTCTTGGTCTAGCTTTCTCCTCATTTATGTGCATTGGATTGGCGTCCATGGCAGTTGCATATGCCAATGATTGATGGCACTCATGTGATACTGTGGACTTGTGATTGTGTGTACATGTCCGAGAATGCATGGAGGATTGATGTTTCATAGGTTTGGGTATCTTGTGTACTTGCCTGGAGCACATCTATTTTGGTATAGTTTCATGAACGAGGATTTTCCATACCAATGTTGCATTGCATAGCATTTTTATGTGCTTTCGGGCAAGTCTTGCGACATTTTGGTTCTCCTCTTGGTCTAGCTCTTTGGGTCTAGCTTTCTTATCATGTATGTGCATTGGATTGGCGTCCATGGCAATTGTATATGCTGGGAATTGATGGCACTCATGTGATACTGTGGACTTGTGATTGTGTGTACATGCTTTGCGTGGAGGATTGATGTTTTATTGGGTTGGGTATCTTGTGCACTTAACTGGAGCACGTCTATTTTGGTATAGTCTCATGAACGGGGATTTTCTATACCAATGCGGCATTGCATAGTATCTTTATGTGCTTTCGCACACGTTGATGTCTCGAGGTGGATAAAATTCGATGCCCACCGTCTAGGCCTTATTTCCTTGGCACAAAGGATGCAACAAGCTGTGTGTCTGCTCTAGCTTGCACCACAAGGCACTTCTCCTCTCTACTTGACACGTAGCGTGGACAACTCACCATCTCTCTCTTTCTTCTCTCTCTAAAAGTAGGTATCTCTTTCAAGAGGCAATTTCATATCCAAGCTGTTAGTGTGTTTAACAAGCTTTTAAGAGTGTTTCCAGTTGATTTTCACTCTCCCACACACACCCAATGATTGAAATTCAACAAAACAGCTCTTATTTTTATTGTAATTTTTTGTCTTTTTGATAAAAACCATGATTTCACTCTTCCTTTCTCTAATTGAACCATGGAGGAAGTTTTCCTAAGGGAAGACTTTTGCCGCGAAGGATCGAAAATTTTAACACTTCAAATGTTTTCATCACGAAGACATTCGTTGTCATCGACTCTAATTGCAGTTGGTAAGCTTTGATGCTTAAATATGGAAGCAAGTAGCAAGAGGGAGAAACTGGACTCCATGATCACATACTCTGTGTAGTGTTCTCTCACAAATTGTTGCTACCATGTGCAGTTGGTAAGCTTTGATGCTTAAATATGGAAGCAAGTAGCAGGAGGGAGGAACTGGACTCCATGATCACATACTCTGTGTAGTGTTCTCTCACAAATTGTTGCTACCATGTGTTGGTGGAGCAATAGAGAGCAGATGGTAGGGAACATGGACACTTGAGAGGGTAGAGTGAGTTGCAAGTCTTCATCGACGACAACCACATTGTTTGCAATATTGTATTCATATGCATTGGTATGGAAATCTGGTCAGAAATGTCCATGACACTATGTACTTGATTCTCCCAAGATCAATAAACTGTATTTGAGGGAGGGGTCGGTCGTTCCAGCTCATTGTGCGTCTCTTGTTAATTTAGTAAATTCTTTCTTGTATTGAGCATGTTGTCCATTAAATCTTGGTGTATTTAAGTGTATAGATTAGCATTGTAAGATGTGATCCTTACAATCACCCTACCTTTTAATGATCCCTAAGCCTCCTTGTCTCGAGATTAGGTCACCTAACCCTATGGCTAACATTTGATACATAAAATACTTCACCTTTCGAGACTTATAGCCTTTGAAATGAAACATGGAATCTAGCCATTGTCTCTCATGTTGAGTCTTGTTTCCTTGGAAAATTGAATATTTTTGTACCGTGCTTATATGTTGGATCTATAATAACATATTGAAACAACAAATAAAGCAGTTTGAATAATTCTCTCTCTCTCTCTCTCTCTCTCTCTCTCTCTCTCTCTCTCTCTGTGTGTGTGTGCTACTCCTCTGAGTGCCATGGATACCTACTTCTTTTGATGATGGCCCTAGTACTTGGAAAGGTCACCTCTAAGCACATCTCCACCTTTGTTTTCTTGGACTTCTAGAGCTCTCCCACCTTCCACCTTTGCTTCTTTCATTGGCTTTGCCGCCACACACAAAATCTTTACATGGAACTAATGGCATAGAGCCAATGCATGCGCTTGTGTTTGAGTTCATGCACAAGTGTATGCAGCGAATTTATACATTGAGTTCGTGCACAAGCATATGCATCGGCTCGATGCATTGAGCCAATGCATAAGCTTTGCATTGCATTGGTATACAAAAGCTTATGCATACGTTCTAATCCCATGAATTGCATAGAGCCAATGCAAAACCTTTTTGCATAGAGCCAATGGATAATCTTGACATTCCATTGCATAAGCTTTGTGCATAGAGACAATGCATAATCTTTGCATTCCATTGGTTCCATTCCAATGCATAAGCTTTGTGCATAGAATCTTTGCATTGCATTGGTTCCCTTGCATTGAATTGGTTATGCATAGGCTCTGTACGTACGTGTATGCATAGAGAGAATGCATAGGCTTTGTCCATATGAAGCTTGTGCATAGTAGTCTTATGTGGGCTGCCTCTAGGCAACTCTCTAAGCCACATGCCTGCTAAGGTACACCATGTGAAAAGGGAAGTAAGATGCCATGCGGGTGGTCATGAAGTAGGTTGATTAGAAGCCAATGAGGAGTCTCATTGAATTTGTTCAAGCATATAAGGAACCAATCTTTTCTCAGGCCATCACACTTGCCACCTCAAAACATGCAAAAGGAATGGCTTATGCACGTCCCCCCTCCATGCACAACATACCCAATGAGTGCAAGTAAGGATCCTCACCAAGCATCGAAGGGCAAGGTGAGTCTATAGAAGTTTTGAGGCCATAAAGCATGAGTAGTAGGGATCCTCACCAAGCAGCGAAGGCCACGTGCTTCATGAGCAAAAGTATCAAATGCGATCTTCTTCCTTGTTTGTCAACCTAACAATGTCATAATTTTCTTCTAGTGATCGAAAGGTCCAGGCAAAAGAGCACCGTGTTGTGCACAAGTGTTTGCATAGAGCCAATGCATTAGATTTTTGCATTATGTTGCCTGTGCATAGAACCAATGCAATGCATAAGCTTATGCATAAGAGAATCATCTCTCTCTCTCTCTCTCTCTCTGTCTCGGCGTTTATTCATTCATTGAAGATATTTATTTATGTGTAAATATATTTGGTATCAAGAACATGTATCGTCGCGGAGTCGCCTCCTCGTAAATGAGACCAATGGGACCTCTCGATGTCTAAACAATGACCTTTGTTTCATCCTACTTGAATCACCTCAACTGACTCATGAATGATGCCATTTGTAATTTGATGACTATGGGGTCCATGGTTGAAGCTCATATATATACATACTAGCACGGGTTGGGCATGGGCACCAGTAAGTTTGTGTGAAATGGACAACCACTATATAAGTGAACTTGTAAGCCCTATAATCATAATTAACTCTTGTATAATAATTTTACTAATCAGCTCCTTGCTAAATGCAAGCTTTCATGGTGATGACTCCCTTCATGAGTCTTCATGTGTATACTCCATATTAATGAGTATAATCCCCTCCCTTTCATTGGTATCTCAGCTTTGCCTTTGATCTATTTCATGCCTAATTTTTGAGAATCCTAAAAAGTTCTTTAAATCCTAGCTTTGTTTTTCCCATTGCATCCCTCTTTGCTGGATCTAGCCATTGTTTCAATTTTGCAGCAAAATAGCAACAACATGAGCAATTAAAAAAAAGTTGTAATTTATAAAAAAGTTGTCCTAATCATCTAATCGTTACTTTCTCTTAAAATTAATAGCGCATGCTCCGACGACCGGAACGGGAATCAGAGGCCACCAATATTTTTTAATTCGAATCCTCTAAATCGCTGTGGATTCGTTTTTTTTTTTCGGCCACGACAATCCTTATCTAGAGAGAGAGAGAGAGAGAGAGAGAGAGAGAGAGAGAGAGCATGGAGGGAAATCTGATGCTGGCGCTGGAGCTGTTGCCAATGTCGAGTGTGGTGGAGTGAGCAAAGGGAGGGACGGAGGGAGGGAGGGACGGTGCCTTTCCTTGGGGCATCGTCTACCTTGCACATATGAGAAATGGCGAGAGATGCCCAGCGTCGAAGCGGTGAGGGAGAGATGACGAAAACCGAAAAAATTGCAATTTGATGGAAATTGGTAGGCGACGTTTAATTGGTATCATAACGTTTAGATTAAAGTTCCACCTTAATAAAATAAGGTTTTACACGATGTCTCTTGCTTGGTTAATTAATGAATACGATTTTTTCATCGTTATCAGCCCCTATTCTTGGCATTTTTGAAGCTGAATTTCTACATTTTCTAATGTCCCCCAAATTTTTTAAATGTTGTACATCTTTTTGGCCATTTTTCACAAACCCTAGCCTTCCCTCTTGTGCTTCAAGCTTCCATAGCTCAAGATCTAGCAATAAGAGGCCTTTGGGAGTATCTAGGACAAGCTCTTCAACCTCTTCAATTCGAAATGCTAGGAGGCGACGAATTCATAGCCCATGGTCCATTTTTGAATTTTGCCTACTTCATGGGAGCTTGGGAATGAAGATCTTGAAGGTTTGAAGGCTCAAATGGGATTTCTTTTTCAAACGTTTGAGTGTTTTGGCTTCTTGCAAGATTCAATGGAAGGATTCTTGGTTGTGTGTTGGTTGTTGAAGCATTATTGATTGATTGAAGCATCATTTGTTTCATGTTTTGGTTTCTTGCTAATATTCTTGAGCCTTGGTAAGAGGCATATTTTGAAGACTTGGAACATTTGGAGCTTTGATGTGATGGAAGTGAGGAGATTAATGAATATGATTAAATTGGATACATGTGTGAACAGTACCCTTGGCAAGAGGGAGAAGAAGGGCCAAGGGGAGTGTTTGCTTGAATTCGATTACCTCAGTGCTATGGTAAAACTGAGAAATGGGAGGATTAGGTACCATGTGGAGTGGTGGACCAAGTAGTAGAAGAAGGTGCCACGTAATCAAGAAATGGGGCCACGTAAGTGAGAAATTCCATTATCTAGGGGGCCAGGTTATCGAGAAATGGGAGGATTAGGTACATGAAGTGAATAATCGCACCTACATTGTGTGGAGTGGTGGAAGACAAATATACAAGTTTACATGTGGAAAATGTGTGACAAATGTATGCCACTAGTGACATTGAGTAAGCCTTGCATTGGATATTGGATCAACCTTTTATGGTGGGTTTGGGATATTAATTCCTACATGTACATCATGATGCCATAGAGAAATGTGGATGTAATCTTGGGTATATGCAAGTACACAATGGTGTTAATGCTACACTTGATTCCAAATGATGTGTGAAGCTTAGAATGTGGATGCAATCTTGGTTATGATGCAAGTATAGAATGGTGTTAATGTTGCAATTGATTCCTAATGATGTTGTGTGAACACATGTATATGAGGATGGGTTGCCATAGCCACTTTTGGAAAGTTTTAGCCATAATAGAGAAGTGCAATTCAATTCCAACGGTAGAAAAGTCATTTTCAATCAATGTTTCCTACCAATATTTATTGCTTAGTTTACTTGCATTTGTCTTACTATCCATGCTACTTTATTACAAAATTTTGGTCACAATTGTCAAAATAAAGAATGTAATGACTTTCCATGATAAAAACCAAATTGTTAAAAAAACCTATCTTTTGCTAGAGAAAATCGTTTGATTACATAAGATATATTTTTTGCACTTTCGTATTGCAAGGAATATGAGCATTTTCAAGCCAAACCACAAAGAAGTTCTTGGTAGAGCTCAATCTTAGTCAACTCCGCTTGATGCATCCATTCATGTATGTTTTCTCTAAGACCAAGAACCTATATGAAAACAAAGTAGATGTGTTTGCAGGACATATATATGCATGCTTTGCCTCACGCTATGTATAAAGTGCTCACACATCTACGACATTGTGCAATTGTGAATATGCTACCCCATTCTCAATTGATCCTTTGGTCTCTAAGCTAAAACATGCATTTCATTTAGCACTATGATATTTTCATGAAGAATTCGCCCATCCAATGATTTTCTTGTATTCAATTTATCTCAAAATTATTTAGTTATTTTGCTTCTCCACCGCACCAGTTTTCTATCCCTTCTTGTAGGATGCACATTACTTGGTTGAGGTGTTGCATTAACATTTCTTGAATGTAGCAAACATGTTGATTCACTTTCAAACACAAATCCAACATCCCTCAAGTAGATTGCCTCATCATTTGCAAGACTAGTTCTAGTAGCAACTTTCCCATACACCAAGGGCTTCTCCAAGCTGCCCAATAATTGACTCATGAACCTTCCATGTATGGTATACTACATGGTGACAAAACTATATAAAGTGTTTTGTTGTCCCACTTGGGTATGATCTTAAAAGATGGAGTTGTAACACCAATACTTTTAATTTTTCCTTGTGTGGGGGGTAAACCTTCTTACCACAACATCCACTTGTCTCCAGTAATTTTCCAAAGCATGTGACCTCACTATGTGGTGGTGCATGCCTAATAGCCCAATTTGCATCATGCACACTACATTCAGCAGGCCTTTCATATAGCACTCGTCGCTACTTTGCCCTAGAGCTCGCTTTGCAATGATTGTAGAGTATTCTAGCCTATGGCTGTTTGTGTCTTGGATGACATTTGCATCACCAAACCCCCTCTTTCTTCTAATGCTAGTCTCCTTTGTATATTGCCTTAAGAACGATGATTGAATACCAACCTCCTCCAAAGCAACAATTGTTAGATCAAACACCTTTTTTTCTATTGTTTTACCTTTGTGTCTATTTAAAAGTTTCTCTAACATCATCTTCAAGTCAGGGCCAAATCCCAAGTATTTTCCTTCCATAAAGGCTCTGTAGGTGAGCACTTTACAAAGCTGCCATGCTCGCATCAGCTGTTGTTGCCTTACAAAGTGGGATGTATTTTAACTATCCATGAGCTACTCGTATGCTAGAATGTACTTCATAAAGATTTGTTGTGGGCACAAACCCCAAATTACCATGTGTTGTAGGAATTGGCTAGCCCAACAGCTAACTTGAATATCCCACCATCATGTAAGCCATAATTCCAAACTTTGCAACTCAGCATCAATGACATGCTCATCTATCCAAAATTCTACTGCATCTTCCTTGCATTTTACTTCATCACAATCACTAGTTGCACTTTTCCATCTATGGCATAACAGCTTGTGTTCTTCTTGAAAAGCAAGTTTAATACATTTTCTTGTATGCTCAACCATGTTCATCTCCTAATGAAAACCACAAATCTTTCTTTTCCTAGCATAATGTTCTTAGGAACTCCATTGGAAATTGTTTGCACTGCTATCCAATTTGGTGGCTTTATTAGACATAGACTTCTAAAACTCGGGCAAGGAAAAACCTTGTTTCAACGTCTACTCATTCAACATCTCGCGGAATCTTACTTGAGCATGTTAATCCTGTACCTTAAATTCACATGTAGCAATAGTAAGAAGCTCTCTTATGAATGGGTCATACACATGAGCTCCGATAGTACACCAACCCTTTATTATGTGGACATGATCAAAGTGTATCCATTATTCTCTAAAAGACCCTCATGGCCTCATCCTATTCACCAAATCAATCCTTGATGCAAGGTCCAATAGTGGACATCTTGAAAATATGGGGTTGGCTTCCTTGGGCTAGTTGATAAGGAAATAATACACTATGAATAAATGGATATCTCAACCTCCTCTTCGACCATAAAATAGAGTCTAGTCTAGCATCTCCCATCAACATATCTTTCCTAGTAGCAGCTTGTATTGATCTTTCCATCAACATATCTTTCCTAGTAGGAGCTTGAATTGATCTTTCCATTTGTCTCCTGTGAGACACTGGTGTAATGTTCTTCAGCACCTCATGAAGATTTTCATCATGAATTATTATATAGGGTCTCCCTCTAGAATGAGGAACACGTCCATTTCAAGACCCCTTGTAATGGCAACCTCAATGTTTTTGTAAGAAGCATAAGGATTTATTTGGGCCCTAACCATAACTTTTTGCTCAACCTTCTGAATAGCATTTTTAGAGACACCATACTCCACATGGTGGTTATGCATGCCCATCTGAATGGCATATTGTGTTGTTGTGGCATTATCATATGGAGCACAACAGTATATATAAGAGTTACATATAATGTACTCAAGTGGCTCCCCATAGTGCTTGCAAAAACTAGTAAGCCGCCCTAGTCATTTAAAATAGGACCAATGGTACGTGGGCTGTGTAGCTTTCCTTTCCACTAGGTCTCATTTACCCTACTTGTACGTTCTGCAAATGCATAGTCCACATTGTAACATCTAAGGTAGCCATAACACCTATTAATTTTCACACTTCCTTTGAATGAGTCTAGTGTACTTGTTTTGTAGCTTGTCCAAACATGACTGTCAAATTTTTTCTCTATTCTTTACATAATAACAGATCCATCTTTGCATGGTGGTAGCTCAAACAAGCAGTAGCCATTGTAATTTTCTAAAAACTCCTTCACTTTTTGTACTGCTAATGAGAAGGCAACATGAAGTGAACTATTTAAGGGAAGCTTTTCTAGTAAAGTCAAAACACTCACCTCCTCTACTAGAGCAAACCATAAGAGTAGGTGGCATTGTAGCTATTTTTTATATTTCGTGTTTTTTCTACCATCTAGCCTAAAATCGATACTTCCAGTTGGAATAAGTGGCAAAGACAACTCTATATTATCAGACCCTAGCTCCTCTAAGAGAATTACCATTTTTGTGCTTATTTGAAAGTGTTCTTTAAGATCTTTCAAGGTCACCTCACAGAATTTAGTGTCATACCTGATAGTAAGACTCTGATTGTTCCTTGAAGAAATATTCACGTATGTAGGCATTGCAAAGCTAGAATTGCAGGACATAGTATAAAGAATGTTAAGAGTAAAAGAACCTTAGCTAAATAGTTAATGCAATCCTCAACAAACCCTAGCTTAAAATAAATGCTACAAGGAAAGAAACCCTAGCTTAATAGGCAATGTAATCCTTAGCTCCAGAGAAAAGAAACCATAGTGTAACATGCAGTACACTATAAACTAGAACATAAACACTTGGAGCTGCTAGGAAAAAAATTGTTATCAAAGCAAAAATAAAAATAAATAGCTTTTTAATAAGAATATCCAAGCAGTTAATAATAAATATTCTATCACATGAAAAGCTATAGCATTTACAAGCATGCGACATCGTAGAGTGAGTCCTTGGCCAATCCTTGGACACCTCACCTTTAAATATCAAATATTTTGTTAATTAACAAAAATTTATTACATGGGTGGCATCCAAAAATTATAGTTGGACTTAAAAAAACAAGCATGAGAATAAATGATATAGGCATAAATTGAATGTCACCTTCTCAAAATTTTAGATTATAAGAATATATGTCTGAATTATCAAAATAATATAAATTATAAGAATATGACTTATTACAAGAATATATGTTAGATTTATCAGTATGTCTTCTAAACTAAATAATATAAATATAAGTTTCTTTATGAAATGGCTCCGCTTAAGAGCTTTGTTGCAACCCTACATATCAAAGTTCTATTTCTACAAGTGAATATCATAGAATAGAGCAGGAGAAAGCCAAGTTTTTATTTTCCGCGACTCCCTCCTGCTCCTCGTCATTGCAGGCATCACTGCTTACTCTCTCCATTTTCGACTCCTCCTCTCCAAGGTGAGAGAGAGAGAGAGAGAGAGAGAGAGAGAGAGAGAGAGAGAGAGAGAGAGAGAGAGAGAGAGAGAGAGAGAGAGGTTTTTAGTGTGTTTTCATGATGCTAGAACCAAGAGGTAGGACCAAGAGGGGTGTGTGTGTGTGGTTGCAATGGAATTGTATATGCTTTTTGTGTACACACAGCTCCTCTCAATATACACACAACTAACCATACACATGTTTACATAGTAGCTTGGTATGGCTGTTTAGTCTTGCACATTCAACTAAGGAGTTTGTAGGGTTTCCTATTTAAGCACAATGGAAATGTTTGTGAGGTGCAAAGAGAAATAGGTTGATGAGGGCAACCATTGGGGGGTTAAAAAATGATGCATGACATCATGTAATCAATTTTTTTACCCCCCCAATGGTTGCCCTCATCTCATCCTATTTCTTCACTGCTTTTGTTTACAATGGTTTCCTATGTAAGCACAACTGAAATGTTTGTGTGAACTGCCCCTATGGCTGTGTGAACATAAATTTTTGTGTGAAATGTTTGTGAGGTGCAAAGAGAAATAGGTTGAGATAAGGGCATCCATTGGGGGTGGTAAAAGATTGATGTGTGATGTCACCTCACAATTGAAATGTTTGTGAGGTGCAAAGAGAAATAGGTTGAGATGAGGGCATCCATTGGGGGGGGTAAAAGATTGATGTGTGATGTCACGCATCAGTATTTTACCCCCCAAGGGCTGCCCTTATCTTAGTCTATTTCCTCACCACTTTTGTGCACAATGGTTTCCATGTAAGCACAATGGAAATCTTTGTGTGAATTGCCCCTATGGCTATGTGAACATAAAATTTTCTCTGAAATATTTTTGTTTTCTCCTCCTCTCTCATATTCAAAATTTGTGGGTGGTCCATCTCCTCCTCTAGGTTTGTTCATTAGATTGTGAGCATTAATATTCATGGGCTCTTCTGCATCAGAAATAAAAGTAATGAAGCTCACCTAGGAACAACCTTGATGAATGATGGCTGTGTTGTTGCTAATTTTCTCCCTGTTGTTGGCTACTTAGGAAGTCTAGGAAGGAGACATGCTTGGAACTGATCATGTGCCCAGATAACATTACAAAGATGCCCAAGCCTACTCTTACTATTGGACTAACCCCTTGTCTTTCATGTTGGGAAAGTGAGATGTAAAATCAAGTTCTTAGCAGACTAGCCCTAGCCCCTTGTCTTGTAAGGTTGGCAAAGTGTCAATACAATTAGTTGTAGTATATCAGAGATTATTATTGAGAAATATCCAATGGTCAACCAAGTAGAGAGTACAAACAAGATTTTGTTTACTATCTTGACAAAAACCTTGGAAGCAAGTCGAACAGACTGGGAACATAAGCTGTTGACAGCCCTATGGACCTATCGAGTAGACTCAGAACATAAGCTGACAACAACCCTAAGGTAGCGATGGGTTACACTCCCTTCCATATCTAGCTTATACTGTGGGGAAGCAGTTATGCCGATATGGAATACCTAGTCCCAAGCTTAAGGATTGTTGTACAAGAGCGTCTAAGGGAGAATGCATTAGCTGAAAGGCTAATTGACTTAGAGAAGCTTGATGAGACCAGACTGATATCGTCACACATGGACCCATGGTTAAAAAATTACGCAGAAAACATTGGTTCGACAAAAACCTTAAGCAAAAAGAACTTGAAACGGGGGACCTGGTCCTCATGTATGGTGTCGGAAGCGCCAGGAAAAAGAAACTTAAATACCGAGGCCTGGGACTATTCCGAGTATCAAAAATCACACCTCAGGGGTCTGTTTGAATGCTCTTACAAGAACACCTCTTGAAACAACAGAAACAACTTGCAAAGGAAAAAATACAGCAAGCACAAGAAGAGGCTAAGGCTAGAGAGGCCAAAGCTAAACAATTACTGCACAAAAGACTGATACATGTCAACATGGCTTCTGTGACCCTTTTGGAAGAAGGGAAACTAAACATTGAGCCAACACACGACTCAAGATGGGACTTACTATAGCTAAAGCCCATGCAACAAGCATTGCATTAATAGATATGGGGTCAAGTTATAACTTGATCTCATATGAAACCTGGGTAGCATTAGATAAACCATGAAACCACTGATATGCGCAAGTTCGTAGCATTCACTTGATAACCACAAAAAACGAGGGATTTTTAAATGTTAACATTTCTATAAAAAATAATTCCTTGGTCGGGAAGGTGTTTGTCATGCCTGCAGGTTCCATGGAAGAAGAGATGATTCTAGGGACGATCCTAGACCTGTGCCTGCAAATGCAATATCCAATGGGAAGAACGAACAACATTTCTAAGCACAGGTGAGAAGGTCATGTCCATACCCTTATGGAACTTGACAAACAGAGGGAAGTACATCATAACTGATGAACAAACAATGAGTGCAATGGCAACACCATAGAGGACAAAACTAGCAACCGTTCTGCGAAGCTTACCCTCAAAATACCCTACATCTAAGGGTACACAGAAGTGGGTGCCCAAAAATCAACTTACAGGTCAACCAAACAAGATGGACACCAAGAATGATATAAAGGACCCAAGAAGAATCTGCAAACAATTCAAAAGTCAGATCTTGCTGATTCGAACCAATTGGCAGGACTCCATGGCAGGACTCCAAGCACTCGAAGAAACCTCAAGGATTTCGTAAGCAATGGGTTCAAAAGGATTTACCTGCGAGCACAAGGATACTATCAAGACAATACGGCAATATGGGTACCTAAACCCCACTCAGTGGTTTGTGGCCAATACCACAAATAGTTTGAATCATCAAAAAGAAGGTGGGAAGAGCATGCAACAACAACTCTTGACTCAAGCAGGAACCACGCCAACCCTTGTGTGGAGGATTAAAAAAACTCAGCCAAATGGGTTGGGAATTGCCAAAGCAATGAAAGTACCCATACAAGACTGAACAAGGAACCTAAAGGTAAAAACAAAGCAGTTCAGCAACAAGGAGATGCAGATAGAAGCCCTCCACAACCAAGCACAATGACAACATTGTTCAATTGGGTGGAAGGCACAATAAAAAACTCCCACATGGAACTAAAATGGCTGCACCAACAAATGACCAAAGGTGCCCAGGTGACCCCTTGGTTCTCATGGCAATAATAATAATTGCACAAATGGGTACGATGTAAGCAAGGTATCATTCACTCATCATGTGTATGTTTGCCTACTTGAGTATATAGAAAGAAAAATAATAATAAGTATTCGATCTTATGCATTCCACGTGAAAGTGCAAAAATTCGTTCACGCCGTGAACCCTTTTCTGACTTTTCATGCTGTGAACAAAATTTAAAGTTCCACGTGAAACTATAGAGGAAAACATTCACGTCGTGAAACAATAAATTTTTATGGACCAATCACACGTCGCCACGTGGCCTTCTTCATTAAGGTAGCCGCCCTGTCTGACGACTGCATTATAAAATCGATTTTCTTTCTTCTTTTCATTTTGCATTGTGTGTGTTTGCGAATCCCTTCAACTTGCATCTCCTGATCTTGTTTTCTCCCTACAAACTTTTTGACTATCCCCTTCGAGGTGGGAGCTTGACCATCTTCTTTTCTTTTCCTTTTTGTTTTTGTTTTTGTTTTGTTTGTGAATCGTAACATTTTTGGAATAACCAAATTAATTGGAAAACACATGACTTTTGCCCTTATGCATGATTCAATCATTCAATATGCATCAAACAATCTAATTAAATGATTAAAAATACAACCTATGTTTTCACGAAAACTAATTTTTTTCGAAACTTGTGTTTTCGGAAACTAGGTTTTTCATGAAACTTGTGCTTTCACGGCCTGATCCTTTCACGGCCTCATCCTTTCAGGGACTAACCCTTTCACGGCCAGACCCTTTCCAACCCTTTCATGGTTAGACCCTTTCACGGACCAACCCTTTCACGGACCAACCCTTTCATGTGGCCAGGCCAGACCCTTTCATGGCCAGACCCTTTCATGTGGCCTCACCATTTTCATGTAGTCACCTTTTCATGGACTAACCTTTTTTACGGCTAGACCCTTTCACGGCCTCATCCTTTCATGGCCAGACCCTTTCATGGCCTCATCCTTTCACGGCCAGACCCTTTCACGGACAAACCCTTTCATGCGGCCAGACCCTTTCACGGACCAACCCTTTCACGGCCTCACCCTTTTACATGACCTCACCATTTTCACGTAGTCACCATTTCACGGACTCACTCTTTCACGGCGGCCAGACCCTTTCACAACCTCATCCTTTCACGGGCCAGACCCTTTCACGGCCTCACCATTTTCACGTAGTCACCTTTTCACATAGTCACCTTTTCAACGGCTTGACCCTTTCACGGCCTCATCCTTTCATGGACTAACCCTTTCACGGCCAGACCCTTTCATGGCCTCATCCTTTCATGGGCTAGCCTTTTCACGGCTAGACCCTTTCACGGCCTCACCATTTTCACGTAGTCACCTTTTCACAGACTATCCTTTTCACGGTCAGACTCTTTCATGGCCTGACCTTTTCATGGAGGACTAACCTTTTCATGACCTGCACATTCACGTGCTCACTCCTACCTTGCCCAGCATGAACTGACTATCTATTAACACACCAAAGGATTTCTCCTACACTAATCGACTCTTCAGTTAAACTAACTTATTCCCCATGAAAACAAAAAAGAAGAAGAAGAAGAAGAGAAGATATCAACCCCACCACTCCTACCTTGCCCACCATGAACTGACTATTAACACACCAAAGGATTTCTCCTACACTAACAGACTCTTCAATTAAACTAACTTATTCCCCATGAAAACAAAAAAGAAGAAGAGAAGATATCAACCCCACTAGTCATTCCGACTGATCCTATGTGCCTGATGCAGATGTTAGCCCTTTGCAGACCAAAGCCCATGAGAACCTTGCTACAACTCAAGCCAGCAGTGCAACTGGATCCCCAGCTAGTAGTTAGAGAAAATGGGGAACACAACGATTGAAGCTGAAATCTTGGGTCCTTATGCCCAACCTTCCCATGGGACCATCATCAGCAAAGGAAGCTCGTACAACCCATGGAAAGGTAGCCCTCTGGTACCACAGCCTAGAATGTCTACAAATACTAGAAGAGGCTGAAGTTAAAGAAAAACTAGACAAAGTCGGTCTCGGAAGGATGGCACCACAGATACTCCTCTTCTGCAGTATCGACACAGAACTCTGCGCGCGCAGAGTACCTAAAGACCTACGACAAGGGGACCAAAAGAGGGCGAATCTCCAAGGTAGACGACACTACACAGAAGAACTACTTATCACTGAGGACCTAATTAGGGAGGCTCTGCAACTTCCAGCCGCCGCAATCAGGGTCCACCAACACACCATTAACAAGATGCCTCTGGAGGCCATGCTGAAGAAGATCTTATACAATTCGAATGGTGCAGAGTATGAGAATATCCAAGATGAGGCTACAGAGAAGGCTTGCAGGGCAAAGGAGGAGAGGGCAAACCATTTACAACATGAAAGGGAACAGACCAACAAGGCTCATGCAGAGAAGATCAGAGCTCTTAATGAAACAATAAGTGCAAGCCAGGCTGAAGCACATAGAAATGAGTTGGCACACCAAGAGACACAGTGACAGCTTACAAAACAACTTCAAGACACTTAGAGGTTGGCGGCCCAAAGACTCCAACAGATTACCGAAGATCAGGCAAGGGAAGTACCCGCCCGGGGAGCCCAAGAATATGCAACACGAAGATTTGAATAATTGGATGTTGCAAGGATGGTCAGAGAAACGTCTATTTCAAACCTCCTTAGTAACACAAACTCCCGCCTACAAGAATTAGAGCGTCAGCTTGCAATCCAAGAAAGAAGTCAATGGCCGAAACCCAGTGATGATATTCGTCTCCTACTTGAGCGCACCACCGAGTTGGGACGGCTGCCAGTAACTCCTCGGGCCCCTACTCAAACTCTTTCTTTGTTTTTGTCTACACTAACCCTCTCTCTCCTTCAATATGATATAAATCTATGTGAAGATATAGGCCTAGGAGAACTAACATTAATCAAACAAACTATGAAAAGAGACGCTGATCCTACCATAATCATGGGAATTTTGAGGGGTGACTTAGTATTGACTAATCCCTAGGACATTGTTTTCTATCCTCTATATCATATTGTGCTAAACCTTTGTAGTTGGTGTCACGTTCTACAAAACTTAGAAATTCTAGACAATAGTGTCAAAAAATTAGACATGTTTGTCCCAGATGACATTCCAAAGACGCCCGCCAACTACAAAGTAGTAGTTACCAATGGGTCATAAGTCATGGCTAGCTAGAGGTATATAACACTCACCAACATCTAAATCTATGTGAGTCCACTCTCTATCATTCTTTTGGCATTCTAAAACTCTACACTAATATCTACAAACATTTAGAAGCCATGCTGACAAATGTACAATACAATTTTAATGCTACCCATATAGAGTATCCCACTATAAACAAAGAAGAAATTCTAGACTTACAGGAGTTTATTAAGTCTCATAAGCCTAGCCACCCAACCCCCTAGCACAGGTTAGGGTCAAGAAGAATCTTCTTCTTCATTTTCAAAATCAACTTACCCTGTCTATTCTAATGCCGCTAGTAAGCTACTTAACCCATATCCTAACATGTAACCTACTAACACCTCTCAGGCTGACTGCATTTTCTCATCTTTTTCTCCTCTCAAGATAGATTTTCCCACTAACACTCACCCCCGAGGAGGTATTGGCACCTCACCCATCTCTAACAAGGCACTGTTAAGAGGTAAGACACACCATCCCGCAAGATAATATTGAACCATTTACTGATGATACCATCTTGGATTCTTTGTCAACTGCAAAGTATGAGGGGTTCGTACGTGGAGGCAATCCTATTTTGAAGCCAAAGTTAATGTTCAAGGTACTCATGCAGATTATTCCAAGCCCACATGCCGGATCATGCCAAAAGCATATTCAGAAGTCACTCCAACAAAATAGCATAATGTACCATATTACCCTCTCCGCGTCCCACGACCTGACTTAGAAGAACTACTTCCATTGGTTGGAAAGGGCACATTATGGGCGAATGTGGGAAAACACACAAAGCTAGCCAATCCTCAGTTAATTGATTTAGTGGAGCTAAGGATAGTTACATTTATGATCAGCTACTATTTTCACAGGTGGAGGAAAGAAAACCCTATGCACACAAGAGGTGGCTACACCACTAGTCACCACTCAAGAGCACCTCTGCCTGGAAGATTTTAGAATTCAGCCCGCCGACTGGAGAAAGGAGTACCTGGAAATTCTAGAATACAGCCAAGTGTACATGAGCGCGCCACCAACACTGTGGGTCGATTCATTATACATGCCACTTAAAAGAAGATGGACACCGCTGGAATTTCATGAAGCCAAAAGGCATGACTCACATGTGTGCTACAACTTCCCCACCTTTATACCAGCAACATTTGCATACATTCAAGAACAAAGACAACAGATACTTACATGGATTAGGGCATGGCGCAAAATTCCAGACCCCGCTATTATAGTTAGCGACAGTTTTTTGAAATTAGTGGTGGTGCTCATAGATCAAAGGAGCCTTATGATGGCTGTGAAGCAGAACACCAAAGGTTTAACGTGAACCAAGGGTCATCAGATAGGGGAATGATGCTTTATTACCACCGGCTTTGATGTCTTTCAGGATAATTGCATATCACTTTTGAAGACATGGTGGATACAAGATTATGGAGATCACATTATGACACTCAAGAAACTCCAATCCAGGAGGAACTTCTACTGACATGAGTTCGGTGACCAAGTCTTAAGACCTCGGTAACAAGTTCTACGTGCGGACAAAACCTACATCAAGAAGGGGAGGATGTTAATCCCATTTTGGATTAACAAACATGATCCTCAATTGAGGACATTAATAAGTGTCATGAAATGGCACTATAAAAGTTATACATTATGAGATATTGGCCACCCAAGGCCTAGTAAGTAAGTTTTGGGCGTCCAAGTGTGAATAAGGGCCAAGTGTATATAAGGCATTTTCTCATAATGAAAAGACACAATCCCCTTTGTGCTATAGAGAGCTCTCCCTTGTGTCTTGATTGAAGGAGTGAGCTGCTTGTGAGAGAGTGAGAGAGATAGAGAGAGATAGAGAGAGATAGAGAGGGAGAGAGAGAGTGAGAGAGATACAGAGTGAGAGAGATAGAGAGTGATTGCATTATGCGACGGTGTGAGCGACTCTCTACGGTGATAATGTGGAGGTGGAGCTTGAAGGTTGGTGTGAGGTGAAAAAAAGAAACAAAACACAAGGCATCTATAGCCTTCCACCTCGCAACTTTGGAATACAACAACAATATGGGGGCACCAGAGACGATATCACACACGTCTCACTACACTCAACTCACTCTCAACCTATGGGAATGGCCAGGTCATCGAGGCCGGAGCTCGGTGGCTCAACATATCCTCTCCTGCAGCCGAAACCATAGATAATGGGCACCACAATCCCCAACACAGCAGCTCTCTCTCTCTGTATGTCGTGACCAGTAGCTTCGCTAACCATAGAGCCTCTGCACAATCTCCCCAACACAGCAGCTCTCTCTCTCTGTATGTCGTGACCAGCAGCTTCGCCAACCATAGAGCCTCTGCACAATCTCCCCAGCACCAACACTAACTGCTCACCGCAGCATCACCTTCTCTTGCATCTAGCCCCACTGTCGGACCAAAGACCCCTTAGCCCACGGCTCCTCTGGTCTTCGCCTGCACCCAGCCTTCGTCCATGTCGTTAGCCACTTCTCTGTTGCAGTAAAACCTTCAGCCAGTCCTTTCCTCGTACAAGGCGGCACCCTTCTTCCACGCGTCTGTCTCTGCTATATCACCAGCCAGGCGTTCCACAACTACAAGGCGGCTGCTCCACGACTGTACGCCTGCAGATCACCTGAACTGCCCCAGCTGCCGTCCATCACTAGAGCGCCTCCAGCCAGCGCCAACAGAGAGCCTCTCCAAGCCTGCTCCTAAAAACAAAAGCCACCTCACCCACGGCTGTGCTCCCTTCCCGTTAGCTCTCCACGATCACCGAGAGCCTGCAGCTGCGACTAGCCACATGTCGCCCAGCTTCTCAGTTGCCAACCTTACCTACGCACCTAGAGTCCTGCAGATAGCCTCTCTCCTTGCACACATGTAGGCAGCTGCGCTCCACGCTCCCGCTGAATCACCAGGGCGACTCCCTCCTGGATGAGGCGACAACCCTTACGCCTGCAGATGCCACGACCAACAACAATTTCTTCGCGTCTGGTTATCTGCAGCGCCTCAGTCTCAGCACTCGAGAGCCCCCCTCCTCTCTTGACGGCCACCATTCAACTGTCTTCGCCAGCCTTCTAGACGACGTGTTGGCAGCCAAAAAGACTTCCATGTGGCTATTCTTTTTATTGGCCACTTCTAATATTATATATTCTTTTATTTATTTTAAAAGCTCAATAATGGCCACCACACTATAATGGCTCCATCCTTCTCCTCGTATTTCAAGTTAACACGCCGCGCCGGACCTTCCAAAACAATGCTGCCCACAAGCTCGTGATCATCAGCATCATAACTTACCAAACACATCAATTCCATCGGTGCCATGCACTGCCGATCATCGCCACACGCTTGCTAAAAATGGAGCGCCATCTCTGCATCCAATCAGCCCAATTTGACCAACCATCATCACATTCGGGGTTCCCGTAACACTTTCACGTGCAAGCATCACCATCAGCTCGTAAAAAAAACCATAAAACCACCCACTCTGTACATTTTCCAGGGCATTCAGGGCAAAGTTTATTCACACACCACGCATCCCATATGTACACAGACCCAAAACACTTCTCAGATTTTTGCCTGACAGTTTGCACTTATTAACAAGTGAGCTTGGAGGCCTCAAGGGTCTCAAGTTCAAAGCATTTGGTAAGTACCCTATGACAATTTGCGATCTATTGCTCAAGGGACTCAAGTTCAAAGCATTTGGTAAGTACCCTATGACAATTTGTGATCTATTGCTCATCCTTTAGGTGAATGTGTAGAGTTTCCTCTTGGAGGTGTGGTAGCCCATAACAATGGGTGAGGGGTTGTCGAGGCATGCGGGGAAGTGTGGAACTTGGTTGGTTCTCCTATCTCTCTGAAAATGAGAGGGGGTGGGGGAGTTAGTAAGATGCAAAGAAGTTAGTGGAGTACTGGCGATTAAGTATCTAGTGAGTCTGATGGGCTCTTATGAGTTTGCTTTTTTGTATGTGCCCAGTAGTACTCTTTATTTATTTTTTGTTGTTTTTTTTCTTTTTTTAAAAAAATCACCTTTGCAGGTGGGACATCCTCATTAGAGGAGTCAGAGTACTTGAATGAGTAGACTAGCATGGAAAACTTAATAACCCGTATCCCAGTGTGGTGGGTGGTATGATTAAAGAGGAGTTAGTGAAACAATGGGGTTAGTAAGCAAGTGGGGAGGGGGAAATTTTGGAGGGACAAGGAGGCAATGCGCATGGAGATTGCTTGCGCTCCAAGATGTTGTATGTTGATGATGATGTTCATGAATCTCTAGCATCTTTTTTTCAAGACATCATGATGGGTATCTTGGCTCCCGTGGATGTTGAGTCATCAGGTTACGGTGTTCTCTCTTTTTCTTTTTATGCTTTATCTTCTTCAAGCATTGGAGCTTAGGGATCCTGTGTTGATAGGAGTGGTAGTTTATTTGGGTGTCTTAGGGATCCTGTGTTGATAGGAGTGGTAGTTTATTTGGGTGTTTTAGGGGTTATTAAGAAGATCCGAGTGATGGGTCGTACTGTGGACTAGGCTTGCGCGACCACCATGGTCCCCCCATCCAAAGATATACCAAGATGGCTGTCGATGATGAAGCTTTATGCGGTGTGTGCGCATAGGACAAAGCCTAGTGAGATGGTGTTGTGCATGGGCGATGGCAAAAGGTGTGCCCACGGTCCTAATCACTAGAGAATCTCTCTCTTTTTCTTTCCCTTTTTTTTGACAGGTGTTTATTGGTCAGCACCCCTAAAGAGGGTTTTGTACTGAGTGGCCCATGTGGCTAAAGTTGTGAGCTTACGTTTTAGTTTATCTTTCAGTGGTTGGATAAGATTAGCCATGTGTAGCACTGTCCCTTGATTTGGTGATGAAGGTAAGGGGCAGGGTGGATCTTCGTGGGATGAGGCTTCGTGGGTTGAAAGGGTTGGGTGAATTGAACTTTGGGGTGCCCATGGGTTCGGTGTAAGCAAGTCTGGAGGATTTTGTTGAGGAGGAGGGAACTTGCTTGCCCATTGGTCGCCAAACCATCTTTGTCATTTGAACAAGTACTAGCATGGTGGGTGTGGTTTGGGCAAATTGCTGAGGGGTATGCCTTGGGAGACAAATGATGGAATTGACATCATGGAAGCCTTGGGCTTCTAAGAGACATTTGGGCACCCAACGTTGCCGAATGATGAATGTCCGTTGGCAAGGCTCCTGGTGTTTTTGTTGACAAGGCTTTGAGCTATGTGTAAGATCCCTGTCCCCACCACGCAACAATTTCAGGGGTGCTAGCAACGGAAGTAGCACAGGGTCCCACACTCAGGGCCTCGCCCACGGATATCCGGACAAGAGACTATTTCATCGGTATCTCCAAAATCGAACCTGAAAGAAACTTCCTTTGCTCGAAAAGCACGGGCGATTCCACTAGGATAACTTTTCCCTAACGTAGTCAAAAGCCTTAACTAACTAAGCTCATCTGACCGAACCCATAAGTCCCATAGTCAGATCAGGGAAAAAGACCGTACTTGGATCATAGAGACCAACACTTTTTTCCTCATTGAGAGAGGCATAGCCGTTGATTCTTTTCCATAGAACAATTTTTGTCCGGGATTTACTTCATCTATCGAACTAAACAAAAATTGAGTCTTGATTTACGGATCCATCAGTCCAGCCTAACCCCATCCAGTCCCATGGGTTAGCCAACCGCCCTAGCCAACTGCCCAACCACTGTAGTGATGGGATCCAATTAGGAATTTGGTTAGGTTTTGTCCCGGGTACCAGGAAAAAGAATTCCCAGGCCCCCTAGCCGGATTTTCAAGCAAATTTAACTCCAGTCACACCACCTACACACCCAATATGAAATTGCCTTTTTCCTAGATTCAATTGTATTTAATTCAGTCATTTAATGAAATCATAGTGTTACTGATCATAAACTTCCAAGTATCTGGTTGAATCTTAATTTCCAATCATTCCTTCATCGGAGTATCTATGGCATCATTGGCAACTAGAACGCTCCACCACGTGTTCACTCAGGGGCCTTTTCGATAGTTCCTAGCTCCTAGTACCCGGCAGATAATCACTTATAAAAATCAAGATGGAATCCTCGTTGAAGATTAGCAAGATCAACCAACAGATCCATATAAGAGAGCTATGGACTCATCGGTTGAGGACCAGCAAGGTCAATCAACCAGATCCATACTTGGTTTCAGAAAACAACTCTTACTCCTTGTTCCAATATCTTCCATGATGCACGTGTGGGTATCTTTGGCGACCCAGAGCCCGCAAACCGTATGGTCAGCACCCTCTAGGATCCTTCGCTAGGATCCTTCGTAGGTCACCTATTGCTTCACTCATAGGCCGCTTCCTTGGTCCCTCATCCACCATAGTACAACCGGAAGCTCACCATTTAAATCGAACCGTCAAGACCTCGGCCGACCTTGCTACGCGAGACGTCCTCCATTGACTCTCCGTCACAGCAGTTGCAACTTTATAAGTTAAGTCTCCACAACCTTAATCACAAGACGGTCAAAATGCTTCCCCAGCATTCTTGACATAAAACAGTCATCATAAAACAGGTCACAAATACAGTTTCTATATTGAACTCTCGTCTTTCCACATTATCCCTCATCAGTCCACATTACTTATTCCACATTCCATTCATATGTGTACTCATTCTCATCCAATCACATCATTTTCCATCTCATCACCTCAGATTGATTCACATCACATATCATATATTCACATCCCAATTCACATGTCATCACATCTCATCCATTCACTCATATCGATAACACATCATTTCACATACACATTCGCATTCATTATTCTACATACACATACACATCCACATCATACATCCAATTCCACATCCGCATTCATGCATACACATCCATATCCACATCCATACATCCACATCCACATTCATACATCCATATCCACATCCACATCCATACATCCATTTCCACATCCACATCCACATGCATACATCCATACATCCACATCCGCATCCACATCTATACATCCATATATCTATTTTCACATCCACATTCATACATCCACATCCATACATCCACATCCACATCCGCATCCACATCCATACATCCACATCTACATCCATACATCCATTTTCACATCCACATTCATACATCCACATCCACATACATACATCCACATCCGCATCTACATCCATACATCCACATTCACATCCATACATCCATATCCACATTCCACATTCATACATCCATATCCACATTCACATTCATACATCCACATCCACATCTACATTCATACATCCACATCCACATTCATACATCCACATCCACATCTACATTCATACATCCACATCCACATCCACATTCACATCCATACATCCATATCCACATTCCACATTTATACATCCGTATCCACATTCACATTCATACATCCATATCCACATTCCACATCTATATCCATACATCCATTTACATCTATCTGATTTCTATCACATCTTATCACATCTATTTATAGAATGTAGGAGAATTCTATTTTTTATATATAAAGATTCTTTACGCATCTAATTAGGCATAAAGACAACTTTAGTAGGAATAACACTTTTATAAAAATCCTTTTATGCATCTATTTAGGCATAAGTTAAATTTTTAGAAAAATAACACTTTCGAATTAAAAATAAAATTCTTTATGCATCTATTTATGCATAAAATCAAAATTAATGAAAATAACTCTTTTGAATTAAAAATACAATTCTTTATGCATCTATTTATGCATAAAATCAAAATTGATGAAAATAACTCTTTTGAATTAAAAATAAAATTCTTTATGCATCTTTCTATGCATAAAATAAAAATTGATGAAAATAACACTTTTTGGATTAATTTAAATTCTTTATGCATCTTTCCATGCATAAATCCAATTTAGTAAGAATTACACTTTTAGAATAAAAGAATTTCTCTTATGCAACTAATTTATGCATAAAATCCATTTATGATGACAATCACACTTTTAATAAAAAAAAATCTTTTATGCATACAAATCATTTATGATGAAAATCACTCTTTTAATATAAAAGAATTTCTTTTATGCATCCATTTATGCATAAAAATCATTTATGATGAAAATCACACTTTTAATATAAAAAATATCTTTTATGCATATGTTTAAGCATAAAAATCATTTATGATGAAAATAACTCTTTTAATATAAAAGAATATCTTTTATGCATATAAATCATTTATGATGAAAATCACTCTTTTAATATAAAAGAATTTCTTTTATGCTTATGTTTATGCATAAAAATCATTTATGATGAAAATCACACTTTTAATATAAAAAAATATCTTTTATGCATATGTTTATGCATAAAAATCATTTATGATGAAAATCACTCTTTTAATATAAAAGAATTTCTTTTATGCATAAAAATCATTTATGATGAAAATCACACTTTTAATATAAAAAAATATCTTTTATGCATATGTTTATGCATAAAGATAATTTATGATGAAAATCACACTTTTAATATAAAAATATCTTTTATGCATATGTTTATGCATAAAAATCATTTATGATGAAAATCACTCTTTTAATATAAAAGAATTTCTTTTATGCATATGTATGCATACAAATCATTTATGATGAAAATCACTCTTTTAATATAAAATAATTTCTTTTATGCATATGTTTATGCATAAAAATCATTTATGATTAAAATCACACTTTTAATCTAAAAAATATCTTTTATGCATATGTTTATGCATAAAAATCATTTATGATGAAAATCACACTTTTAATATAAAAAATATTCTTTTATGCATACTTTTATGCATAGAAATCAATAATGATAAAAGTAACACTTTTATAATTAAAAAAAAATCTTTTATGCATAGAATTCAATAATGATAAAAGTAACACTTTTATAATAAAAAATATATTCTTTTATGCATAAAAATCAATATGATGAAAGTAACTCTTTTATAATAAAATATATATATATATATACTTTTATGCATTATTTTATGCATAAAAATCCATAATGAAGAAAGTAACACTTTCATTAAAAAAAATAAAATCAATTTGTATCTTTCTATACATAAAATTTAATTCTATTGAAAATCATTCTTTTATAAAAATTAATCAATATGTATCTTTCTATGCATGAATGAAAATGACACTTTTAGAATACTCTAACAATGGGGATTACTCTTTTTGATTAATAAAAGATAAAATTTATTTCATAAATTTTCAGAAAATTTTGCCATAACCTCCTTTGTATGGCTGACCATTTTTTAAATTGTTAACTCTCTAAAATTAATTAGAAGTTCACCAAGAGTATTTAAATCATTCTAATGTAAACATTTTCTACTTATTTAAGAGAAACATTATGAAAAACTTGATTTTATCCAGTAATCAATCATCTAGGATAAAGAATGGTTGGATTTACTAAAGAGGAGGGGGGAATGCCTTTTTTCAATGAGACATAACATCATTTCATTTTAGAGAAGACAAAAATCATAAAAAAATCATAAAAGAAATAGAAAAGAGAAGAATCTCCAACTTACATGGATAATTTGAGAGCTTTCCTTTGGCTTGATGGTTTGAGGGTTCTACTCTTGTTTGAAACAAGAGTGGCCACCAATCTTTTAGAAGAGGGAAGGTCAAAAACTAATGAATTATGAGTAAAATTTACAGTTTTTGGCACTTGGGAGAAGCAGGGTAACAGTGCAAAACACTATTAAGCTTCAACAAAGGGGGAGGCTTCTATTTATAGGAAAAAGTGAGCCTCTAACCAAGCAATTTGATTCTAAAATTTTCCAGATCAGTTTGGTCAATTTTTGACCATTTTTAGGTCAGTTTAGCTCACTTTTTGGATCTAGTTGAAACAGGAGAGAGGAGAGATAAAAATATCTCATTATTTGGGAGTTTAAAACTCTCCCCCACATGTGAAATAGGCGCCTCCTTCATGAGGGGAATTCCCCCATATTGAGGTGTCAAAAATGCATCATTTCTTCTAAATATCTCTCTTTTTTAACTAATAATCTTGTCCTTAGTCAACTCTTCATCTTATGTGAGTATTTACTCATTTTTGGGGGGATTTTCTTTATATCTTCCATTTATCTCCTCCACACATTTGGATGAATCTTATTGGCCCATAGGAACCTTAATTTAAAATTTCAAAAAAATCTTGACCCTTAGGATAAGGCCTCTTGAACAGATTATTCTTGATTTCTAATGCACCTTCTAAAAATCTTTTTGAACTTCTTTTTCGGGGGAACTTATTTTGATAAGAAGAGATATTTTTTCATCCAAAAATATTTAAAAACTGAATTATCACTCTCTAGAAGATTTTCTCTCTCTAGGCCAAAACTGGTAGAAACAAGATCTTTTATATTTCTGAAGAGGGATTTGACTACAGGGGAAGATATTGGACATCCTGAGAGACTGGGGAGGAATCTTACATTCTATCCCACTTTTAAAATGTGAGATGTCCTCATCTCGCAGGTGGAGTATGATCTCTTTCATCTTCTTCTTCTTCTTCAATCTTTTCCAGCGTTACTGCCTTGGAAGTGGACGGTCAATTTGGGAACAACTCTCTTTGACTTCCTCTATTCTGAGGTGGAGGTCTTGCATTACCTTGGATTAAAACTGCAGGTTGGATAGAGGGTCTACCTCTGGGATTTCTCTGATTTTGGCGGATAGAACCCTGATTACTCTGACGGAAGGGGCTGGAGTCTGGAATCTTGATCCTGATTTTCCTGCCCTGAAAACCTTGATCCAAAAGGAGTTGGGCAATCCATGCTGCGATGTCCAAACCCTTGATAGTTATAGCATTTCACTCTGTTGTTCAAGGGTGGAACTTCTGAAGTTGAAATCCAAGGGATTGAGTTTCGAAAAAAGGACATTTTTTCCATTCTAGAACTTCCCATATCTTGGGTTTGACCCTGATATCTCTTAGGCAGAGGAAGGTTGGAATCACCTTCTAGGAATAAAAACCTTTTGTTGAAAGGTGATGGTGCTGGCTTTGGCAAAATCCTTCGCCATCATCTGAACTGCTTCGGCCATGGAAATTGGCTTGGCATTCTTCACCAGGATATTCAAAGGTTCGTTCAGTCCCCAAATGAACCTGGCCATCAGCTGTTCTTCATCCAGCGGAGGCGAGTATTTGAGGAGGAGGGCGAATGCTTGGTGATATGCTTCAATAGTTCTACTCCCCTGGGTTAACTCTAAGAATTTGTTCATCTTTGTTTCTAAAAAGCCGAGAGGACAGAACCTCATCCTTAGGTAAATTTTGAGATCAGTCCAGGTTTGGGTATTTCGATCGAGACGGTTTGTCTCGCAGTGGTTTCTCCATGCCACTCTAGCTGACTCCACTATCTTTAGCCTTGCAAGAGCCATTTTGCTCTTCTCATTGTACCCGGTGACATTGAAGTATTCTTCCATTGATTTGATCCACTTCTCCACAGCCTCGCCCAAGTTTTCCCCTTCTCCCTTGAAAGGTCCAGGCTACGAACTATGAAGAGTTTTACAAACATCTAGGTCGAGCTCTTCTTCATCGAGTTGGGGGTTAACATTTCTACCATGACAACCTCGATCCATATTCCTATCAATACAAAAATTCTTGATAAGTTTTTATTTATGATTCAATCCGATTTTTGATTCAACCGATTCTGGGGTTCTCTAAATAGGTCGGCTCCCCACAGAATCAAGGGATAAAGATACTCATATAGAATGCATTATCAGTTAACAATTCATTCAGAATATCTCATTCATAATTTAACACAATAATGGTCCATCAGACTGAATTTTTCTATCTAAACAATTCTCCATGGGGATTTTAAATTTTTAGATTTTTAATTTATCAACCCATAACTTGATCCACTGATCAAAAGTTAACAGTAGCAATCTGCCACAGCACAATCCACTAATCTCATAGTGATTGGCTAAAGTCATTAACGTCATTTCAGTTAAGAACATCATCACAAGGACTCGTCCCATTCATCCTCATTGTGGTTTCGCTCAGCTTATTACAGTTCAACCAAATTTTAGGGATTATCATTTCTCAATCAAAATCCAAATCAACTCATCAGTTCTCAACCAGAATTTAAAAATCATATCAACCACATTCGAATTCATCATCTGGATAGCATTAATGCTTATAATTTCAAGTCTTAGATTTACTCGTATATACTGCTAGTGGAGAGCTGCAATTATACCCTCGGTATATACGGGTTGTCATGGTTCTTGGAACTATAAGGTAAATACCATCATGTCTAGGCCTCAAGCAAGTCGGAGATTCCATACAATTGCGGTACTTCCATCGGAAGACCCAATAACCAATTTACGAATTTCAAATTGAATATCAAATTGTATGAATTTTATCACAATTACAACCTTTTAGTGCTTCTTGATAAATTTTTGACATAATTGGCTTCTTGCTTGATCCTCAGTAGCCAAATAGCTCTGACACCAACTGTAAGATCCCTGTCCCCACCGCGCAACAATTTCAGGGGTGCTAGCAATGGAAGTAGCACTTCTTGCACGGGGCAGGGTCCCACACTCGCCCATGGATATTCGGACAAGAGACTAATCCATCGGTTTTTCCAAAACCCAACCCGAAAAAAACTTCCTTTGCCCGGAAAGCACGGGTGATTCCACCAAGATAACTTTTCCCTAACGTAGTCAAAAGCCTTAACTAACTAAGCTCATCTGACCGAACCCGTAAGTACCATAGTCAGATCAGGGAAAAAGATTGTACTTGGATCATAGAGACCAATGCTTTTTTCCTCCATTGAGAGGCACAGACGTTGATTCTTTTCCATAGAACAATTTTTGTCTGGGATATACTTCATCTATCGAACAAAACAAAAATTAAGTCTCGATTTACGGATCCATCAGCCCAGCCTAACCCCATCGAGTCCCATGGGTTAGAGCCAACCGCCCAACCACTGTAGTGATGGGATCCAATTAGGAATTTGGTTAGGTTTTGTCCCGGGTACCAGGGAAAAGAGTTCCTAGGCCCCCTAGCCGGATTTTCAAGCAAATTTAACTCCAGTCACACCACTTATACACCCAATATGAAATTGCATTTTTCCTAGATTCAATTGTATTTAATTCAGTCATTTAATGAAATCATAGTGTTACTGATCATAAACTTCCAAGTATCCGGTTGAATCTTAATTTTCAATCATTCCTTCATCGGAGTATCTATGGCATCATTGGCAACCAGAACGCTCACCACGTGTTCACTCAGGGGCCTTTTCGATAGTTCGTAGCTCATAGTACCCGGCAGATAATCACTTATAAAAATCAACAAGGAATCCTCGTTGAAGATAAAAGTAATACTTATTTAAGAGAAATATTATGAAAAACTTGATTTTATCCAATAATCAATCATCTAGGATAAAGAATGGTTGGATTTACTAAAGAAGAGAGGGGAATGCCTTTTTTCAATGAGGCATAACATCATTTCATTTTAGAGAAGACAAAAATCATAAAAAAACCATAAAAGAAATAGAAAAGAGAAGAATCTCCAACTTACATGGATAATTTGAGAGCTTTCCTTTGGCTTGATAGTTTGAGGGTTCTACTCTTGTTTGAAACAAGGGTGGCCACCAATCTTTTAGAAGAGGGAAGGTCAAAAACTAATGAATTATGAGTAAATTCACAGTTTCTGGCACTTGGGAGAAGCACGGTAACAGTGCAAAACACTATTAAGCTTCAACAAAGGGGGAGGCTTCTATTTATAGGAAAAAGTGAGCCTCTAACCAAGCAAACTGGTTCTAGAATTTTCCAGATCAATTTGGTCAATTTTTGACCATTTTTAGGTCAGTTTAGCTCACTTTTTGGATCTAGTTGAAACAGGAGAGAGAGGAGAGATAAAAATATCTCATTATTTGGGAGTTTAAAACTCTCCCCCACATGTGAAATAGGCGCCTCCTTCATGAGGGGAATTCCCCCATATTGAGGTGTCAAAAATGCATCATTTCTTCTAAATATCTCTCTTTTTTAACTAATAACCTTGTCTTTAGTCAACTCTTCATCTTATGTGAGTATTTACTCATTTTTTGGGGGGATTTTCTTTATTTCTTTCATTTATCTCCTCCACACATTTGGATGAATCTTATTGGCCCATAGGAACCTTAATTTAAAATTTCAAAAAAATCTTGACCCTCAAGATAAGGCCTCTTGAACAGATTATTCTTGATTTCTAATGCACCTTTTGAAAATCTTTTTGAACTTTTGTTTCAGGGGAACTTATTTTAATAAGAAGAGATATTTTTCCATCCAAAAACATTTAAAAACTGAATTACCACTCATTAGAAGATTTTCTCTCTCTAGGCCAAAACTGGTAGAAACAAGATCTTTTATATTTTTGAAGAGGGATTTGACTACAGGAGGGGAAGATGCTGGACATCCCGAGAGGCTAGGGAGGAATCTTACACTATGGGGTGGTTGTCGATACGGAGGAGAGGCTTTTGATTGTGGCTTGGGGAGCCACATGTGTGGATTGCCTTCATCATGGAAGCCTTGTGCTTTGAGTACATTGGTAGGCACCCAGTGTTGTTGGCTTCAATTTGCTTGGGGTTGCCAAACTCGTGGTTGTGGGACCTTTTGTCATGGTTTCTTGGGGATTTGTTGTGGTGGATGAGCACAAGCAGCATGCTTGGGTAGCCAGAGGTGAGTGTTCGGTCGGAAGGCCAATCCATATTCATGGTGGGTTAAGTGTTCGATCGGAAGGCCAATCCATATTCATGGTGGTAGTTCAGGGACAGTGGAAGACTTACCAGTTGTTCGAGAGAGGGTGTGAGAATACCCTTTGTGGAAGCAGTTGGTGGGGGTAGAGGATCAGAGTCAATGCGCTCTGGGGAAGCTTGAGGGTAGCTGTGTTGCCAGCTAAGTTAATTGTACTTGTAGCATTCTGGATCCAAATTCCTCCGAGGATGACTGCTTCTTTTGAAAAGATGCAGGGGGGAAGAGAGCTTGAGCTCTTGCAAGCACACACACACTCAAAAAACCCTAATAGAGAACACACAAGGTGAGAGGCTGAAACTCTTCTTCTTCTTCACTCAACACTCAACACACCATATACAAAGATAAGAGTACACACAATATGAAAGGTACTCAACCAAATACATACAAGGGTTCTCTATAGTGTGAACCCAATTAAATGAGCTGGCGCTATAACCATGCCAGTCTCTAGAATGACTGTCACACAGCCTGTCATCCCACTGGCCATATATCACCCAAGATCTCACCAACCATGCCAGTGGTGTAAGTGTGGGGCCTATCCCCCAGGCGGGTCATCTCAGTGTCCACCGCCTCACTAGACGAGCTCGATATCTCAACACTCCCCCTCGAGCTCAACTCCATCTCATGTACACCAAGTGAAGCTCTGAATCTGCGGAGCTTCTCTGTACCCAATGCTTTGGTGAAGATGTCAGCTACCTGATCCTGTGTGCTAACATAAACAAGGTCAAGGTCTCCTGCCAAGACCTTCTCTCTGACAAAATGGTAGTGAACCTCTATATGCCTTGTGCGAGCATGAAAAACTGGGTTCCTGGCCAACTGTATACTGCTAATGTTGTCACAAAAAATGACAACTCGTCTATCCACTGATAGACCCAAATCTGCAAGTAGCTTTCTCAACCAAGCTACCTCACATGCTACCATAGCAGCTCCTCTGTACTCGGCCTCTGTACTTGATAGAGCAACCGTAGGCTGCTTCTTGTTGCTGCTCCAAGTTACAGCAGCACTCCCCAAAGAAAACATGAAGCGACTAGTAGATCTTCTATCTGAGATACTACTAGCCCAATCAGCATCTGTGTACCCATGTACACATATCTCTGTCCCAGTCTCATAAAATAGTCCACACTGCAAAGTAGACCTCAAATACCTCAGTATGCGTCTCACTGCATCCAAATGCGGTTTTCGTGGAACCTGCATAAACTGACTCACCAACCCAACAGTATAGCTCAAATCTGGTCTGGTGATCGTCATGTAGATCAAACTTCCTACTATACGCTTATACATAGTAGGATCCTCCAAGATCTCTCCTGAATCTGCACACTCAACTTGCCATTCTGATCCAATGGCACAGAAATAGGCTTACAGCCTGTCATACCATACTTGGACAACATGTTGTCCAAGCCATATTGTCTCTGCAGTAATCCAATACCATGTGGTGACCTAATCACCTCAATGTGGTGACCTAATCACCTCAATGCCCAAGAAATATCTCTGTCCCAGTCTCATAAAATAGTCCACACTGCAAAGTAGACCTCAAATACCTCAGTATGCGTCTCACTGCATCCAAATGCGGTTTTCGTGGAACCTGCATAAACTGACTCACCAACCCAACAGTATAGCTCAAATCTGGTCTGGTGATCGTCATGTAGATCAAACTTCCTACTATGCGCTTATACATAGTAGGATCCTCCAAGATCTCTCCTGAATCTGCACACTCAACTTGCCATTCTGATCCAATGGCACAGAAATAGGCTTACAGCTTGTCATACCATACTTGGACAACATGTTGTCCAAGCCATATTGTCTCTGCAGTAATCCAATACCATGTGGTGACCTAATCACCTCAATGTGGTGACCTAATCACCTCAATGCCCAAGAAATATCTGAGCTCCCCTAGATCCTTCATCTCAAACTTCTGTCTAAGCAAGATCTTTACATCAAAGATCTCTGCATCATGGTCCCCCGTAATGATCAAGTCATCTACATAGATGACAACGAGCACAACCCCTCTATCACCATGTCTCACATACAGTGAGAAATCTGCATTGGCCATGACAAGATATTCAGAAATCTTGTCAGACCATGCTCTTGGTGCTTGTTTTAAGCCATACAAGGCTTTCTTCAACCTGCAAACATGCTCGGGGTGACCCACATCCTCATAACCAGGTGGCTGCAACATATACACCTCTTCTTGCAAATCCCCATGCAGGAATGTATTAAGACTTTGTGTGGATTGCAAGAATGTATTAAGACTTTGTGTGGATTAGAGAGGTCTCAATCAGCTGATAGTTAAGAATAAGTATCTTATCCCTAGAATTGATGAGCTTCTTGGATAGGCTAAATGGAGCCCAGATCTTCACAAAGATAGATCTCAAATCAGGGTATTACTAGATCAGGATTAATGATCAAGATATCCCGATACAGTATATGCTAACTAGCATATACTGTATGCTAGTTAACACACACTATGTAGAAGCTTGTTAGTAAACAATTATCATATACTGTGGTAGTTAGCATACAATATATGCTAGTTAGCATATACTATATGCTAGTAAGCACATGCTATATAGTAGATAGTGAGTATACAGTTAGCATATACTGTGCTAGTTAGCATACCCTATATGCTAGTTAGCATACACTATATGCTAGTTGGCATATACTGTATGCTAGTTAGCATACGCTATATGCTAGTAAGCACACAATATAAATTAGGTAGTTAGTATATAGTTAACATGTACTGTGCGAATTAGCATACAGTATATGCTAGTTAGCCTATACTATATACTAGTTAGTATACTATATATGCTAGTTAGCATACGCTTTATGCTAGCTAGCACACACTTTGTAGAAGCTTGTTAGTCTGGGCTAAAAGTTTCCTCATAGTCAATGCCATATGTCTGCGCATATCCTTTGGCTACCAATCTAGCCTTATACCTGTTTATGCTTCCATCACTATTATGTTTTACTTTGTACACCCACTTGCATCCAATGGCTTTCTTGCCTTCAGGCAATTGCACTAAATCCCAAGTTTCATTTCCATATAGTGCATTCATCTCCTCATCCATAGCTTTCTCCCAACACACATTTCCAACAGCCTCATCAATGTATGTGGTCTCTACAACTTGCACAACCTTTGCCATATATGCATAGTGATATGCCACATAACCATCATAGGTAAACCTCTACACAGGGTTTTTCACTCTCCCAGATCGCAGCTTTCATTCATGGCTTCCATAGCCTTCTTTACACCAGGTGTTCTCATAGCTGGGATCCCAAGCTCCTCATCAAGGCTCATATCTGAGCCACTAGACTCTCTCAAGATGAGAATTTTCTGCAGAAATGTCAGGCATACCAAGGGGCTCAACCACTTTCTCTTTTCCTTTACGTGATGTACTAATCACATTTGCAGGACTGGTATTATGATGCAGCTTGCCACTCCATGGTCTATCAACAGACCCACTAGATGAGGACTCTCCTGGTCCACTCAAAGACTGTGATTGCTGACTTGCATTCTGTGCAACCACACTTCCACTCACATCAGCCCCAACAGCTTCTTTTTCAGCAGCATACCAGCTGCTCATCTCATCAAAGACAACATCCCTGCTTACCCTCAACTCACGTGTAGCAGGGTTATAACACCTGTATCCCTTTTGCTCAAGGGAATATCCAATAAGCACACATTTTATAGCTTTTGGATCCAGCTTAGTTCTTAGCTCATCTGGCACATGCACATATGCAATGCATCCAAAGACTTTCAGATGAGACAAATCAGGTTTTCTGCCAGTAAACCTCTCCTCTAGAGTTACATCATGTATGGCTGCAGTTGGAGTCCTGTTCATGATGTATACTGCTGTAGAAATAGCCTCAGTCCAATAGCTATGCGGCATATTCTTCTCTTCCATCAATGCTCGCGCAATCTCAGCAATGTGCCTGTTTTTTCGCTAGTAGCTGCGGAGTGTATCTGCATGTAAACTATCTCCGAATACCATTCTTCTTCAAAAATTCAGAGAACTCATTGGAGAAGTACTCTCCCCCTCCATCTGACCTTAGGCACTTTACATATTTCCCTGTTTGTTTTTCAACCAAAACTCTGAAATTCTGAAAGTGAGTGAACACCTCACTCTTCTCCTTCATGAAATATACCCACACTTTCCTTGTGTGGTCATCAATGAATGTCACATAATACCTGCAGCCTCCCATAGACATGGTCTTCGTAGGACCCCATACATCTGAATATGCACAACATCTAGTGCATTTCTGCTCACATATCTGTTACGTGGAAATTCATGCTTTGTTTGCTTTCCAAATTGGCATGCTTCACATATTCTCTGCATACCTTCCACTTTAAATTTTGGCAGTCCTGTCACAATTCCTTTAGTCTGCATAGACTTCATTCTTTGCACATTCACATGTCCAATTCTTTTATGCCAAATGTCTGTGTCTACAACAATTCTTGAACCATTTGCAAACATCGCAGCACTCATTTCAGGCATGTCTACATTCAACGTAAACATTCTGCCCACTCTGTTGCCTTTTGCAACCAACCTGCACTTGTCTTTAAAGTCTTCAACATAACAACCATCAGGGTTAAACCGAACCTGCAAACCCTGCTCAATCATCTAGCCAATTGAAACCAGATTCTTTGTTATGTTCAGAACGTGAAGTACATCTGCAAGATACTTCACTTTGCCATCCTGCATAGACAATGGCACATCTCCAACATGGGCAATTGGATGAGCAGTGTCATCCCCTGTTTCCACAAAACCTGGTCTGTAAGATCACCCCCAACCCCTTTTTGATGTCTAGTATCTTCCCCTGTAATCAATCCCTCTTCAGAAATATAAAGACCTTGTTTCTAACTGTTTTAACCTAGAGAGAGAAAATTATTCTAGAGAGAGAATATTCAGATTCTGAATATTTTTGGATAGAAAAATATCTCATATAATTAAGATCAATTCCCCTGAAACAGAAATTCAAAAAGAATTTTCCAATGTGCAATTGGAATTAATTAGAAATAGGTATAATGAACCTTAGTCTAAGGATCTAGATTTTCATAAATCTTTGGATTATGGTCCAATTAAGGTTCCTATGGACCAATAGCATCAATCCATGTGTAGGGAGGAGATAAATCCAAATTGTAAAAAGAAGATACCCAAAAATGAGTAAATGCTCACATAAGATGAAGAGTTGAAAATGTACAAGGTTTATTAGAAAAAAAAAACTATCAGCAATATTAAAAATATGAGATATTTTGGGAATAATGATTTTATTATGACACATATGTAAGGAAGGGGAGTCCCTTAAATGCTCACATAAGATGAAGAGTTGAAAATGTACAAGGTTTATTAGTAAAAAACTATGAGCAATATTAAAATGATTCCATTACGACACATATGTAAGGAAAGAGAGTTCTTTAAAGGAGGTGCATATTTCACATAAGATGAAGAGTTGAAAATGTACAAGGTTTATTAATAAAAAAATATGAGCAATATTAAAAATATGAGATATTTTGGGAATAATGATTTTATTATGACACATATGTAAGGAAAGAGAGTTCTTTAAAGGAGGTGCATATTTCACATAAGATGAAGAGTTGAAAATGTACAAGGTTTATTAATAAAAAAATATGAGCAATATTAAAAATATGAGATATTTTGGGAATAATGATTTTATTATGACACATATGTAAGGAAGGGGAGTCCCTTAAATGCTCACATAAGATGAAGAGTTGAAAATGTACAAGGCTTATTAGTAAAAAACTATGAGCAATATTAAAATGATTCCATTATGACACATATGTAAGGAAGGGGAATTCTTTAAAGGAGGTGCATATTTCACATGCTTGAATAAATTTTAAACTCATAAAAATTGAGATATTTTATCTCTCCTCTCTCCTCATTCAAGTCTAGTTCCAAAAAGTTAGCTTAACTGACCTAAAAATGGTCAAAAAGTGACCAAACTGACTTGGAAAATTCTAGAATCAGTTTGTTTGGTTAGGAGCTCAAATTTTCCTATAAATAGAAGCCTCCCCTTGTTGAAAAAGACATAGAGTCTTATGCTTTGTTACTCTACTCCACCTAAGCCAAATTAGATAGAGTCTTATGCTTTGTTACTCTACTCCACCTAAGCCAAATTAGATAGAGTCTTATGCCTTGTTACTCTACTCCACCTAAGCCAAATTAGATAGAGTCTTATGCCTTGTTACTCTACTCCACCTAAGCCAAATTAGATAGAGTCTTATGCTTTGCCAAATTAGATAGAGTCTTATGCTTTGTTACTCTACTCCACCTAAGCCAAATTAGATAGAGTCTTATGCTTTGCCAAATTAGATAGAGTCTTATGCTTTGTTACTCTACTCCACCTAAGCCAAAATATAGAGTGTCTTATGCATTGTTACTCTACTCTACCTAAGCCATGAGCTGTGAATTCTTTAATAATTCACTAGTTTTTGATACTTCTCTCTTTCTTCAATCCCCATTGGTGGCTCCATCAACATACTAAACCAATTGATTGGTTGGGGGCCTCTACCGTGAATAAAGAATCAAGCAAATCATAAGGTAAGTATATTGAATTTTGATCTTTTCTATAATTTCTCAATGATTCTCTCTTCTCAACCCCTCTCAAGCTTGAGAAGCTTAATTGGTATGGTTTTTTAAATTCTATTGAAGTTAATTGGTGAATAGTAGGGAAGAGTTACATAATTTAATAAATGCTATAGAAGTTAATTTCCATTTATGTTTAAAATTCAAATGGTTTTTATGTAATTTCTCTCTCTCTCTCAAGAAATGGTCATACTCATGACCCATTCTCAATCCAAATGAAGCTTTTCATAAAGCTTTTCCTTAATCCAAGATTAAGCTATGCTTGAGGCCAAATTAATGGCTTTTTGCTATGCTTTTAGTTTATGCACATTGATGATTCAATCCATTATGGATTGATGACCCAATTAGAGACCATTCTAATTATATCCTTAATGATAAGCTTTATCCCTTAGAAAAAAAATTGAGATTTATCAGTCATAGTAGCGGAGCTATGGCAAAATTTTTATAGAAATTACGCATAAAATAAATTCATTCGAAGCATAAAAAGAGGACTTCCTACCATATTCTAGGAACTATCATCCTAGATTAATTAAAAGAATTTTATTATGCATGGAGATGTGGATGTTGCATGTAGATGTAGATGTATGGATGTGAGTGTGAATTTGGAGGTGGATGTATGCATGGAGATGTGGATGTACGCATGTAGAAGTAGATGTATAGATGAGGATGTAAATAGAGATGTGGATGGATGCATGTAGATGTAGATGTATAGATGTGGATGTGAATGGAGATGTAGATGTATGCATGTAGATGTAGATGTATAGATGTGGATGTGGATGTATGCATGTAGATGTAGATGTGGATGTGGAGTGGAGGTGGATGTATGCATGTAGATGTAGACGTATAGATGTGGATGTGAATGTGGAGGTGGATGTATGCATGTAGATGTAGATGTATGAGGAGAATGTGAATGTGGATGTGGATGTGGATGTATGCATAGAGATGTGGATGTATGCATGTAGATGAGAATGTACGCATATAGATGTGGATGTATGGATGTGAATGTGCATGTAGATGTGGATATATGGATGTGAATGCATGAATGTGCATGTAGATGTGGATGTGAAATTAGATGTATGGATGTAGATGTGGATGTATGGATGTGAATGTGCATGTAGATGTAGATATATGGATGTGGATGCATGAATGTGCATGTAGATGTGGATGTGAAATTAGATGTATGGATGTAGATGTGGATGTGTGGATGTGAATGTGGATGTGGATGTGGATATATGTATGGATGTGAATATACGATATGTGATGTGAAGGAATATGAAGTGTTGAGATGGAAAATGATGTGATGGGATGAGTATACTTATAAATGGAATATGGAATAAGTAATGTGGATTGATGAGGGATAATGTGGAAAAATGAAAGTAAAAATAGAAACTGTATTGTAAACTGTTTGTAAATGCTGTTTGTAAATGATTGTTTTATGTCAAGATTGCTGGGGGAGCATTGTGACTATCTTGTGATTAAGGTCGTGAGACCTAACTGATAATGTTGCAACTGCTGAACGGAGAGTCAATGAAGGACGTCTCGCGTAGCAAGGTCGGCCGAGGTCTTGACCAGCCTCGGTGCGATTAAAATGGTGAGCTTCCGGTACGGTGGATGAGGGGCCAAGGAAGCGGCCTATGTGTGAAGCGCTAGGTTACCTGCGAAGGATCCTAGAGGGTGCTGACCATACGGTGCTTGGGCTCTGGGTCGCCTAGGATACCCACGCGTGCGTCGAGGAAGATATTGGAACAGAGTTGGAGTTGTTTTCTGAAATCGAGCATGGATCTGGTTGATTGACCTTGCTGGTCTTCAATGGATGAGTCCATGGCTCCTTATATGGATCCGTTGGTTGATCTTGCTGATCTTCAACGAGAGTCCATCTTGATAAGTGATTATATTGCCGAGTATTAAGGGCTAGGAACTAAGAAACGGCCCCTGAGTGGACAGGTGGTGAGCATCCTAGTTGCCAATGATGCCATAGATACTCTGATGAAGGAATGATGGAAAAATTAAGAATCAACTGGATAAATTGGAAGATGGTGATCAGTGATACCATGGTTTTATTAAAGGATTGTTTTAAACTGGTTGAATCTGTGAAAAGGCAATTTCATATTGGGTGTGTGAGTGGTGTGACTAGTTTTATTTTGCATGAACATCCGGCTAGGGGGCCTTGGAACTCTTTTCCTTGGTACCCGCGACAAAACCTAACCAAATTTTTAATTGGATCCCATCACTACAGTGGTTGGGCGGTTGGCTAACCCATGAGATTGGATGGGGTTAGGCTGGACTGATGGATCCGTAAATCGAGACTCAAACTTTTGTTTTTACGATAGAAAAAAATAAATCCCGGACAGTAACTGTTCTATGGATAGGAATCAACGGCTGTGCCTCTTGAATGGGGAAAAAAGCGTTGATCCCAATGATCCAAGTGCAAGTTTCTTCCTTGAACTGACTAAGTATCTTATAGATGTAATTGGATCATCTCGATCAAAAATGATCTTGACAACGTTAGAGTACAAAGTTATCCTGGTGGAATCGCCCGTGCTTTCCGGTAAAGGAAGTTTTTCCGGGTTCGGTTTTGGAACAACCGACGGATTAGTCGCTTATCCGGATATCCGTGGGTGAGGCCCCGAGTGTGGGACCCTTGTCCCGCGCGAGAAGCGCTACTTCCGCTGCCAGTACCCCGAATCCGTTGCTCGGTGGGAACAGGGATCTTACAGTTGGTATCAGAGCCAAATTGAAGGCTAAAAAGGATAATTAAATTCTTATCTGAAATTGGTAATAAGAATTCAGAAACAGCATTTTCATAATGTATTTTCAGTCCGTAAGCTTCTTTAATGAAGAAATTTTAATCAAAGAAATTATTTTTTTAGATGGAAGTTCCCCATTTATCTGGTATTCCCGACCTCACCCAGTCTCAAGATATGATTGCATTTGCCTTCGAGCATCTCATCTCTTCCGCTTCAACTCGAACAAGCCGAGCGAGACTCGCACGCCATTTCGAGGAATTATATTTTCCTAATCTAGTGGAGAGACAGCAGCATAAGTGGTTTGCACGGCTATATATCCATGCCCCTTGCAACCAGCATGCAATGCTGAGGCAGAACCTCTCATTGGCCATGATCTTGATAAAGCTGAAAATGGTGCGTGGTATCATTCTATATCATTCAACGCCTCAAAATTTCAGACTTGCTTGTCGAGTTTATAGACTCTTTAGTCGATTTATCCCTAAGGAGAAAATAAGAGCTCCCTTCGCAATTAGAGAATTATGTAACAGGGCATGACTATGGCCCAGTACCGTCGTCTTATGCATCTCCCGAGGAGATTTTGAATATTGGAGCCGAGCCACTCTATGTACTTATTGCAACTTGTATATAAATATACAAATGACTTCCTGTTATTTAAGTGATTGTTTACGGACGATCGGAAAAAGAAAAAAAAAATCTATTTATCAGACATATGTCATAAATCTCCAATAAGATCAACTGAGGAGCCAATTATGTCTAAAATTTATCAAGACGCACAAAAGGTTGTAATTGTGTGATATAATTCATACAAATTGTTATTCAAACTGAAATTCGTAAATTAGTAATTAGGACTTCAATTAGAAAAACCGCAATTATATAGAATTCCTGACTTGCTTGAGGCGTAGACATGATAGTATTTACCTTATAATTCCAAGGGCCATGACTACCCGTATATACCGAGAGTATACTGCAGCTCTTTACTGACAGTATATACGAGTAAATCTAAGACTTGAAATTATAAGCGTTAATGCTATCCAGATGATGATTTCGAATGTGATTGATATGATTTTTAATTCTGTTTGAGAATGGATGAATTGATTTGGATTTTGATTGAAAATGCTGATTGAAAAATGTTGATTTTTAAAAATTAGTTGAAATATAATGAAACCACAATGAGGGGGAATGGGACGAGTCCCTGTGATGATATTCATAACTAGAATGATGATAACAAATTCAGCAAATCGCTATGAGATTGGTGGGTTGTGCTGTCAGATTGCTACTGTTAATACTTGACCGGTAGATCAAGTTAAGGGATGTCAAATTGAGAACTTGCTTGACTAAAATTTCCGTGGAGGAATGTTCCGAAAGAAACTTTTCGGTCTAATGGACCATTATCATGTTAAAGATATGAATGATATGATCTGAATGAATTGTTATTTAATGTTGAGTTCTATATAAGGGATATTTATCCCAGTGTTCTGTTGGGTTGACCCGAATATAAGGAACCCCAGAATAAAATTGGATCTTAAGAAAAATAGCTGTCCTCTACCTTGCGAGATGAGGACATCTCGCACTTTTTAAGTGGGGTAGGATGTAAGATTCCTCCCCAGCCTTCGAGGTATACAGGAGTAAGAATCTCCCTTTCTGATCTTATAATTATTCCCTCTCTAAAATAAAAGAAAGTTTCTGTTTAAAAAAGGAAGACCCTTTTCCTAGAATACTTCTCAGGAGTCACGCCTATTTTAAGGATTCCGAACAATGAGTTTAGAAGTGAAAAATCGGTGTTTTGGATACCAAGGTTTTTGGTTTTCATTCGAGTACAGCCAAAAGAAGTTCTTTATCTCTTGGGGAGTATAAGAAGTTATCCCCCAGATATTGTGACCCTTATATCTAAGTTCAATGAAAGTAGGTGACATAGCCTACAAGTTCTTTTATCTCCTCATCTCAAAATTCTTAATGCCTTCTATAGAAAAATGTGTCAAACTCAAATCATGGAAAGACGGAAAAACTTAAGTGGCAAGTTACCGATGGCTTCTAGGTTACGCTAGCTCCTTCCTTTATATAAGTCGTAACTTTTACTTGTCGCTCACAGTAATCTTACTCTCATCAATCTCCTTTCTTTCTTAATCTCCTTCATGGCTTGGCAACAGGAATTAGTTTTATCCCTGATGATTTCTCACCTTCAAGACGCAAGAGAGTCTGTGAAGAAAGACTTTATAGAACAGTATGAGCGCTCACTTTTTCCTCACCTAGGAACTTCTGTAGCGCAGACCAAATGGCGGACCTATCAAAACATAACTAGGGTAACACCCTGGGGTCAGCAACACTTTCGTAACAATGTCCACTTGGCCATGGTTATTGAAGCTTTGGGTTTGGGTCCCCGATACTACTGTCATGAGATCAAGGCATCTTGGGTTTTCTGAGCGGGTCTTCTTACTGGCATGTTTTCTTCCTCATGAGAAGATATGCCTTTACCCCGTTTTTGGCTTGCCTCTCAGAGGTCCTTTTGTTAGATCACCTCATACCACTGAGATAGGTGCGGCAATAACCAGCAGAATCATTCCCATAGATGAGTTACCCTATACTTGTGCAGCTTGTGAAGACTGCTTTTGTGACCATATGATGGACGGGCTTATGGAAGTGTAAAGAGTTCTTCTATCTTTACTGTATAAGTTCCGTGAATGAATAAAGTTTAAATCTTGTTCTTATTTTGAATCTTGCTCTCTTTAAGACTTTTCTTAGTGGTTAATCGTGATTAAAATTTTTCTCTAAGTCTCATATTCGTGCATCTTGCGAAATTATTCTAGTTGCGAGATGAGGACATCTCGCATTTTTTAAGTGGGGTAGAATGTAAGATCTCCCCCAACCCCTTTTTGATATCTAGTATCTTCCCCTGTAATCAATCCCTCTTCAGAAATATAAAGACCTTGTTTCTAACTGTTTTAACCTAGAGAGAGAAAATTATTCTAGAGAGAGAATATTCAGATTCTGAATATTTTTGGATAGAAAAATATCTCATATAATTAAGATCAATTTCCCTGAAATAGAAATTTAAAAAGAATTTTTCAATGTGCAATTGGAATTAATTAGAAATAGGTATAAAGAACCTTAGTCTAAGGGTCTAGATTTTCATAAATCTTTGGATTATGGTCCAATTAAGGTTCCTATGGACCAATAGCATCAATCCATGTGTAGGGAGGAGATAAATCCAAATTGTTAAAAGAAGATACCCAAAAATGAGTAAATGCTCACATAAGATGAAGAGTTGAAAATGTACAAGGTTTATTAGAAAAAAAAAACTATGAGCAATATTAAAAATATGAGATATTTTGGGAATAATGATTTTATTATGACACATATGTAAGGAAGGGGAGTCCCTTAAATTCTCACATAAGATGAAGAGTTGAAAATGTACAAGGTTTATTAGTAAAAAACTATGAGCAATATTAAAATGATTCCATTATGACACATATGTAAGGAACGAGAGTTCTTTAAAGGAGGTGCATATTTCACATAAGATGAAGAGTTGAAAATGTACAAGGTTTATTAATAAAAAAATATGAGCAATATTAAAAATATGAGATATTTTGGAAATAATGATTTTATTATGACACATATGTAAGGAAAGAGAGTTCTTTAAAGGAGGTGCATATTTCACATAAGATGAAGAGTTGAAAATGTACAAGGTTTATTAATAAAAAAATATGAGCAATATTAAAAATATGAGATATTTTGGGAATAATGATTTTATTATGACACATATGTAAGGAAGGGGAGTCCCTTAAATGCTCACATAAGATGAAGAGTTGAAAATGTACAAGGCTTATTAGTAAAAAACTATGAGCAATATTAAAATGAATCCATTATGACACATATGTAAGGAAGGGGAATTCTTTAAAGGAGGTGCATATTTCACATGCTTGAATAAATTTTAAACTCATAAAAATTGAGATATTTTATCTCTCCTCTCTCCTCATTCAAGTCTAGTTCCAAAAAGTTAGCTTAACTGACCTAAAAATGGTCAAAAAGTGACCAAACTGACTTGGAAAATTCTAGAATCAGTTTGTTTGGTTAGGAGCTCAAATTTTCCTATAAATAGAAGCCTCCCCTTGTTGAAAAAGACATAGAGTCTTATGCTTTGTTACTCTACTCCACCTAAGCCAAATTAGATAGAGTCTTATGCTTTGTTACTCTACTCCACCTAAGCCAAATTAGATAGAGTCTTATGCCTTGTTACTCTACTCCACCTAAGCCAAATTAGATAGAGTCTTATGCTTTGCCAAATTAGATAGAGTCTTATGCTTTGTTACTCTACTCCACCTAAGCCAAATTAGATAGAGTCTTATGCTTTGCCAAATTAGATAGAGTCTTATGCTTTGTTACTCTACTCCACCTAAGCCAAAATATAGAGTGTCTTATGCATTGTTACTCTACTCTACCTAAGCCATGAGCTGTGAATTCTTTAATAATTCACTAGTTTTTGATACTTCTCTCTTTCTTCAATCCCCATTGGTGGCTCCATCAACATACTAAACCAATTGATTGGTTGGGGGCCTCTACCGTGAATAAAGAATCAAGCAAATCATAAGGTAAGTATATTGAATTTTGATCTTTTCTATAATTTCTCAATGATTCTCTCTTCTCAACCCCTCTCAAGCTTGAGAAGCTTAATTGGTATGGTTTTTTAAATTCTATTGAAGTTAATTGGTGAATAGTAGGGAAGAGTTACATAATTTAATAAATGCTATAGAAGTTAATTTCCATTTATGTTTAAAATTCAAATGGTTTTTATGTAATTTCTCTCTCTCTCTCAAGAAATGGTCATACTCATGACCCATTCTCAATCCAAATGAAGCTTTTCATAAAGCTTTTCCTTAATCCAAGATTAAGCTATGCTTGAGGCCAAATTAATGGCTTTTTGCTATGCTTTTAGTTTATGCACATTGATGATTCAATCCATTATGGATTGATGACCCAATTAGAGACCATTCTAATTATATCCTTAATGATAAGCTTTATCCCTTAGAAAAAAAATTGAGATTTATCAGTCATAGTAGCGGAGCTATGGCAAAATTTTTATAGAAATTACGCATAAAATAAATTCATTCGAAGCATAAAAAGAGGACTTCCTACCATATTCTAGGAACTATCATCCTAGATTAATTAAAAGAATTTTATTATGCATGGAGATGTGGATGTTGCATGTAGATGTAGATGTATGGATGTGAGTGTGAATGTGGAGGTGGATGTATGCATGGAGATGTGGATGTATGCATGTAGAAGTAGATGTATAGATGAGGATGTAAATAGAGATGTGGATGGATGCATGTAGATGTAGATGTATAGATGTGGATGTGAATGGAGATGTAGATGTATGCATGTAGATGTAGATGTATAGATGTGGATGTGGATGTATGCATGTAGATGTAGATGTGGATGTGGAGTGGAGGTGGATGTATGCATGTAGATGTAGACGTATAGATGTGGATGTGAATGTGGAGGTGGATGTATGCATGTAGATGTAGATGTATGAGGAGAATGTGAATGTGGATGTGGATGTGGATGTATGCATAGAGATGTGGATGTATGCATGTAGATGAGAATGTACGCATATAGATGTGGATGTATGGATGTGAATGTGCATGTAGATGTGGATATATGGATGTGAATGCATGAATGTGCATGTAGATGTGGATGTGAAATTAGATGTATGGATGTAGATGTGGATGTATGGATGTGAATGTGCATGTAGATGTAGATATATGGATGTGGATGCATGAATGTGCATGTAGATGTGGATGTGAAATTAGATGTATGGATGTAGATGTGGATGTGTGGATGTGAATGTGGATGTGGATGTGGATGTGGATATATGTATGGATGTGAATATACGATATGTGATGTGAAGGAATATGAAGTGTTGAGATGGAAAATGATGTGATGGGATGAGTATACTTATAAATGGAATATGGAATAAGTAATGTGGATTGATGAGGGATAATGTGGAAAAATGAAAGTAAAAATAGAAACTGTATTGTAAACTGTTTGTAAATGCTGTTTGTAAATGATTGTTTTATGTCAAGATTGCTGGGGGAGCATTGTGACTATCTTGTGATTAAGGTCGTGAGACCTAACTGATAATGTTGCAACTGCTGATGACGGAGAGTCAATGAAGGACGTCTCGCGTAGCAAGGTCGGCCGAGGTCTTGACCAGCCTCGGTGCGATTAAAATGGTGAGCTTCCGGTACGGTGGATGAGGGGCCAAGGAAGCGGCCTATGCGTGAAGCGCTAGGTTACCTGCGAAGGATCCTAGAGGGTGCTGACCATACGGTGCTCGGGCTCTGGGTTGCCTAGGATACCCACGCGTGCGTCGAGGAAGATATTGGAACAGAGTTGGAGTTGTTTTCTGAAATCGAGCATGGATCTGGTTGATTGACCTTGCTGGTCTTCAATGGATGAGTCCATGGCTCCTTATATGGATCCGTTGGTTGATCTTGCTGATCTTCAACGAGAGTCCATCTTGATAAGTGATTATATTGCCGAGTATTAAGGGCTAGGAACTAAGAAACGGCCCCTGAGTGGATAGGTGGTGAGCGTCCTAGTTGCCAATGATGCCATAGATACTCTGATGAAGGAATGATGGAAAAATTAAGAATCAACTGGATAAATTGGAAGATGGTGATCAGTGATACCATGGTTTTATTAAAGGATTGTTTTAAACTGGTTGAATCTGTGAAAAGGCAATTTCATATTGGGTGTGTGAGTGGTGTGACTAGTTTTATTTTGCATGAACATCCGGCTAGGGGGCCTTGGAACTCTTTTCCTTGGTACCCGGGACAAAACCTAACCAAATTTTTAATTGGATCCCATCACTACAGTGGTTGGGCAGTTGGCTAACCCATGGGATTGGATGGGGTTAGGCTGGACTGATGGATCCGTAAATCGAGACTCAAACTTTTGTTTTTACGATAGAAAAAAATAAATCCCGGACAGTAATTGTTCTATGGATAGGAATCAACCGGCTGTGCCTCTTAAATGGGGAAAAAAGCGTTGATCCCAATGATCCAAGTGCAAGTTTCTTCCTTGAACTGACTAAGTATCTTATAGATGTAATTGGATCATCTCGATCAAAAATGATCTTGACTACGTTAGAGTAAAAAGTTATCGTGGTGGAATCGCCCGTGCTTTCCGGTAAAGGAGGTTTTTCCGGGTTCGGTTTTGGAACAACCGACGGATTAGTCGCTTATCCGGATATCCGTGGGCGAGGCCCCGAGTGTGGGACCCCTGTCCCGCGCGAGAAGCGCTACTTCCGCTGCCAGTACCCCGAATCCGTTGCTCGGTGGGAACAGGGATCTTACATGGTCTTTCAAGGTTTTTCATCTCCTTGAACCACTCCCCATGACTTGTCATGTGGTTCAAAGCACCTGAATCCACATACCATACATCATCTTTTTGTGCTGCTTCAACATTTTCAGACATGGCATTCACGACATGCTGCATAACAAACAACCTTTCATTATCCTCATTGTTTCTGCTTGAGGATGCATAGTTGTTCTAAAGATGTGGAGTAATTGAGAAAAGATGGAAATACTGTTGGGACTATAATTGTATGTGAAATCTGTTTTTAAATGACTGTTTTATGTCAAGAATGCTGGGGTAGCATTTTGACTATCTTGTGAATGAGGTCGTGGAGATCTATCTGTTAAAGTTGCAACTGCTGACAGAGAGTCAATGGAGGACGTCTTGCGTGTAGCAAGGTTGGCCGAGGTCTTGACCAGCCTCGATTTGATTAAAATGGTGAGCTTCCGATACAGTGGATGAGGGACCAAGGAAGCGGGCTATGAGTGAAGCGCTAGGTGACCTGCAAAGGATCCTAGAGGGTACTGACCATATGGTGCTCGGGCTTTGGGTCGCCGAAGATACCCACAAGTACGTCGGGGAAGATATTGGATCAAGGAGTAAGAGTTATTTTCTGAATTCGGGTGTAGATCTGGTTGATTGACCTTGCTGGTCCTCAACGGATGAGTCCATGACACTTTTATATGGATCTGTTGGTTGATCTTGCTGATCTTCCACGGAGATTCCATTTTGTTATGTGAATATATTGCCGATTACTATGAGCTAGGAACTATCCAAAAGGCCCCTGAGTGAATAGGTGGTGAGCGTTCTGGTTGCTAATGATGCCATAAGTACACGGATGAAGGAATGATTGGAAATAAGGATTCAACCAGAGATTTTGAGGATTGTGATCAGTGACACAATGGTTTCATTAAAGGATTGTTTTAAAGATAGCTGATGCTGAGAAAAAGGTAATTTTCATATTGGGTGTGTAAGTGGTGTGACTAGTTTTATGTTTGCATGAACATCCGGCTAGGGGGCCTGGGAACTCTTTTTCCCTGGTACCCGGGAAAAAACCTAACCAAATTCCTAATTGGATCCCATCACTACAGTGGTTGGGCGGGTGGCTAACCCATGGGACTGGATGGGGTTAGGCTGGACTGATGGATCCATAAATCAAGACTCAATTTCTGTTTAGTTCAATAGATGAAGTAAATTCCGGACAAAAATTGTTCTATGAAAAAGAGTCAACGGCTGTGTCTCTCAATGAGGAAAAAAGCGTTGGTCTCTATGATCCAAGTACAATCTTTTTCCCTGATCTGACTATGGGACTTACGGGTTCGGTCAGATGAGCTCAGTTAGTTAAGGCTTTTGACTACGTTAGGGAAAAGTTATCCTGGTGGAATCGCCCGTGCTTTCCAAGCAAAGGAAGTTTTTTCGGGTTCGGTTTTGGAAAAACCGATGGATTAGTCTCTTGTCCGGATATCTGTGGGCGAGGCCCCGAGTGTGGGACCCTGCCCACGCAAGAAGTGCTACTTCCGCTGCTAGCACCCCTGAATTTGTTGCGCGATGGGGACAGGGATCTTACACACTCTGTTTGTGTAACATTGCTTCATGCTACATTGGCAATGGTTGAAGGACAAAGACTTGGATGTAAACCAACAGTGGGTTTGGTATGATGTGGATGCATCTCAATTTAAGGCACCTTGTATTTTTTTGGGAGATATGCTAGGTTAGCAAGAAAAATAATGGTATGGAACTTTTTTGGTAGTGTTCATGGTAAGGGAGAACATGATGGGGCAGGTGCAGTTGTGAAGAGGGCTTTAACACATGAGCAATTGAAGGACAATGGAGCTAAGTTAAAATATGCAACAAATGTTGTGAAATTCCTTCGTCAACAATTATCGAATGGATTCATTGCACACTACCTTCTGATCTCGCTCGAGGTCTTTGAATCTATATAAAATAGCATGCCATGGGAGCTATGAACTCATATTTGGTTAAATATATTCTACATTTTGGCTTCAGTATAGCATTCAAAAGTGTCAATCAACAAATATTGTTAATCAAAAGTACTTATCAACCTAGTGATTAAACCAACTAGTAAGCCACCTATACACAACTATTAAATAGCTATTAGTAGTTATTAGCTCAGCTTAATAGCTATGATTAGCTATTAGTAGTTATTAGCCTAGCTATTAGATCTAATAATATTGTTATTAGCCAATTATACACGTCTAATAATATTGTTATTAGCCCAGATATCAACAAAACTATTTAGACAATTTTGAACAAATCATAACACAGCTAGTACAACTATTAACACAAAAAAAGCTTTGCATTATATATCATTGCACATGTCCAAAACAAGGTGCTATCAACATCACAGTACATGTCCATTATAGAGGAGATGAGAATATATTACATTACATCAAAATGTTACAACACAGTACAATCTATAGAAAAACACAACCCCATAGAAGCCCTAATTTCTTTGCGAGATCCTTGGCCATTTGTAGAAAGGTGTATCCTAGACCACCTTGGCTGCCTCTTTCTCTTCTTGAGCATCCCCAGAGGTGTCATCGTGTGCCATCCGCATGTGATCCTCGGTCTTGGGACTCCTACACGGCCTACCACAACACCCCAACAGCACTTCAACTTTCTCTTGGAATGCTCTTCAATAAGTGTGATAACCTACAAATCTTCTACATTGCCACATTCACCAAAGACCACCTCTCCAAACAAAAGATATTCTATCCAGTGCTTTTAGGTACTTCCATAACTATGGGGCTAGCGTGTAAGTAAGAAATGGTACACAACATGAATCACTGCCAAACTTTGGTACAATACAAAAGGTGCCAGGCTCATTACACTAAGGAACTTTTAAAGGATATCATCGTAAGCAATGTGTTGTCTTCATCAATTTGATTGTTTTTGTCCCAAAAATCATCAAGATGCTTGAAAAACATAGGTATCTTGCCATGCAAATGACAGCTTTGCAAGACATCACAAGAACCTTGCCTAATGAAGCCTGTAATCACACCACATAGACGTGGAAAGCAACTACGGAATCACTCCACCAAGTTCTTTTCTGTGCATGAGCTCCATATGAAGACTCTGAATGTGCCTCCTGACCTACATAAAAAATTGGACAGCAGAAGAGTGCACAAGGAAGTAAATTCTCCTCGGCTTTAGCACTAGAATCTGATGATATCGAATATGCCAAGATGGGAAGAACAACTCTTCTTGTAGATCCACTTTATGAATGAGAAGACCATTGAGGTCAAGAATTAGAGCACGAGGATCCTCCTCGAGACTAACTGGGGTGGACGAATGCTCCTCAAGTGCTTTAAGAATCCATGTTGGATCATTGCAATTTGGAAAAGCCCATGCACAATAGCTAGACTGGAATACATATCTTAGCTTTTTAGAGTACATGTCCTTGAGCTCCTTCTGCCGCTTCAACCTATCATGATATGGGTGATAGAGGGGCTATGTAGCTTGGGCCTCATCTTGTGCTTTATGGGTTGAAAGCATACTAAATCCATGCTCATTTCTCTATGGATGAGTGCACACACAGCATCGCATATCAGGCAAGGAACTCGACACTAAGCACAAAATATTACATAGGCAAGTACAGATTCAAGCACAAAATGTGATGTGTGCACAAATTGAAAAACTCGATGGTTGCAATCAGAATCATCAAATGTCAAAAGACCAATACATTAATCAATGTTTCCTTGGCTCTTAGCCAAAATAGAGTTACATAGCTATATTTTGGGACAGTAAGTCACCATCATTAGCATGGCGTTTAGGATCATCATGCTCAGGAGCAGTGTCAGCACCAGGAATGGTCTTTGTCGCTTCAACAATAGTATTCTTCATACTTTCCACACACACAGGTGTTTCCTCATATACTTCCACAACAAGATTATGGGCATGCGTAGGAGATTTCTTGAGCCTCTTGGATGACGCTTTCTCACATGACTTAGTTTCTTTGCTTTGCCTACGTCAAGATGTCCTGTAAGGTCTCCTCACATGCTTCCTCGACAAAAATTCTTGCACATAGACATCATGGCATTTTAGAGAAGAAACTTGACACCAAGAACAATATTTTACATTACACAAACTGAAATGTCAAAATGGCAACAAACCAATGCATCATTCGATGTTTTCATAAGAATACTTTGAAACGATGAATCACCCGTTAGCATGGCCAACATGCTTAGGATCACGTGCAACCTGAGATCGTGTGACCCTCGTTGGGGCTTGCTTTCCTTCATTGCCTTTCTATCGCTTCGCCAGTTTCAAGAAGTCCTGCAAGGTGTCTCCACATGCTTTATCCACATTACTTGGTATCTGTCGATCTGTACCAATATCAAGTGACCTCTTGGGTGAAGATGCTGCTAAAACAGTAGGAAACACTTAACAATATCAAGTGACCTCTTGGGTGAAGATGCTGCTAAAACAGTAGGAAACACTTAACAACTATTAAAAAATCTAAAACTACTAATTGTTAGGTACTACCATTTTTTACCTGTGCTATGAAGACCAACATTTTTGGCAACATTTTGAACCATGGAAGAGCCTTCAACAGCAACATCCCAAGGGTCATCGACATTGGCTGAGTTCAAGTGTGCTCTTGAGTGGGCTAGAAACGGACCTGGTTGGGCCACTTTCAAGTGATACTCTCCTAGGTGAAGGTGCTAAAAAAATAGTAGAGAAAATTTAGCAACTATTATCAACTCTTAATACAACTTTAAACACAAGAGCCATATTTATTACTACAATTATTAACACAACAACTATTAGCACAACTATTAACAACAGCTATTAGAAAAGCTATTAGTACTTAAGTCTATTAGCATGCTTATTAGTTGTTGCTATTAGCACAACTATTAACACATGTTGTTAATAGTTGTTGCTATTAGCACAACTATTAACACATGTTTAGAATTTAGGACTTAACAACAACTATTAAAGGCTATTAGCACATCTATTAAAAGCTATTAGCACACTTATTAAAAGTTATTAACATAGCTATTAGCATAAGTTTAGAGTTTAGGACTTAAAGATAATTAGGGTTTAGAGTTACCACAGCTATTAGCACACCTAGGGATAGCTATTAGCATAACATGCATATTAAAATCCTATTAGCACAACATGCATACCCACAACTATTAGCGCATTTGCTAGTAGCTATTAGCACAAGCATATTAAAAACTAATAACATCTATTACACAGTTGTTGGTAGCTATTAGCACAACATGCATATTAAAAGCCTATGCACAACTATTATCAGATATTACCTCAGCTATTAGCAGCTATTAGTAGAATTAGGACTTACCAAAGCTACTAACAACTATTACCATAGCCATCAACATCTATCATCACAGCCATTAACAGATATTAAAAACTAATAATATCTATTACACAGTTGTTGGTAGCTATTAGCACAACATGCATATTAAAAGCCTATGCACAACTATTATCAGATATTACCTCAGCTCTATTAGCAGCTATTAGTAGAATTAGGACTTACCACAACTACTAACAACTATTACCATAGCCATTAACATCTATCATCACAGCCATTAACAGATATTACTGGTAGCTGACTATTAAAAGAAATTAGGGTTTAGGATTTAATAGCAAGATTAACAACTATTAACATATATATTAATAGCTATTACATAGCTATTAAAGCACATCTGTTGGTAGTTATTAGCACAACAAGCATATTAAAAACTATTAACATCTATTACATAGCTATTAGTAGATATCAATAGCTATAGGCAGCTTTCAACATCTACTAGTAGTAGTTAGTAGCTATAGGTAGCTATCAACATCTATTTATTTCGATTAACAGCTATTGAGAGCTTCTAGGAAACTACAAACATCTAATAATACAACTATTAGCCGATTGACTTGAGAACTAGCTATTAGAAAAATTATTTGGGATATACCTGGTGGGTCAGGTTCTTAGACATGGGTTTGTAATCAAGCAACATAATCTTTACAGCATGAGGGATCTTTTGGCTATAGCTTGTTGCCAAGAAACAATCCTTACGAAGGCACAATATGGCAAAGCAGAAGATGTGGTATATGGATGATTACATGGTAGCAGGTAAACACCCATAACCATCTCATCTTCTAACCCTAAGCCACATGCTGTACAAGAACCTTACAAACTCCACATCAACATCCCCTATTGACTGTTGAGATTCAAGCTCGATGTCAGTATGAGCCAGCTATGCTATGTGCTGGCAGATTAGGTAGGAACATGTGTGAGACATAAATGACCGCGTGTCCAGCTGGTCATAGTGTGTGGACATTAGCTAGGGTTAGTAGAGTGTGGACACAACTCATTGTGTGTTGTGTGGATAATGGATTAGTGCATTATGCTTTGTGTGAGAGTGGACATGGCTTCCCTCTATAGTTAGGGTTTGCAATATACATTAGGGTTTGCTCCTGTGTGTGTGTCTCCTCCTCCTCTACCGTTCTTTCAACATGGTATCAGAGCCTTGTGCTGTTTATTAGGGTTTATGAGTGAGTGAGTGAAGAGGGAAGAAGAAGCTGTGAAAAGAAGCTGTGAAGCTTGCCATTGGAGCTGTGAAGCTTGGAGCACACCGAATCTTATCAGATCTGAAAGCTTGGCCTACCGGGTAAGGTCCTCTAAACATCCTTGAGCGGATTGCAGGTGAAACAGGCAAAAGCAAAGCAAAATAGAGCAAATCAAAGCAAAGCAAAATTCTGGTTTTTGAAGCTTTCCATTAAAGCTTGGGAACATTGATGTATGGTGGAAATACGTGTGATTCTGTCAATGCAAGTTGCCTAGACTTGATTGCACCATTACATTGCGATTTGGAGCCTTGGAAGGCGTGTCGATTCAGGGTATCCCGCACTGCGTGAGTCAGTTCATCTTGGATGATTATTACAGGTTGATTTTCTACATCAAAATTGGAGTTTGTTGGCTACCTTGAAGTATCTGGAACATTCATTGGAGTGTGGTTGAGCTGAGGAAGGCTCATTTACAGATTTGAAGTGTGCGGAAGGTGTACGCATTGAGCAACATGTCGGATAATCCAGTTCAGATAGTTGGTGAAAAGCTGGATAGGAAGACTGAGCTACCTCGGCAACCTACACAGCAGCAGCTTATTGCTCATAAGCAATGGTCAGAGAGAGCATTCAAAGTGCTGCATTATTTGTCTATATGCATTTCTGATGCTATGCTCATACACATTCAGGATGCTGAGAATCCCAAAGATGCATGGGATACTTTGGTCAAGATGTTTGATACAGATACGAGTGCTCGCAAGTCTCAATTGCGACAGCAGATACACAATGTGAAAGGAATAAAAGGAGCATACATGATTATGTGCAAGAAATCAAGAAGTTTGCAGATGCATTGGCCACAATAAATGCCCCCATATGCCTGATGATGATTTGGTGGATATTACCTTGCGTGGTCTTGGCAAGGAATACAAATCTTTTGATACATCTATCTCCGTGAGGAGTACAGGTTTACCCGACTTCGATGAGTTGGTTTCACTCTTATTGGTTGAGGAAATCAAGCTCAGTGATTCATTTCTAGATGCATCTACTAGCCATGATGATGGCAGAAATCAGGCTTTCTACTCGCAGAGAGGCTTTAGAGGTAGGGGGAGATTCGCATCACGTGGACGTGGTGGTAATGGTCGTGGATGGCAGGATAGACCTCCACAACAGAATTTTCAGCCTTCTTATGGTGCTCGAGGTGGTCGTGGTTATGCACCTCAGCGAGGCAGAGGTACCCCCCGTGGTCGAGGACGTTGGCAAGGCCAACAAAATGCTATGCAAGATGTGGAATGCCATTATTGTGGCAAATATGGTCATATGGCGAGAGATTGCTTTCGCAAACAGAATGATTTGAGAGGGGGAAGAGCACAACGTGGTGGTCATTATGGTGGAAACTATGCACAACATGGTGGTAACTATGCATCAAGTAGCAATGATGGAACTGCAAATCATTTGTTTGCCATGAAGCATGTTGTGGATTCTATGACAACAAATGCTGAGAATGATGATACATGGTATATGGACTGAGGAGCATCAAATCATATGACATGCCATGGTGAATGGTTTGAGCACATGAAGCCAATGGATGTCAAAGGCTATGTGGAAACAGGTGATGATACCCAGCATGTCATTACACATGTTGGAAGTGTACCATTGGTCATGCATAATGGTCAGACAAAGTCTATGTCAGATGTGCTGTATGTGCCTTCGATCACTAAAAGCTTGGCCTCAGTTGGTCAAATGGTAGAACAGGGATTACAAGTTAGATTCAATGAGCATGGATGCTTCGTTGAAGACTTCAAACATGGATGTAGAGTGATTGCTAAAGGCAAGAAAGAAGGAAGACTGTTTAAGCTGGATGCTGGAATTCCTGAGCTAAAATCAGCCATGTTCTCAAAGAGCAGGAATGTGGTACAGGATATTGATATGTGGCATAAGAGGATTGGACATGTCAATATACAGAGATTAAAGAACATGCAAACAAGAGGCATTGTCAATGGTTTGCCTAGGTTCAAATATGATGGACATATGCATGTTTGTGAAGCCTGTCAGTTTGGGAAGCAGGCAAGATTGAGATTTCCTAGAGAAGGAAATATGAGTAACAGGCCACTTGAGATAGTACGCAGTGATGTATGGGGTCCTGCACAAAACCCATCTATCAAAGGCAGTTTATACTATGTTACATTCATTGATGACTTTAGCAGGATGACATGGATATACTTTCTGAAAGAGAAGAGTGAAGTGTTGGAAAAATTCATGGATTTCAAAGCTTTTGCAGAAAAGCAGTATGGCTGTTGGATTAAATGTCTGAGGACAGATGGAGGTGGTGAATACACCTAAAAAGCTTTTGAGCATTTCTTGAGGAAGCATGGAATAAGGAGACAGCTGACTTGCAGGTATACACCTCAGCAGAATGGTGTGGCTGAGAGAAAGAATAGAGTCATATGTGAAGTGGCAAGGGCAATGCTTAATGAAAAGAGCATGCCAGATTACTATTGGGCAGAAGCATGTGCTACTGCAGTATATATATTGAACAAAACACCTACAGCAGCCATTCATGGAAGCACGCCAGAGATGTGGCTTACAGGTTACAGGCCAGACATTGGACATCTTAAAGTTTTTGGATGCATAGCTTATGTGCATGTGCCTGATGAAAGAAGAAGGAAGTTGGATCCTAAAGCAGAGAAATGTGTATTTGTTGGATATGCACAGGATCGAAAGGCCTACAAGTGTTATAATCCACAAACTAGACAAGTGGTCATCTCACGTGATGTGGTGTTTGATGAGCTTGCTAGTTGGTATAAAGCAAAAGATGAGGGTGTTATTGAGTCACTTGAGGCTGATGTACATGTGAACTTGCCATCACAAGCAAGTTCTAGTTCTACTACTATGTCTGGGCCAGCAGCACAGCTTCTGCTACTCTCAGCAGAAGCTGAGAGTAGCAGTGTACGTCCATGGTCAGGACGTTTGAGGCATGAGAGTGTAAGCACTGGGAGTAGTGCTATGGATAAAGGCAAAAAGAAAGTCGAAGGAATTGGAATCACAGGATATGAGTCATCCAGTTTTGAAAGTTTGGATGAGGAGCTTGGCATACCTATTTTACGCACACCTGGTGCTAGGCAGGACAGATATGTGCCACCACATGCTAGAGTTACAGGTGTACAGAGTGACCCGCAGGCATTGCGGAGATCCCAGAGAGTCAGATATCCTGTTTTGACAGGTTGACATATAGAGATTTTGCTATGCACTATGCATACATGACATCTATGGTGAAGCATGTGGAACCTACATGCTATACAGAGGCTATTGGAGAGCATGTATGGGAAAAAGCAATGGATGTGGAGATGGACGCATTGGTCCATAATGATACATGGGACTTGGTTGCATTACCAAAGGACAAGAATGTTATTGGATGTAAATGGGTTTACAAAGTGAAGTGCAAATCTGATGGTTCTATTGAGAGACATAAAGCTAGATTGGTAGCAGAGGGTTATGCACAAACCCAAGGATTGGATTATGATGAGACGTTTAGTCCAGTGGCTAAGATGGGCACAGTGAGAGCAGTCATTGCTATGGCTGCAGCTAATGGCTGGGAAATGCATCAGATGGATGTTAAGAATGCATTTCTGAATGGAGATCTACAAGAGGAAGTATACATGGCACAGCCAGAAGGGTATGTACACCCTAGATATCCCACTCACGTATGCAGGTTGAAAAAGGCATTGTATGGTCTGAAGCAAGCACCACGTGCTTGGAGTGATAAGATGAGCAGATATCTTATCTCACTTGGTTTTCAGATTTCTACAGCAGATTCTTCACTATATGTGAAGAAGACTCAGCATGGGATTGTTTTACTAGTCATCTATGTGGATGACTTGATTATCACAGGTGATCATGGTGCAGATGTGATGCATGTCAAGAAAGCTTTGAGTGGGCAATTTGACATGAAAGATCTTGGTGAGTTGAGATATTTCCTTGGCATTGAAGTGGTGAAAGATCATGCAGGTACTTGGTTAGTACAGTGCCAATATGCATTGGATATGTTGGCAAAGTATGGCATGACAGGGTGTAAGCCTATGAGTACACCATTGGAGCAAAATGTGAAGTTGCGGGCTGATTATGGCGAGGAATTGGATGATCCTTCTATGTACAGAAAGATGGTTGGTAGTCTCATATATATGACTATCACACGCCCGGATTTGAGTTATGCGGTGGGGCTAGTTAGCCAGTTTATGCAGAGCCCCAGGAAACCACATTTGGATGCAGTGAGACGCATCATGAGATATGTGAAGACCACAGCACATTATGGTCTATTTTATGAGAGTGGTAAAAGCTTGGACATACATGGCTACACAGATGCTGATTGGGCAGGTAGCGCATATGATAGGAGGTCTACTAGTGGATATGCTTTTACTTGGAAGTGCTGTGGTGAGTTGGAGTAGCAAAAAGCAACCTACAGTTGCTTTATCCAGTACAGAGGAGCAGCCATTGCTACTTGTGAGGCTATATGGTTAAAGAGTCTCTTGACAGATTTATGTGAGCCTCTTGATGGGAAAGTTGTCATTCATTGTGACAACATGAGCAGTATACAGTTGGCAAAGAATCCAGTGTTTCATGCGAGGACCAAACACATAGAGGTCCATTATCACTTGTCTCAGAGAGAAGGTGCTGGATGGTTCAGTTGATCTTCAGTATGTGAAGACTGATGAGCAGGTGGCTGATATCTTTACGAAGCCACTTAGCAGGGAGAAGTTTGAGTACTTCCGGACTATGTTGGGAGTACATGCGATGAGCTTGAGGGGGAGTGTTGAGAGTCTTGATATCCCAAGCTCATCTACATCTTCATCGGCAGTACATCATGATCTTGAGAGGGGCTGTTGAGATTCAAGCTCGATGTCAGTATGAGCCAGCTATGCTATGTGCTGGCAGATTAGGTAGGAACATGTGTGAGACATAAATGACCGCGTGTCCAGCTGGTCATAGTGTGTGGACATTAGCTAGGGTTAGTAGAGTGTGGACACAACTCATTGTGTGTTGTGTGGATAATGGATTAGTGCATTATGCTTTGTGTGAGAGTGGACATGGCTTCCCTCTATGGTTAGGGTTTGCAATATACATTAGGGTTTGCTCCTGTGTGTGTGTCTCCTCCTCCTCTACTGTTCTTTCAACATTGAAAAAGTTATCTTTAACTCAAACTCCAGCTCTCTAGGAACCACCTGCCCTTTTATAACAGTCTCAGCAAGTTTTGAGCACTCCTCTATAACCTTGCCAGCACTCCTCTATAACCTTGCCAGCAAGTTTTGAGCACTCCTCTATAACCTTGCCAGCATCTATCACCTCCACTTTCGGGTCAATAGCAACATAGTCTGCACTTTTCTCAACTTCAAAAAGATAATGGTCCACTGCCTTGGCATTCTTAGACACCTCTTACACAGTGATCTGTAACAAATATACTTCCCCTAGCATGACATGTTGAGATATCGAGCTCATCTAGTGAGGCGGTGGGCACTGATCACCCGCCTGGGGGATAGGCCCCACACTTACACCACTGGCATGGTTGGTGAGATCATGGGTGGGATGACAGGCTGTGTGACAGTCATTCTAGAGACGGGCATAGTTATAGCGCCAGCTCATTTAGTTGGGTTCACACTATACATTAGGAACTCAATGGAGTCTTTTTGGGCCCTTTAATTTGCCATGAGGTTATGGAAACGTTTAACTTTTTGACAAATAGGAGCCCGCCATGTAAGCAAAAACCAATGGTTTGTAAGAGAGGTGTAAGAGTGGTCAAAGGGTGCACTTTTTCCCCCAAAAAGGGGAGGGGGCAATTTTACAATTTTCGGACCTCCATAACTTCTACATATAAGCTCCGATTTGAGCGGAGATTACAGATCCATGATCTACGCATCAAGAGCTTTCCATAGATATGTTACATGATATGGTTTTATCCACTAGATTTTAAATTCCATTTTTCCCCCAAAATTCAAATTCGAATAAAGTAGCCGTTTTGAAGCTTCAAATTAGAAAACGTTTCTTCTTAAGAGAAAAGGTTTGACTCCCTTAAACTGCCAAATAAAAGGGCCCAAGAAGACTCCATTGAGTTCCTAATGGAGAACCCTAGTATGTATTTGGTTGAGTACCTTTTCATATTGTGTGTACCCTTATCTTTGTATATGGTGTGTTGAGTGTTGTGTGAAGAAGAAGAAGATTTTCAGCCTCTCACCTTGTATGTTCTCCTTTAGGGTTTTGTGAGTGTGTGTGTGCTTGCAAGAGCTCAAGCTCTCTTCTCCCCTACATCTTTTCATGGTATCAGAGCAGCCTGGTTCATGCTAAGGGCTGAGCTACAAGAAGAGAGAAGCACAGGAAGCGGTACGACGAGGGTAAGAGCTTCATCTACTCTTCCCTATTTGTGTTGGCAGACTACATCCTTGTCGGGAGCTCTATGGGAGGCACTGGCAAACAATCTCTAACTGAGGAGCTTAAAGCTATAGGGAAACTATATTGTCCTATTGGACTTAATTTTTTGGGCCAAAAACGTGTTTCGGGCCTCCATTTTTCAGAAAGTAGGCGATTTCGAGTACTGCGGGTAAGTCATCGACTCTATGCAGAACTCAGTTTTTCTTAAGAACTAAAGGAAGACAAATTGGTTGTGCAGACACATTGTGTGTGCTACAAGGAGGTGCCATTGGGTGTATGTATGCACATTGAGGCTGTTGAAATTTGAGCTAAATGATGAACTATGGTGGATCAAACACTAGAATCAGCATAATTAACAAAGTGATTAGCAAGTGATTAAGACGTAATTAGTGAATAATTAGCACATAGATTAATGTAGGCATGGATACTCAAAAACCAGCAAATTCTCATTAGGGCTATGCCTCAATTTATAGAGTTTACATCAAGCATCAAATCCCATTGATTTCTCCATGATTCACTCCCTGAATATCTCCACCTCTTGCCTGATTCTCTCCACCTCTTCTCTTTTCCCTGATTATCTCCCAGAATAACTCCACACTCCTAAATTCCCTCATGCTACCCATTATTCTCTCCCAGTAGATTCTCCTAACCTTTTCACAGGTTCTTTCACAATTACATCTCCTCTTTTACAGCCTCTATCCAAGAGCTTGTTCCCACACACACCCTTTTCACTTGTATATTTCAACACCTCCCCTCAAGTGAATAATCCTAACACACCTGGACCCTGTATCAAGTTTCCCTCTTACTTGATAGCCCGCGACCAGTGCCTCAAGTCCCTAAACTCCATAGTCCTTGACACACTCTCTCTCTATGTGTCCAAGGCTACTATAAGTGCCCGCGACCTTGACTAAAGTGCTCACACATACATCTACCACTTGGCCTACATCATCGGTGGCTCAGAGGTGGTTTTACTTTATTGGGGCAGGTTACATTGGGTTGTGGGTTCTCTCTCTCTCTCTCTCAGAAAAGATGATCCGACTCCACTTCTCTTGGAGCCTCCATGAAGTTTGCCGATGTCGTTCCTTCTTCACTGGGTTTGCTGTAGCAGTCTCTCGCCATGTGTCCTGGCTTTCCACATTTGTGGCAAGTGAAGGTCCTCCCTCCTACTCTGCCTCTTCCTCGTCCTCGTCCTCGAGAGAATCCTCCTCGGGTGAAGAATGCTTTTTCCTCTCCTGCTGTTGAGTCGAGCTCTTTCTTCTCTTTGCCTCTGCTCTCTTGCTCCAGTAGAGCTGCTTCTATCTCGTGTATCTTCAGTTCAGGCACATTCTTTAGTGTTGCTACAATGTTTTCATAATCTCCTTTATCCACACTCTTCAAAAGTACAGCTAATGCTTCATCATCTTCTACCTTTTTGCCAATAGCTGCCAGCTGTTGCTTAATGCTTTTATATTTGTTCAAGTGTGTGATTAAGGGTTCACTTTCCTTCATGTCCAATTTGTAAAATTGCATTAATAGATTTATCTTGGAATTTTTTGCTTGTGTACCAAATAATTTATTGAGTTCATCCCATGCATCTTTTGCCCACTGTATCCCTATGATATGATGGATGATCTCATCATTTAAACTGAGTGCAATAAGCCCCAATGCTTTTTCATTCCTACTCTGCCACTCATTTTTCCCTCTCTCTGGGCATTCATCTCTCCCTTCAACTAATCCCCACAGATTTTTCCTCATCAGCAAATACATGGTTTTTGTTTGCCATGTATAAAACTGTTCTCCATTAAATTTGGCTATTTCCTGTGCTGAATTCATGGTGATGTGAAGGGGGTCTTACCTCTTGATCCAAATTCAAGATTCAAGGGCAGTGTCTACCCTTTTACAACTCAATCTGGTGTTTAATAGATGATTACAACAATTTTATCAGCATAAAATCACCAGAAATTACATTAAATTGAGAGTAACCAATTTGTACGGGATGGTTGGAGTATCAAACCAACTCCGATTTGCAATCTAAAGCTTTAGGGATCTGTATCAGATACCTAATGGTTAATTTGAACCCTCAATTGCACCAAAGTACAGTGATTAGCACTGATTAATCACTGATTAGCAAATTAATGCTCTGGTTTGTGTGCAAAAAACAGAGTATGCGGGGAGCCCAGATCTGATGCCTTCCACTTCAAATGAGCTCAAATGCTTTCAAAGGCATCAATAGCAATGAGTCTAGTAGAGGATTAAGCCAAGAAACACAAGATTTGACCAAATAATGAAAGCTTAATCTCTGTTTTACCAAAGTCACCTGCAGATTTGATGAAGAGCTTTGATCTCTCTGTAGACTTGATGAAACTCAATTCTGACTTCACCAGCTTGTAGAGCATGCTTGATTACCCCTTGGGCTAAGAGGAATTAGAGAGCTTTGACCTGTGGAAGTTGCAATGTCACAAACATCTCAGAAAACAGGCGCCGGCGAAAATCGCGATTTCTCCTAATTTCTTTGGCGGTTTGCTGCGCCGTTTTGATGGGCTAGTAGCCAAGAGTGTTGGCTAGCTTAAGCTAGAAGGGCATAGCCTAATAGTGAGTGTGCATAGAGAATAGAGTCCTCCACTGGCTGGGGGTGAAGGGGAAGAGTGAAAACTCACTAAAAAATTGATTTTTTGCTAATTATCTTACTAATCCTGATTAATTCACTAATGGGCTCATAAATCTGGTTGATTCTAGGCATGGCTCTGATACCATGTTGTAATTTGAGCTAAATGATGAACTATGGTGGATCAAACACTAGAATCAGCATAATTAACAAAGTGATTAACAAGTGATTAAGACGTAATTAGTGAATAATTAGCACATAGATTAATGTAGGCATGGATACTCAAAAACCAGCAAATTCTCATTAGGGCTATGCCTCAATTTATAGAGTTTACATCAAGCATCAAATCCCATTGATTTCTCCATGATTCACTCCCTGAATATCTCCACCTCTTGCCTGATTCTCTCCACCTCTTCTCTTTTCCCTGATTATCTCCCAGAATAACTCCACACTCCTAAATTCCCTCATGCTACCCATTATTCTCTCCCAGTAGATTCTCCTAACCTTTTCACAGGTTCTTTCACAATTACATCTCCTCTTTTACAGCCTCTATCCAAGAGCTTGTTCCCACACACACCCTTTTCACTTGTATATTTCAACAGAGGCCACTGGTTGTGACATTTGAGTGTAGTACAATACCGTTGTTGCAGAAAATACAACAGCTTGTGCAGGACAAACTAGAGTGTTGTTTCTGGTAAATTTGTGTGTCTGGCAAGATGTTAAATGATGGCATAAACTAGATTGTTGCTGAGAACGTTGACAAGAACAACTTCCATGCTTGGAGGTCCAGGTTGACAAATTTCCTGATGGGAAAGGGTTATTGGGACTACATAGAAGGTGAGCATGAAGCGCAATAGAGATATCGGAGATCAATCTGACTGCTGGCAGATGTGAAAGAGTTCAAGGATTGGAACCAAGGAGCCAGAAAAGTTATGTATTGGCTCTCTATCAGTATACAGGACACCATGATTGGGCACATATAGGATGCTAAGTCCCCCAAGGAGGCATGGGACACCTTGGTAAAACTCTATGAAACGAATACCAAGGCACAAAAGATACAGTTGAAGAATGAACTTCATATACTGTGGAGAAAAAGAGTATGTCTGTGAATGACTATGCATTGAAGATCAAGGGTATTGTGGAATCCCTTGCATCTATTGGTGTTTCAGTAGATGATGATGATAAGGTGGAAGTCTGTCTACATGGTCTCAGACCAAATACAAGGCATCAAGACGTCTATTCAGACTCGAGAAAACATTCCAAATTTCACAGATTTGGTGTCTATGTTGATTATAGAAGAGAAGAGCTTGGGTGAAGACCAATAGTCTTCACAAAACAAAAACAGTTGAGAGCAACAGGCCTTCTACACAAGTTTAGGAAGAGGATGAGGTAGAGGAGGCCGTGGACGTGGCCGAACAGGTAATGAGAATTATGGCCAGCACAGTAGCAACAACAATAGTCCCAGAATTCACAACAACAACACGCAGATCGAAGAGGCCAATTCAGAGGCAGGGGGAGTCAAAGAGGTCGTGGAAATTGGCAAAGGCAGTATAATGATACACGTGGATGCTTTTATTGTGGGGTAAGCATGGACATGTGCAGGCAGATTGTTATAAGAAGCAGGCTGACATGCCAAATGAAAAATCGTAGCAAAACAACTATGCATCCTCGAGCAGAAAAAACAATGAGGATAATGAAAGGTTGTTTGTTATGCAACATGTCAATGCCATGTTTGAAATTGTTGAAGCAGCACATAAAGATGATGTATGGTACGTTGATTCAGGTGCTTCGAAGAACCACATGACAAGTCATGGGGAGTGGTTCAAGGAGATGAAAAACCTTGAAAGACCAGGTTTTGTGAAAACAGGGGATGACACTGCTCATCCAATTTTCCATGTTAGAGATGTGTCATTGTTTATGCAGCAGGATGGCAAAGTGAAGTACCTTGTAGATGTACTTCATGTTCCAAACATAACAAAGAATCTGGTTTCAGTTGGCCAGATGATTGAGCAGGGTTTGGAGGTTCGATTTAACCCTAATCGTTGTTATGTTGAAGACTTTAAAGATAAGTGCAGGTTGGTTGCAAAAGGCAACAGAGTGGGCAGAATGTTTACATTGAATGTAAACATGCCTGAAGTGAGTGCTACAATGTTTGCAAATGGTTCAAGAATTGTTGCAGACACAGACATTTGGCATAAAAGAATTGGACATGTGAATGTGTAGAGAATGAAGTCTATGAAGACTAAAGGAATTGTGACAGGGCTGCCAAAGTTTAAAGTTGAAGGTATGCAGAAAATATGTGAAGCATGCCAATTTGGAAAGCAAACAAAGCATTTCCACGTGACAAAAAAATGTGAGCAGAAATGCACTAAATGTTGTGCATTCAGATGTATGGGGTCCTACAAAGACCATGTCTATGGGAGGCTGCAGGTATTATGTGACATTTATTGATGACCACACAAAGAAAGTGTGGGTATACTTCATGAAGGAGAAGAGTGAGGTGTTCACTCATTTTCAAAATTTTAGAGTTATGGTTGAAAAGCAAACACGGAAACAGGTAAAGTGCCTAAGGTCAGATGGAGGGGGAGAGTGCTTATCCAATGAGTTCTCTGAATTTTTGCAGAAGAATGGTATTCAGAGACAGTTTACATGTAGATACACTCTGCAACAAAATGGAGTTACTGAGCGGAAAAATAGGTACATTGCTGAGATTGCGCGAGCATTGATGGGAGAGAAGAATATGCCGCATAGCTATTGGGATGAGGCTGTTTCTATAGCAGTTTACATCATGAACAGGACTCCAACTACAGCCATACATGATATAACTCCAGAGGAGAGGTTTACTGGCAGAAAACTTGATTTGTCTCATCTGAAAGTCTTTGGATGGGGTTTACTGGTAGAAAACCTGATTTGTCTCATCTGAAAGTCTTTGGATGCATTACATATGTGCATGTGCCAGATGAGCTGAGAACTAAGCTGGATCCAAAAGCTGAAAAATGTGTGTTTATTGGGGTATTCCCTTGTTGAGAAAAAGGGATACAGGTGTTATAACCCTGCTACACGTGAGTTGAGGGTAAGCAGGGATGTTGTTTTTGATGAGATGAGCAGCTGGTATGCTGCTGAAAGAGAAGCTGTTGTGGGGGCTGATGTGAGTGAAAATGTGGTTGCATAGAATACCAGTCAGCAATCACAGTCTTTGAGTGGACCAGGAGAGTCCTCATCTAGTGGTTCAGTTGATAGACCATGGAGTGGCAGGCTGCGTTAATACCAGTCCTGCAAATGTGATTAGTACATCACATAAATGTAAAGAGAAAGTGGTTGAGCATCTTAGTATGCTTGACATTTCTGCAGGGCATTCTCATGTTGATGGAGAGTCTAGTGGCTCAGAGATGAGCCTTGATGAGGATCTTGGGATACCAACTCTATGAGAACACTTGGTGTAAAGAAGGCTATGGAAGCCATGAATGCAAAGCTGCAAAGATATGGGAGAGTGAAGAATCCTATGCAGAGGTTTACCTATGATTGTTATGTGGCACATCACTATGCATACATGGCAAAAGTTGTACAGGTTGTAGAGCCCACATGCATTGATGAGGCTATTGGAAATGTGTGTTGGGAGAAAGCTATGGATGAGGAGATGGATGCACTCTACGAAAATGAGACTTGGGATTTAGTGCAATTGCCTGAAGGCAAGAAAGCCATTGGATGCAAGTGGGTGTACAAAGTAAAACATAACAATGATGGAAGCATAAGCAGGTACAAGGCTAGATTGGTAGCCAAAGGATATGCGTAGACATATGGCATTGATTATGAGAAAACTTTCAGCCCAATTGCCAAGATGGCAATAGTGAGAGTTGTGATAGTAGTGGCTGCGTCAAAGCAATGGTCTTTACATCAGATGGATGTAAAGAATGCATTCTTGGATGGGGATTTGCAGGAAGAGGTGCATATGTTGCAGCCACCTGGTTATGAGGATGTGGGTCACCCCGAGCATGTTTGCAGGTTGAAGAAAGGCTTGTATGGCTTAAAACAAGCACCAAGAGCATGGTCTGACAAGATTTCTGAATATCTTGTCATTATTGGCTTTCATGTAGCCAATGCAGATTTCTCGTTGTATGTGAGACACAGTGATAGAGGGGTTGTGCTTGGTTATCATCTATGTACCTGATCATTACGGGGGACCATGATGCAGAGATCTTTGATATAAAGATCTTGCTTAGATAGAAGTTTGAGATGAAGGATCTAGGGGAGCTCAGATATTTCTTGGGCATTGAGGTGATTAGGTCACCACATGGTATTGGATTACTGCAGAGATAGTATGGCTTGGACATGTTGTCCAAGTATGGTATGACAGGATGTAAGCCTATCCCATTGGATCAGAATGGCAAGTTGAGTCAGGAGAGATTTTGGAGGATCCTACTATGTATAGGCACGTAGTAGGAAGCTTGATCTACATGATGATCACCAGGCCAGATTTGAGCTATGCTGTTGGGTTGGTGAGTCAGTTTATGCAGGTTCCTCGGAAGCCGCATTTGGATGCATTGAGACGCATACTAAGGTATGTGAGGTCTACTTTGCATTGTGGACTATTTTATGAAACTGGGACAGAGATATGTGTACATGGGTACACAGATGCTGATCGGACTGGTGGTATGTCAGATAAAAGATCTACTAGTGGCTTCATGTTTTCTTTGGGAAGTGCTGCTGTGACTTGGAGCAGCAAGAAGTAGCCTACGGTTTCTCTATCCAGTACAGAGGCCGAGTACAGAGGTGCTGCTATGGCAGCATGTGAGGTAGCTTGGTTGAGAAAGCTACTTGCAGATTTGGGTCTATCAATGTTGGATAGACAAGTTGTCATTTTTTGTGACAACATTAAAAGTATACAGTTGGCCAGGAACCCAGTTTTTCATGCTCACACGAAGCATATAGAGGTCCACTACCATTTTGTCAGAGAGAAGGTTTTGGCAGGAGACGTTAACCTTGTTTATGTTAGCACACAAGATCAGGTTGCTGACATCTTCACCAAAGCATTGGGTATAGAGAAGCTCTGCAGATTCAGGGCTTTGCTTGGTGTACATGAGATGGAGTTGATCTTGAGGGGGAGTGTTGAGATATCAAGCTCATCTAATGAGGTAGTGGACACTGATGACCCGCCTGGGGGATAGGCCCCACACTTACACCACTGGCATCTTCACCAAAGCATTGGGTATAGAGAAGCTCCGCAGATTCAAGGCTTCGCTTGGTGTACATGAGATGGAGTTGAGCTCGAGGGGGAGTGTTGAGATATCAAGCTCATCTAATGAGGCAGTGGTGGACACTGATGACCCGCCTGGGGGATAGGCCCCACACTTACACCACTGGCATGGTTGGTGAGATCATGGGTGATATGCGGCCAGTGGGATGACAAGCTGTGTGACAGCCATTCTAGAGACTAGCATAGTTATAGTGCCAGCTCATTTAGTTGGGTTCACACTATAGAGAACCCTAGTATGTATTTGGTTGTACATTTTCATATTGTGTGTACCCTTATCTTTGTATATGGTGTGTTGAGTGTTGTGTGAAGAAGAAGAAGATTTTCAGCCTCTCAGCTTGTGTGTTCTCCTTTAGGGTTTTGTGAGTGTGTGTGTGCTTGCAAGAGCTCAAGCTCTCTTCTCCCCTACATCTTTTCATGACATATATCCAACAAGCCAAATGTATCACCTCTAACTATCCTAATGGGTAGCATACACAATCCAGCCCTCCGTCTCGATTTCCTCTCCTGATACACAACTGTCATAATAGCGTTAGTAGAAAAAGTCAAAGGGTCCTTTAACTTCACCTTCTCTCTGATTGCTCCACACAGCCCTTTAACTTTCTTCAAAAAAACTAGAGGACCCTGATTCCCTCCCAAGGTCTTTAGCATTTTCCTCTACCAACAAAATTTGGCACCTCTTCATCCTCTCTTTAGCTCAACCTTGTCTGCTTTCTGCACACCCTTCCCATACCTTCTCACTTAGGTTTCTCTCAAGCCATCCCAACTTGCTCTCTTAGCATCTAAGGCACCATACTCAAACCATTCCAAAGTTGCATCCTTTAGCAAACAAATTGACCAAATTTATCATGTAGACATCATCATCTCTGCTTTTCAAAGTAGCCAACTCAACAATCCTCAGAAACACAACAACAACTCCCTTCTCACCTCTAAACACATCATATCCCAAATAAGCCATTGGTCCTGAATTGATCAGCAAATGGAATCCAACTTGCTGACCAAATCCCTAAATAGAAGCCTTCATGATGTGTGGCCTTTAAGTGATGGCCTCTACTACACCACCTACAGACACAAAAGAAGAAGACAAAGTGGGATTAGAACTGAGGGCCACTAGAATCCCAACTCTAAGGGCTCCAACTAGACCTGCACCTATCCCCAATCCTCCTCTAAGGGACACTTCAAAACCCTCCCAACCTCCCCATGTGATCCAGCTGATCCCACAATAGTCCTCCCAGGTCACCAAAAGCTTTTATCACACCAAAACCCTCCCAACCTCCCCATGTGATCCATTTGATTCCCCAATAGTCCTCCCATGTTAGCATAGGTCACTAAAAGCTTTCATCACTCACCTAAAAGCCCCTCTTGAGACTACAACTAATTTCCAGCTGACCAAAATCACTATGTAGAAACTGGTTCTCAGTCGGAATCAGAAGAGAAAGTATAGAGAGTCAGTTCATCAGGGATGTCAATTAAAGGTGGAAAAGCCTTAGATTAGTTTGTCTAAGCCTAGGAGAAGTGCCTATGTGCCCTGACTGATAGATTAATACCAGTCCAGTAGATAGAAGACTAGTAAGCTAAAGGTATTTCTGAGGAAGAAGTGAGTTGGTTGTCGTCCAACTGAGGAAAGTCGTGAGGGATCCTTGATTGGTTTGAATGTCTGGTGGGTCTAGAGGTGTCCGCTGACTCATAACAGAGAGATTTTGCCTCAGATGAGTCAATTTAGTGTGTTTTGAGAAGACAATTGGTTAGCAGAAAGACTGTAAAGTGATATCCTTTCTTGAAGAGGGCAGTTTGAGGGTGAGGGAGAGTCTACAGACATAGAGGAAAGATTCTATTTCTGTAAAGAATTATGAGTCAGAATTCTACATCAGATTTTAAAGTTAAAATTCTACTAGGTTCAGGTAGTAGAAAGGGGTTAGAAGAGGGTCAGCTAAGGGAACAGGAAGCACTTGGGGTTGGGGATATAAGGTCAGTTGACCTAAGAGGACAAGTGAGGACCCTGGAGGACAAGGGGACAAGAGGAAAGATTTTAGAGGCAGAATCAACCCCTTCTGTGTCAGCTAGGAGTACATTTGGTCAGTTGTGGTCAGGAGAGGCTTTTTGGTGGATGGTCAGAGTTGCTGGAGGTGAGAGTTGACGTGGAAGGACAACCTGAGGAGGCAGTTGAACCAAAAATGGATGCTGAGAGGGTGAAGAAGTGTCCCATTCAATAAGTTGAAGGGCTGGGGACATTTGCAGGTCTACTTGGAGCCCTAGGAGTTGGGATTCTTGCATCCCCCAGTTCTGATCCCTTTACTTTTCTTCCTTGTGTGCCTACTGGTGGTGTATATAGAAGAGGTCGTCACCACCACACAACATCATTTTGTCGAGATTCATGATAGTACTTGTGATAGGATTTTAACATGTCTTTTTATTGAGATATGTGACATGATTTTATCTAAAAGTATTTGATATGCTTGGCTATGTTGATCTCATAGACTTTTTAGTCTCATGACCTCATAGACATGTTTTGGATTGATGATGTCACTCTACCAAGATTTTATGACAGTGTATGTGATAGGATTTTGTGTAATAATATTTTCTATGCTTGGCTATGATGTGGCTATGTTGTGATGAGAAGTTTGTGGTTATGGTGTGATGTGGATATGATACTTTGACTATGCACCAGTGATGTAATCTAGCTATTTGAGAGATTTTGTTGCGTTTAGTGATGTTTTGTGTTTTGCAGGTTGGCAAAATTATAATGCTATATGTGTGTTAGTCCTTTTTTTCTAGTTTGAATCGAGTTTCTTTTGCAGATGGTTGGTTTTCACCTTCACCATGGAAGGGGAATCCATTATCGACATATTTGCTGACATGTTTTAGGTTGATGATGTCATTTTACTGATATTTTATGATAATAAATGATATAATATTTTGCAAAAAAATATTTTCTATGCTTGCCTACCATTGATGGAAAATTTGTCATAGAGTGCATGCCTAGGCTATGATGTGGCTTTGTTGTGAGACAAGCAATTTATCATAGAATTTGTGCCTATGGTGGGGTGTGGCGATGAAATGAACTGAAATATGATTGCTCCAATCACAATGATCAGTACTATTTCATATGGATATTTTTAGCTATATTAATACTATTGTTAAATAATTGATAATCTAGGATATGTATAGATACAAATATATGGCAAAAAAACTAACTATAATTAATCAAAATCTCACAATAATAGAAAATATTGTAATTGTGGTTTGTGATGACAAATAAGCTCACCAAAATAGCAAAAATGCTCACCGTAGGAAGCTCACCTAAAATATGCACCCCTTTATCCTTGATCCATTTCATGCTTAATTTTTGAAAATCTTGAAATTTTCTACAAATCCTAGATCTATTTTGCCCATTACTTTCCTCTTTGTTGGATCTAGCCATAGGTTCAACTTTGGAGCAAAATAGAACAAAAGCACTTTCTTGGTGTTTTTGAACCTCGATCTCTATATTTTTAATTTCTAAAAAATTTATGGATCTTCTTGGCCATTTTTCACAAACCCTAGGCTTCCCTTTTACATTCCAAGATTTGATAGCTCAAGATCTAGAGGCCTTATGGGATGATCTAGCATAAACTCTTCAACCTATGTCATGGGAACTTGGTATTTGTTAATCCCATTTTGGATTAACAAAGATGCTCCTCCCATTGACGACATTAATAGGTGTTATATAACGGCACTAAAAATTTTATACATTATGAGATATTGGTCAGCCAAGGCTTTAGTTAGTAAGTTTTTGGCACTCAAGTCTGAATAAGGACCAGTTGCATATAAGGCAAATTCTCATAATGGAAAGACAAAATCCCCTTTGTGTTATAAGAGCTCATCTTGTCTTGTATATGTGTGTGAGAGAAAGAGCGTGTGTACTCTAGTGCATGTGCCTCTTCTATGCCTGGGTGTGGGAGAGTGAGAGGACAGATTACTTGCATTGTGGTGTGAGCGACTCCGTGGTGATAGAGTGGAGGTGGAGATTGGAGGATTGGGGCTTCTACAAGCGAGCTTGGAGAGCCTCAAGGGACGTGAGCTCAGAACTTGGTAAGTGCCCTACGATGGTTATTGTTTGCTTCTTGTTTCATTCGTGAATGTGTGGAGTTATCTTGGGAGGTGCAGTAGGCCATAAAATTTTTGACCGCTACTGGGAAAACCACCATTGTTTCTTCCATCTTCCTAAAGATCCATCTCCCACTATGCAAGGTTCATTGTAACCTTTGCATTCTGGAAGTGCATTGTGAGTTACTGTGTCGATAAGGTTGTGTGGAAGTTAAGGAACTAGATTAGTGGTGAAATTTTGTGTGTGTTGAAGTGTGTGTGAGTACTTGGTAATGCTTGGAGGAAAGCAACACTTGGGTTTTCTTCTAATTTTGTTATTTTTTTCACTAATTTTACTATTGTGAGTTACCAATTGGTGGTACTCTTTTTTAATTTCTTTCAAAAAATCACAAAAATAAGGAGCCATTGGTTGTGTTTGTTACTTGCATTGCATTCCTTTTTCTAGGTGTACGACCATTTTGGATGCATTGGGCAGGGAAACCTAACTCCAAACCACTAAAAAAAATCATTTTTGTTGGGTCGACTAACAAATGTATGAAAGTACAGGAAAGCATGTCATAGCATGAGACATAATTTCATTTCACCGCATGAGATCCTATCCGCCTTAGTGCCGAAAATCTTGAGATTTCATTACTAAAGATAGTACATCTTATTCTCACATGACTGACATAAGGAAACATAAAAAATCTTATCTCGTGAAATGGGTACAGCTCACGTCGTGAAACACATTCGCATCTCACGACGTGAGATAGAACTACCAGTTCACGATGCATTAGGAACTCAATGGAGTCTTTTTGGGCCCTTTAATTTGCCATGAGGTTATGGAAACGTTTAACTTTTTGACAAATAGGAGCCCGCCATGTAAGCAAAAACCAATGGTTTGTAAGAGAGGTGTAAGAGTGGTCAAAGGGTGCACTTTTTCCCCCAAAAAGGGGAGGGGGCAATTTTACAATTTTCGGACCTCCATAACTTCTACATATAAGCTCCGATTTGAGCGGAGATTACAGATCCGTGATCTACGCATCAAGAGCTTTCCATAGATATGTTACATGATATGGTTTTATCCGCTAGATTTTAAATTCTATTTTCTTTCCAAAATTCAAATTTGAATAAAGTAGCCGTTTTGAAGCTTCAAATTAGAAAACGTTTCTTCTTAAGAGAAAAGGTTTGACTCCCTTAAACTGCCAAATAAAAGGGCCCAAGAAGACTCCATTGAGTTCCTAATGTGAGACAAGTCGAGTTCACGGATTGAAGAATTGTCAGATGAAGGGCAAAAGAGATTCATGAGTGCACTATAGTAATCTCTCTGACTCATATTAATGCAATTCTAGCTTGATATTACAAGGCATGAAACACAAGCTATCAGAAGATGTTGAAGTTTGTGGGCAGTAGGTATTGAAAAGCTACCAGTTGCCAGTGGTAATGTATGAAGAGGCTGTGTCTCTTTCTTGTGGAAGATATCCAGTTGTGCTGAAGCTATGTTATGGGAGGCTACCGGCATGTATATGTTGAAGATATGTATACCTTTGTATTTGATGATGTCTTGTGAGTCTGATGTTTTTTTGTCTCGTGAGTGTTGTTGCATCATCAATCATGTTTTACAAACATATAGCATATGCTGTGTGAATATCTTGCATGATGATGAAGCTTTGATGATGATATATGAAAATGGTGATGATATATGAAACCATACGCCTTTTATGATCAGAGTTAATGATGAGTGTGTCTTGCATGATTTGTTCAAACAATCCCTTTGAATGTATGCCTAAGCCAAGAGATTGAGATAATACCATGCCATACCTTGTTCTATGACAATCTGAGAAGACATTTGATGATATGCTAAGGTCCCTTTCCTTACAAGGGTGGTGCTCCTTTTTTGTGTACATGGTGAGTGGTTACTTCCCTTTGGGTAAAGGAAGGTGTTGGTGGGTCTTGGAATTGGTATATAGAGTGAGTGTTTTCTGGGTGTTTTATGTGATGATGATGAGATCAACGTGATAAGAGGAGCTATGGAGAGGCAGTGTGAGCTCTACCACTAAAATCTATAAACTTCGTGAGATGTACTCATGTTCTCCTTTGCTCCAAGGATCACCTCCTGTGATGTTCTATCAATAGCAAGTGCCCATGTACTTGATGGCCTACTACAATCGAGTGCGTTCTCTGAGACTCCCGTCACTCTTTATCACCTTCCTCATGTTCATATAGAGAACAACAGCTTGATGTAGCCCAGCATCCCTTGACTCTCATCAAACATTTATGCTTTCTTTCTACATCTTCATGACAACAGTAGCATGGCTCTACTTATGGATCCACACACAACGTCAAACAGGTCTTGGGCATATGATCTGATAGCCTGGCGGCCCACTCAAAGACCTTTAGATCAATCTTTGTCTTCTCTTCCTCTCTTTCACCTGCTGGTCCCGTGTCTCAACTCCACAGTAGATCTCTTGTTTTCAAAGTGACAGCCTCATGGCCCTCCAAAAGAACCCCTTCTTCATCGATCTCACTGCCAATTATATAGGCTCCCTTGGCATCCTCAGCCCTTTGCCTCCCAAGATGGCAAGCACATGATTTACTATATTCCTCATCCGGACATAATCCAAGGTCTGCATTCTTCCAATCTCTGAGGCAGCATCTCATGCAAAATCTCTTTCACATGCAATCGTCCATGTGTCCCAGCTTAGCCCGTCACCTTCAAAAAAAGCTAGTTCTTTAGCCTTAAGCCATGGTTCCTACACTAGTCCTTATGCATATCCCAAACGGCTTGCTATATCCCCAATCATATGTCACATCACATGACTCCTCTTAGGCACCAAGGAACATACCTCTTCATAGGCACAATCACAAAAACACAACGCTTTAGAACACCATGACCTGCTCATCATCTTCCCTTAGCTAGCATCAGGGCCATCCTATGAGCCCACCTCAAGATAGCTATTAACATCCATCATTTCCCTTGCGAGTGCTTCTAATCTTCTCTTGTCATAGCGACCTTAACATCAACCTATCCAATGGCTCTCCCAATGCTCTATTACGAGAGCAATCTCTAAGCTATGTTGATCTCATCATGACCAACGAGACTCACACACCTCCTACATGACCTAAGAAAGCATAAATCCAAAGCACATCATCAGTGACAAGTCTAATAACACATGCCAAGCTAATGTCCAAGGCTCAAAATTGAGTTTTCATAGGCATAATCACAAAAACACAACGCTTTAGCACACCACGACCTGCTCATTATCTTCCCTTAGCTAGCATCAGGGTCATCCTCTGAGCCCACCTCAAGATAGCTGTCAGCATCCATCATTTCCCTTGCGAGTGCTTCTGATATTCTCTTGTCATTTCCCTTGCGAGTGCTTCTGATATTCTCTTGTCATAGCGACCTTATCATCAAGTTGTCCAATGGCTCTCCCAATGCTCTATTGCCAGCAATCTCCAAGCTATGTTGATCTCATCAAGACCAAAGAGACTCACACTCCTCCTACACCTGAAAAAGCATAAATCCAAAGCACATCATCGGTGACAAGTCCAATTACACATGCCAAGATAATGTCCAAGGCTCAAAACTGAGTTTCCAAAAAACTCAACATATAGTTTGCCCGCCCCCAGCTTGTTAGGACATTTATGTCCAGCAGCATCACCTTGCATCTTTGTCATCCTATCCCTGGATCAAAAGGAAATGTCATAGAATACATGGTCCACCATACATCTGTATCGTATACCTTTAGTCCATGCAAACCATGAAGCTTTGTCTTCCTCGGTCAAATGGCCATCTATATGATCTCTCATCTTTATAAGCTCATGCCTGCAAGACTATCATCCTTGTAGTCACATCGAAACACCTGCAAAGGGTCCCATTCATACAAGTACTTGTGCTCACATATAACTCCAGTGCCAATTAAGATAAACCTCTCTAAGCTCCTATTCCACAAAATAATCCCACACATAAACATCCTCAAATGCAAAAAGATCTTATCTTACATCTTGGTACACACCTGTCCAAAAGTCATTGAATGTATCAACTTGCATTTGTGTCGTCACAACCAAAAACTATGTTGCTTTCTCAAAACAGAGAGCATCTTGATGGTCCTTTTGGTCCTCATAGCCATCTTCCACAGGTTGCGTCATTCCCTCTTCACATGGCTCCTTTTGTGCATGCCCACCCCCTTACTGGTTTTCAAAGATGTCTGGACATCTCATCACGAGAGCTCAACATATCTCCTTCAAATTCCTTTACAATCTCCATAAACTCATGCCATGATTTGCTTGTAATCTCACCATGCTCAGCTTCCAATTGCAAGTCCTCTTTTTCCATTGAAAAGACAATCTGCTTCTCCTCTTCTTCTTCTTTCTCATCCCCATGTAGACTAGGTTCTTCTTTATCAGTAGCTTGATCAGTGGTTTGCGAATCCAACATGTCATGAAGAGCTTCTTCATCATGCTTCTGAGTTACATGCATTACATACAACATGTCATGAAGAGCTTCTTCATCATGCTTCTGAGTTACATGCATTACATACAATTGGAAAAGGACAACATGTTACATCTTCAACACAAGAAATTTGACACAGGTTTGGGCTTCACTAGCTTCATCATAGTACATCAGGATACATCATTGAGCTGATAGAATTTAGGAATCAATACACCAAAAAGAGATGCATTTTGGGATTCACATGGCATCACTGATACATTAAAGGCATGTTGAGCATACAAAGGCCCATAAGTCTACTTCCCATGTAGGCAAAATACATTGATTAAACCTATTTTATGCATCTTCCGATCCTTTACTTGAGCAAACACCACTGCTTCCTCGAATGTTTGTGGTCTCTTCAATTCCACTTTGTACTTCAAAGGTTTCCTCAAGCCGGCAATGAACCTCTCACTTCATCATCATAGGAGGTGCTTCATTGTGCAAAACTTTCATCCATTTACACCACAACTTCACAAAACTCTTGACATAAGCTTCAACATCTTGATCTTCTAGGCTTTGAACATGATTGAGCAGCTCTCGCCATACTGTTGCAGGATCTCTTTGCCTACCAAATTGAGCCACAAGAGCTTGCTTCAAATTAGCATAAGTGACTTGTGTGCTAACTGCATTGGTGTCACCCTTACTGACAACATATAACCCTCATACCAACTTCGTGCATCACCTTGCAAGAAAAAAGGTAGGATCTTCAACAACATACTCGGTTCCTCCTTGCCTTTGAGAAACGCCACAAATTCAAATGTCTCCACAAACCGCTCCACATCTTCAGCATCCACACCATGAAACTCTAGGAAATCCTGAGCCATCTTCACCACAACTTAACAAACAGTTCCACTTCACCAACACCAACACTTTGGCTTAGGATTACTGCCAAGGGAATTCAAACACGGCCTCACTGCCTTTGGAACTCAACCTTGTGTCTTACGACCAAGCCTCTCCACTTCACCAACATCCACCACTCTGAGTGGGATTTACAACCATGGCCTCACTGCCACTAGGATTACAACCTTGTGTCTTACAACCAAGCCCCAACAACACCACCCAACCGAACACATTTTATTACCTTTCAACACACACACAACTATCACCACAATCAACACAAAGGCCAGTTTTCTTAAGCAGTTTCACACAAAGAAAGATTCAAATGGGTGGTTGCAAGATCAGGGTGTCCAGTTTTGTCCACTCAGGCACCCTGTAAACAGTAAAAAAACAGGCATTTGTTTACCTTTAGTGGCTAATCTCTCCTAGTAAATGAAAGAATTTCGTTTCAAGTTCTTTTGTTGGAACATCATATTCAAAGTTGGAAATATAGTTGCAAAATTTGATTAAGCATTAGAAAGTCTTCATTTTCTTAGGTACAAAGTCAATGTATACACCCTGTCCCAAATTTGAACTGATTCCATAAAATGCTAATATCTTTTACATATAAACTCATATGAGATGCCCACTTTGTACCTTAGATCTTCACATAATATGGAGCTTAACTTGATTTTTTAAGAAAATTTTAAGATATTTGTCTATTTTCTTTAAATATTTCAAGGTGTTTAAAGTGTTATAATATACGCCACTTTTTGTACCCACAATAGCTACCACTTAAAATCCTCAATCTTGTAGATCAAAAGAGTGGGTAGATACTGAGACATTAGTAGAATGTGGTGGTTAGTAAAAAATGCAAATCCAATGGTTGGATTTTTAATGATCTCTTTTTCAAAATTATTCCAGTCTATCAGAAGGCCTGCAAATATTAATAATCTAATTAGTAAAATTACATTTTTGATGTGAATCATCTAAAACCTATAGGGACGAGTGTACTTGTAATGGTGCATCTATGGAAAAATAAATTGGATCACTCTAAGTATGGAAAGATCATTTGTTTATCATTTCTTCATATTTTTGATTAATTTTGATTAATTAGACTAATTTATATTAATTTAAGTTACATTGGGTTAATTTAAGGGCAAGCGTATTTTCTATTATTTGCTTGATCTCATTTTAAGTACCTTGCCCCCCAAAAATTTGCTCTCCAAGAATTGTCCCAGTCCAGTATAAACTGGAAAAAACTGGACACCCTGATCTTGCAACAACCCAAATCTCATCCAACACAACAATTGAAGGCAACATTTCCTCAATGGCTTCACACATCTGCAAGCTTCAAACCCAAACAAAACACATCTTTCTTGAGCAGCATTTCCTCAGTAAAACACTTTATGCAACGGTCGAATTCCTCCACAGATCACATAAAGAAGGATTATAATCTCATCTAAACACATCAATTGAGGATGGCTCTCCTCAGTGGGGGCACCAAAACAATGATAGATTTTAGTGGTAGAGCTCACACCGCCTCTCCATAGCTCCTCTATCACACTGATCTCATCATCATCACATAAAACACTCACTCTAGATACCAATTCCAAGACCCACGACACCTTCCTTTACCCAAACTAAAGTAACCACTCACCATGTACACAAAAAAGGAGCACCCCCCTTGTAAGGCAAGGGACCTTAGCATAGCAACAAATGTCTTCTCAACTTGTCATAGAACAAGGTATAGCATGGTATTATCTCAATCTCTTGTCTCAGGCATACATTCAATGGGATTGTCTCCACAACTCATACAAGACACACTCATCATCGACTCTGATGATACAAGGCTTATGGCAGGAGAACTCATCATCATCTTCATATATCATCATCATGAAAGATCTTCACATAACATATGCTATATGTTTGTACAATATGATTGACATGCAACAACACTCACGAGACAAAACAAATAAAACTCACAAGACATCATCAAATACAAAGGTATACATATCTTCAGCATATACATGCCGAGAGCCCATAGCATAGCTTTAGCAGAACTTGATATCTTCCACAAGAAAGAGACATAGCCTCTTCATACATTACCACTAGAAACTTCTGATATGCCTTTGCCTTTGCTCCAAGGATCACCTTCTGTGATGCTCTGTCAATAGCAAGTGCCCACATACTTGATGGCCTGCACTACAATCGAGTACGTTCTCTGAGACTCCCGTCGCTCTTTATCACCTTCCCCATGTTCATACATAAAATAATAGCCTGACGTAGCCTAGCATCCCTGGACTCTCAGTAAACATCTCTGCTTTCTCTCCACATCTTCATAGCAGCAGAGCAGAATGGCTCTTCTTTACGGACCCACACACAACGTCAAACATGCCTTGGGCATGATCTGGCAGCTTGGCGGCCCACCCAAAGATCGTTAGCTCAATCTTTGTCTTCTCTTCCTCTCTGTCTCACTGCTGGTCCCATCTCTCATGAGGTCCATAGTAGAACTCTTGTTTTAAAAGTGACAGCTTCACGGCCCTCCAAAAGGACCCCTCCTTCATCAATCATTGCCAATTATATAGGCTCCCTTGGCATCCTCAGACTTTGCCTCCAAAGATGGCAAGCACATGATTTACTATATTCGGCATCCGCCGGACATAATACAAGGTCTGCACTCTTCCAATCTCTGAGGCAGCACCTCATGCAAAATCTAATCATCCACGTGTCCCGACTTAATTTGTCACCTTCCAAAAAAGCTAGATGCTTTAGCCTTAAGCCATGGTTCATACACTAGTCCTTACGCATATCCCAAACGGCTTGTTGTACCCCCGACCATATGCCATATCACATGACTCCACTTAGGCACCAAGGAATATACCTCTTTATAGGCACAATCATAGAAACACAATGCTTTAGCACACCATGACATGCATCTTCCCTTAGTTAGCATCAAGGCCATCCTCTGAGCCCACCTCAAGATAGCTGTTGGCATCCATCATTTCCCTTGCAAGTGCTTCTAATCTTCTCTTGTCATAGCGACCTTATCATCAACTTGTCCAATGGCTCTCCCAATGCTATATTGCCAGCAATCTCCAAGCTATGTTGATCTCATAAAGACCAAAGAGACTCACACTCCTCCTACATGACCTGAGAAAGCATAAATCCAAAGCACATCATCAGTGGACAAGTCCAATAACACATGCCAAGCTAATGTTCAAGGCTTAAAATTGAGTTTCCAAAAAAATCCCAACAACGTGAGACCTAGTTCACGACGTGAAACCCATTTCACGATGTGAAATGTCAGTCTGCAAATAATCGAGCATAAAAGTTGAACTAGTGAAGTGGCTTGCTGAACTATTTTCTCATGCACTTAAGGTCATGAAAACTTATTGGAGACCACCCTACCCCTGACGACAGTGCATCTAATTGCCCAAGATCTTCCTACCAGAAAAGTGTTGGTTCAAGTTGCTTGGCAAGTACTGAACTGAGTGTTGCAGCTTGGAGAAATATGGCCAAAGTACAAACCAGTAGAAAAGAATCCATGGAAGAAGGATTAAGGTTCTCTGGACATGGAGAGGAAGGGAAACCTGCTTCTCTTGTGAAGTTGAGTGGAATATTTGATATATCTAGGGGATTTTTTGGTCTCCAACCCGGAACAGAAAGATGAAGCTCAATCTACGGACAAGAGTCTGTCTTAATGAGCGTGGGACACGGTCCAAAATCAGACTTAACAAGACCTACAATCATCGTGACTTTTGGCCCCCATGAACACTAACACCTTCAAACTTAGTGGAATTACTCCTAGGGTAAGGCGAGACAAGGAAAATGATGTCAAGACGGGTCAAATTGTCTTCCCCACATCTGAGGAATTGAGGTTGACATTAAGATGGCTGAAGCAGAGTGTCAATTGCGTCTCTGAGCTTAAAAAGGCAAGAGCTCGATACGCGTAGAAATGGTGGGGGAACAGAAGGAAACTGAGAATTTGCTTCTGTTTTACAGCCACGTGGCAAGGAAGCAGGAACATCTAGAGATGCCACAAATAACATGGGGATTGGAATGTGTCATGAGAATATATTTTAAGTCCTCTTTAAAAATATTATTTTCCCCTCTTGAGTAATTTGGGGACGCCAAGGTTACTCTTGCGTCATGCCGGCTAGGTTAATATCGTGGGTGACACCACTATAAATATTAATACGTGCGGTATATGACGTATGCTTGGGGCCGTCTATGATTATTTCAGTTAGGATGACAGGGTGATTCCTGGGATACTTACGCCTGGTAGTCATGAGTTGGTTATGGTTTGTGCCTGTTTAATATTTGTGGGATTAATTTAATTATTAATTGGGCTTATATTTTTAGGTGATGAAGATTACGAGGATTGATAAATAATGTTGAGGAGAATGTTTCTTATGAGCATCATATTTATTTTTACAAGCGTAGCTTGTAACCTTAGTAGTTGATTTTTCCATTTTGATACATTGGGAAAAATACATTTATAATGTTGAATTTATTAAAGCCTAAAGGCTTTACCCTAGCCCCAATTTTTGGGACACTCTATTTTTGTTGTGGAAGAGTGTCGTGCTCTCTAAAAGCACACTTTGTATATTTTTGGGGGCTATGGCCTATTTTTGCAAGAAAGCTAATAAAAAAATACTCGTGTGGGGAAGGCCACGCACAAGGGGGGGGGGGAAGATTGCACCCAGCCTTGTGTTGATGGTGATGTTTTTCTTTCTCTTGCCTTATGTTTTGTTATATGATTCAATGTTGAATTTAATTCAAGTAGTTGTTTTAATATTTGATATATTTTATGAGTTTTTGATTATTCTCTTCAAGAAGATTAAAGGGTCCTGTGACAGTGGTATCAGAGCTTTTGTGTAATTTAATTTTCTTGAAGGTGGTCAAAAGAGGTGAAAGAGACAAAAACAGAGGTGATTTTGGTAATTTTCTCAAATTTAAGTTAAAGAAGAACACGTTTAGGGATTTTTGTTTATGTATGGATGAAATAAAGCTTGTTTTTAACCATTGGGTAATCAATCTCCATCAATCTATTGCCCAAAGGGTAAAACTAGATGGAAAACCATTAGTGGGTTTCCCAAAACCATAAAACCACCTTCCTCTTCACTAATCCTCTTCTTAATCTGTCTCTACGGATTGAAAGAGCAAGGAGAGAAGCATGGAGAGTCATAGCATGATTGCTAAACCAATAAGGCTGTCTGAATTCTATAATCAAGGGTGGGAGGTGATGGATTTTTCTTAATTTCTCTCAATTAGTAAAAGCGCAATCTGTGAGAATGAGTAAAAGCCATATATATATATATATATATATAATTTCCAATTAATCTTTTTCTCTCTCTCTCTCTCTCCCTCCATACCCGGGCGGCAGCGCGCTCCTGTCTCCAACTGGCCGGCGACGCCGAGCATTGCGAATTCAGGGGGGAGGAATTTTCAGACCCTTAAAAGCTTTGTGAGCTTTTGCTTTCAACCCACATTAAAAAAAAGGGTTCTCCCTCAAATCTTGGCCGGCTACGCGAAATTCAGTAGGCACTGATTTTTTTAAAAAATTAAAATTCTCCCTTTTGACTCTTGCGCACTGCGCTGTCGGAATAGGCGTGGGAGAAAAAGAAATTGTAAATCTTATAAAAGCTTTATTAAGCTTATTAATCAGCATAAAAGCTTCATAGATTTTAAAATATATATATATATATTTTTACGCTTTTGACTAAGCTTTAAAAGCTTTCAAATAAGCTTTCAAATAAGCTTGAAGCTTTACAAATGAGATCAATAAAATGTTTTACAAAAGAAAATATTTTTTTTGACTATTCCCATCATATTTTATGGAAAAGGATCCCATGTACATATAGTTAGTTTGGATTTCTTCTACAGATTTTTAGAATTTACCTCAAGAGAAATTTTGAGACTTTAGTCAAATTTTTGTGAATAATGTTGTTTTTCTAAATCCTCATGAAGTACGAATAATATAAACAGCTTGTTAGTGAAGATATCATTAAAATGTTGCTTTAACCTACGGCTAGTTTTCTAATTTTAAAGGGTACATGGATTACTTCTTGAAAAATTATACATTTGTGTATTGAGCTAACCTGGCGGCGCAGGACTCACATCTAGCTCGACGTTCCATATGAGATAAGAAACCCTATCTTTTCTCTTGTTTTAATTTTTCCTATTCCTTTTAATTGTCAGAAAATGGGTGAATATCCGCAGCACCGTCGTATTATTCAGGAACAGCTTGATTCTCTCCATATTCTTTTGAATCAAGAACGAGAGCATCGGGACAACTTTCAAAGAAAGATTGAACGACATCTGTCTAGAATGAACAAATATATTAAGAAGAAAGTTAAAACTGTGGAAGCATCTGACATGCATAGCCCGACCAATGACATCGTATCCAAGCTGTCTATTGTCAAGTGTTTCAGGTGTAAGATGATAGGACATTATGCTAAATCTTGCCCAACTAAAAAGAAGAACCAAATTGCACCAAAGGACACGCTTAACACCAAAGAGGTTAACGCACTCGATGCATTAACCAAAGGTGGAGGGGCGCAAGATGTCTATCTTTCTTCAAGTTTTGATTTCAAGTTTAAGATTAAGCTTAAGATCAAGATCCCCTTTAGATTTCATTGTTTACAAGTAAGATTCACAAATTCAAGAATTATAAACCTATTCAAAGATTATAATTTTTGAATTTAGTTAGATAATTACAAGATTAAGATCAAGAACAAATCCCCCGAATTCATCAAGTTATTGACAGTAATGTAAGTGATTATTTATCAATCTTAAGTTGATAAGAATTTCCATTTCCACCTAATTCATTTTTGGAATAAGACTTGTAGTCTAATTTTGAGGATAGAGAAAACTTATGTCAGAATGAAAGTTTCAGAGGGAATTAGCTACTCCGTCTCAAACTTCTATTCTTAAGGTAGTGTCGTGTGGAATTAATCTATGGTATGGGACATTAGATTGGTTTCACATATGGTCCATGTTATTTGACGAATGATAGTCATGGTCATTTAATATTTGATGGGGATGCCCGAGAAATTTTTTCGAGCTTATCCTGAGATCCTTCGTTCTTTTCAAACCCAGCAAACCTGCAATTGAGGGCAATTGCAAACTCAAGCAAGAGGGATGTCATGAGAATATATTTTAAGTCCTCTTTAAAAATATTATTTTCCCCTCTTGAGTAATTTGGGGATGCCTAGGTTACTCTTGCGTCATGCCGGCTAGGTTAATATCGTGGGTGACACCACTATAAATATTAATATGTGCGGTATATGACGTATGCTTGGGGCCATCTATGATTATTTCAGTTAGGTTTGTATGGCAGGGTGATTCCTGGAATACTTACGCCTGGTAGTCATGAGTTGGTTATGGTTTGTGCCTGTTTAATATTTGTGGGATTAATTGAATTATTAATTGGGCTTATATTTTCAAGTGATGAAGATTATGAGGATTGATAAATAATGTTGAGGAGAATGTTTCTTATGAGCATCATATTTATTTTTACAAGCGTAGCTTGTAACCTTAGTAGTTGATTTTTCCATTTTGATACATTGGAAAAAATACATTTATAATGTTGAATTTATTAAAGCCTAAAGGCTTTACCCTAGCCCCAATTTTTGGGACACTCTATTTTTGTTGTGGAAGAGTGTCGTGCTCTCTAAAAGCACACTTTATATATTTTTGGAGGCTATGGCCTATTTTTGCAAGAAAGCTAATAAAAAAATACTCTTGTGTGGGGAAGGCCACGCACAAGGGGGGGGGAAGATTACACCTAGCCTTGTGTTGATGGTGATGTTTTTCTTTCTCTTGCCTTATGTTTTGTTATATGCTTTAATGTTTAATTTAATTCAAGTAGTTGTTTTAATATTTGATATATTTTATGAGTTTTTGATTATTCTCTTCAAGAAGATTAAAGGGTCCCGTGAGGACAGAATGACAGGGACAGAATGACAGAAGGCGGGATACAAGCCCTAGAACCCATAAATGAGGAACCCAAGGATGAGGAAGACCTTGAAATGCAAGAAGAAGAGGATGATCGACTTGGGGCACCTACAGAGAAGAAGAAGATTGGCTCTACACAAGGGAGGAGATAATAAGTGAGATGATCAATAATCCCACATTCTTGTGCAGAGCATGGAACTCTTGATTCAACAGAGCTGGGGGCTGAGGCCGCTAATGAAGAGCAAGATGATGAGGAATTTCCCGGACCCAACCATAGACCCGAATTGGATAAAAGGACCTACGCAGGAAAAGCAAGGTCTAGGTAGGGGAATTTCTCCTCGGAGGCCAATAGTGGGTCTCCATGCAAATCTAAATACGACCACATGGGTGGATTTGTTGAATATGGCCGTAGAAATGGGCTGAGGCATGGTTAGGGAACTGGGCATTGCCCTTGAATCCCGATGAAACAACATGGTTAGGAAATTGGGCACTCCCCTTGAATCCAAACCGTTTCCTGAAATAGCACATCATTTCAAAACTCATGCAAAAGTTCTTAGGATATGGGAACCCAATCCAACACCTAGAGATGTTTGAGCCAACATGTGAAACTTGTGGGGCCGGTGAACGATGTGACCATGATACATGCCTTTTCTCTAACTAGACGGGAAGGCCCACCAGTGGTATCGAACCTTAAAGCCTAAAGACAAAGTAAATTTCACTCGGCTTAACAATGTATTCATACCAAGCTTTGCTCAAAGTGGTGATAGAGGCTCTGCTCCATAACATCAAGCAAAAAGAAAATGAATCCATGAGGGATTATGTTTCTCGACTCAAGCACCTAAACTCAAGATAAAAATTGGGAAAGGCTAACTGATGATCAGTTATTACCCTATTTTTGAAGAGGAGTACGAGATCATAAGATGCATGATTATTTGGTGTTAGCGTGACCGGCTACTCTTGATACTTGTTTTAAGTTGGCTATCGAGTATGAAGATAATATGCTTGAGTTTCCACAACCAAAAGATGCCAAGGCAGCTTTAGTGGTAGCAACATCACCAGTCTCTAGTCATTAAGATGCGGGACCTAGAAACAAGCAAGTTGGCAACATGACAGTTGAAGAACTCAATACTTCCATCTTGGAGAAGCTAAAAACCAAGAATGGGAGGGAAGCATTGGGGAATGACCATCTCTACCCCGGAGAGCGTTAATTTGGTGCTCAATCTGTAGACAAAATCATACGAGCATGAATGTCCTCACCTAAGACCGGGAAACTTGTTCTATTGTGCTCATTGTCAAAGAATAGGGAACCACGATACTGCCATGTGCAGATACCCAAGGATCCAACCCTTAGCACAATTGCCAGGACACCCATAGTGCCATTAGCTTTACCCCAGCACCACCAATGCAACCCAATGTGGTTGCAGGGCATCCGAATGCATCCTATTTACCAAGATGAATCTTCAAGATGCAGGATATGATGCCATTACTTGTTCTACCACCACACCCATCATAGGCCAAGATCAACCAGATGTTGATTGAATAATCCTTGCAAGATGGGGAAGCTATGCATGAAGTAGAAGTGAATGATGACTACTATGAGGAACCACATGAGAACACATCAGAGTATTATGTCCTACAAAATAGCACGCCAGTAGTAGTGTTTCAAACCACGATACAGTGGAAGGGAAAAAACATAAACTCAACTATGAGAAGGGGACCCATACAGTGTTTCCATTGTAATGGATCTCATTGAGTAGCAGAGATTCCACTAAAAAATTATAGCTAACGCTGGTCAACCTCAGCTGATAGCTTCAGAGACCCACACCTGATAGCTTCATAGACCCACACCATGCCAATTCTTTCCTATGTCAAGTGTCGTGTTGATCATTTGATCAAGGACTACCCTTATCGCACCAATGGTATTGCTTCTACATCTGACCATGCCACCATTAGGACTATAAGTGTATGACTTGGAAATATCATGCCAGTAAATGTCTTGATGTGCACACAAGCCAAATAGGTGGACAAAGGGAAAAACCCAAAAGGTATTAAAGCTTCTAAGGATGGGAGAAGGAGAAGAGCGAAAAAGGTGGGCAAGGGTGACACCTTGGTTGTAATTCAAGATGGATCCGCCGAGGAAGATACTATTGACACCGTCTCCACCTAGTTAGAGGAAGGAGACAATCTATTGTCGAGACCGGATGAGTAGGCATAGGGAACTACAAAAGAGAGACCAACAACCCCCAAGGATGCTGGAGAATATCCGAATGCGGAGGAGGAAATAAGAAAGCTCGAAGAAGCTATGGCCCTTGTAAAGGAGTGTCAACATAACCATGAAACCAAATTTAGGGCAAACAAGGCTAGGGATACATTGTATCCAATGGAATGAGTTGTTGAGAGAGAAAAAAGTTAGATGTGGGAACTCTAATTCTCAAAGAGTCTGAGGAAGGGACTAATAGTGATTTGATGGCAAGGATGTTTGCAGATGAAGATAAAGAACTATCAACCAATTCATTCCCTAGGATTGAGTATGAGACAAATAAGTGAAAGGAGCCTTCACTTGCTAGAGAACCGAGTGATATAGGTAGCCTCTCAACAACAGTATTGTCCACAATTGTCAAAATGTCGCTTAGACCATTACTACATAACATGCCGACATTTTGGGTAGATATCAAGGATTGGGTAGTAGAAGGAAGAACGAACTAATGACCACTACAGAGGAGATCCATAGACCTCTAGCTAAGAAAAACCTAGTGCCTAAGGAAAAGGAATCACCTAGATTTATCCAAATACCCATCAAGAGGAGAGCCAGACACCTTTGGCTGAGCAAAACCTAATGCCTAAGGAAAGGGAAGCACCCAGATTCATCCAAATACCCATTAACCAATTGGGAAGGTATTATGAGGGTGTGATGACACAAATGCCACAATTCTAATCCACCATAATGGGTACCAAGCACTTGCTATCCTAGATGGGGATGCAGATGTGAGCATTATCGCTAAGAAATGTTGTAAAATTGGGAAAAACCAGAGTTAGAAAGACTGGACCTAATTGTTAAGATGGTAGATGGAACATCCTCAAGGCCAATGGGATTATTGAAAAATGTTAAGCTTAAGATATGCATTTGTTGTAATGGACTTTCTGTGCCAACCAAATTCATATGATATTATCTTGGGTAGACCCTTCATGAGGGAAGCCAAAGTGGTGCACAATTGGGCATTAGACCAAGTATATATACGAGTGGATTTGCAAATTCTGAAGATCGATCTCCATACGTGGAAGTCACACCCTATGGAAGGACAAATGTTTGGCGATGATTCGGTCACAAGAGATCAAACCACATCCTTACAAGTCTGCCAACAACCAGTTAAAGAAAGCTCACGTGAAGAGGAAGAGAATGAGATGTACAC